>NC_140497.1:36803280-37010780 GCF_964271855.1 Acomys minous | reverse complement strand
GCCATATTTGATTTGGGCTTGGGATGGCTGTTTTTCTTACAGCACATACGGCGTCTGCTGTGGGTTGGTGAGTTTTACTGTATATGAAACTTTCTTAAACAGTAATCTCAAAACTAAACCAAAAGTAGGCACAGTCAAGCATGGATAATTCAATGTGGCACGTTTGGGGTTTATCGCTTCCCTCTCATCCCGCTTCAGCCGGGGTGAGATTCCATTTGGTGCTGGGTGCAGTCACGTGGTCTCCACTGAGCTATAACCACAATCCTCACTTAAAAAACAACCTCAGATGCTGTTGCCCCACAAAGGCTCTGTCGAGTAAAAAACATTTTGCACATTACAATAATAACACACATGACATTTCCTGGATTAGGCTGTGAGAATTCAGAGGTGGTGGCACATCACTGGGAACTTGCGTTTCAGATCTTTCCTTAGCTTCCAAGTAGAAAAAGTCCTTCAAGCACTTAGCAATTGGTGACTAGTGGGTGAAGGCTGTTGACTATTACATTACTAAAATGTTAAGTAATGTTTAAATGCTTCTGTATAGTATATGTTCCAGATAGATGAAAAGAATTGAATTCAGATTTCTTAAAAATATAGGACAGGAAGGTTATACATATAATTTTAGAATGTCACAACTAGCGTTGGGCAGATATAAAAATAGGATTAATAACTCCTTTAATTAAAATACTAATTACGTGAGGCTGTCAAGATGGTTCAGTGGGTAAAAGCACTTGCTGCCAAGTCGGAAGGCATGAGCTTGATTCCTGGGAATCACATGGAGGAAGGAGAGAACCGATAATTGTAAGTTGCCCTTTGACCTCCACATGCACAGACCATACCCACACTGTGACATGCATGTACCTGCATGTGCACTTGTATGTGTAGTCACACACACACACACACACATACAAATAAATAAACAGAAATAATAATAATAGTAATAACATGTACGTGTCTCTGAACCATTTTAGCCCTGGCTCTGGGAATAAAATGGAAAAATACTTCTCATGTTCTTCTTACTTTTATTTTGTTTATTTGTGTATTTTTAGAGTCCGAAAATATATTAAGCTCTCAGACATGTTGGCAATTGTCAGAGGAAGATTCAAGAGCCAAGAGGAAAGCACTTTTAATTTTAAAGACTGAGATTTGGTTTAGGCTTGGATGCCATTATAGTGAATAATGGGAACCGATCCTAGACTTCAAAAGAAATACGAGCATATGGTCCTACCATTTAGCACTTAATGCCGCTCTGAGTCTCCAGTCAGACCCCAGACTCCCCATTTCCCCAGTGCTCCCCCTTACCTCTGTCAGCACACAAAAATGAAAAGAATCCCAGGGCCCTGCCTCGTGTTTTCTGTTATACCAGGACTAAGGAAATTTAGCTCTGTGTGTGTGTGTGTGTGTGTGTGTGTGTGTGTGTGTGTGTGTGTGTGTCTCGAAAATTGGGTTTTATAAAAAGAGACAAAAACCTGAGGCATTAATCAGATCTACCAGGCTAATTACTGCAACTCCAAAGTTTATTACTTTTAAATATTAACTGCTTGAAATGATTCATTTGGAGATCAAATGATTAATCCTTCGCAGTCGCTATGAATGTCAGCGGCAGGATTAAAGGCTTTAGATGGTCATGTTTGCTCAACCTTAAATTTCTCTACTAAAGACAGCGAGTTAAGTAGGCCCCCGGTTTATCACTGTTTCAAGTTAGTGTTTTCCCTCTTAGCTCCTTCTTTTAGCTCCCCTACCTACCTGATTGTTAACTCATTTTGGCTAAGCACGCAAGCTCTTCTTTCAGGCTTGGCGGTCAAGCAGCTTTGTAGATTACTTAGCAGAAGGTGCTAGCAGATAGATGTAGCTTAGAGGCCTCCTCAGGACACAGTGGGAGTAATCCTTTTCCCCTGCCTTGGCCTTTATGGGTCTGATGCCTTGAGCCCACGGGCTTACTGCTGAACTTGTATCCGGTTCCTTGCCACGTTGCCAATTTTGGGCACACAATGTGAAGCTCCGTGGTGCCGCTTCAGTCACAATTATTAAACACCTGCTGCTTCGTGCCAAACCACGGGCATACGGAGACCAGCACCTCCCACAGTCTGCCTATCAGATACCAGAAGAAATGTTGTTTGGGGGTGTTATCCTCCTCAGGCCCTCGGGTCGTTCTAATGGCATTATTAAGAAGTGAAACAGCAAACTCAAATTTGCAGAATACCTCTTGATAAGGGAAATAGCGTTGCTTTAAGTGCAAACGGTTGCTAAAGTCAGTCTCTCAAGGTTGTGTGCATGAGGCCTAACTGAGGATTGAGAGTCGTTCTTTCTTTAAAGTCAGTGGACTCACAACCCAGGCTTTCTCATTTGTTCCACCAAACCTTCCATTCAGTAGGCATATAAGTCCCATCCCCCTGGAAACCTCACACATCTAAAAAAAAATTTTTTTTTAAAGTGATATTCTGTTTTTTTCTTCTTGAGGAAGTCCCTGGGGGTTTTCGATTCTGACCCACCTCAGCAAATCCACCTTGCTGAGCACCTCGAATTCCTGTGGACAGAGGGACCCTCTGTGGCTGCATGCAAGATGATTGTAGAGAGGACAGCCCAAGCAGTGGTTCCCCCTCAAGCTTCCTAAGGCTGTGACCCTTTAATCCAACAGTTCCTCGTGTTGTGGTGACCCCCCCCAACCATAACACTATTTTATTGCTACTTCGTAACTGTAATTTTGCTACTGTTATGAATCGTAATGTAAATATCCAATATGCAGGATATCTAAAATGCAACTCCTATGAAAGGGTCATTTGAAACGTTCCCGTCCCCCCCCCCCATGGGGTTGTGACCCACAGGTTGAGAAACGCTGCGACAGAGGCTTCCATTGGACCTGTGTTTGTAGTAATGACTGTGGAGCATGGAAGGCATTGTCAGTGTTCTCTCGAAACTCAAGAATATCAGTGAGGGAGAGAAAGATACCTACTTTTTTTTTTCATCCATAATGGCATATCGAATTCTCCTCAATGATGACTTGCCTGCGAAACCTGAAAGTCACACGCGGTATTGGTGAATCACAGTTGTGACAGACATATCTGTGAGGACATTTCCAGAGAAGATAAACTGAGAGAGGAAGGCATGCCCTTGATGGGCAGTACCATCCCCTAGGCTGATGGCCCAGTGGAATAAAAGGAGGAAAGGAGGAAAGTTAGTTTATTATTGATATTCCTCTTTTGTCTGCTTCCTGGCCCTTCCTGGCATAAGCTTCTCTCTTCTCCCATGAAAGACTGATTGATCTGAACCGTGAGCTGAAATAAATACATAAAAGTTTGAAACACTTGGAGTATAGCTCCGTGACAGAGCAGTTGCTGAACATGTTTGAAGTTCCAGGGATTCAATGGCCAGTACCAAAGTAAAATAAATTTCTACGCCATATTTTAGGATAGGCATGCTGCTCAACAGGTGGCAATTTTGACATAAAAAAATTAAGCATAAAGGAGGAAAAAATGTGTGTGTGTGTTTCTATGACTGTGTTATCATCTTTCATTTTGTGAACACACCTAACAGTGGAGCCCTGGTTAGCAGGCTCAGGTGCTGATTCTACCAGCACCTGATAGGAAACTGTAGTTTTGGACCGCTGAAAGAATGTCATCCCATGCCTGAGAACAAATAATGCCATTCGAGCTCACAACAACCAAGGGAAATCACACAAGATTGTAATAGATCATTTTATTTCTGTGTTATAGTCACACGGATCAGTCTGTCCCTGTTTCATATTTGACTTATGGTTGTTACTTTGGAAAAACGGATTTTTATTCTCTTCAAAGATGATGCCCGTATGAAGAAGGAAAACATACACCACTTCATTTCTTTAGAGCAGGAAGGAGTCATGGGACACGACTTTTCCTAGAGAAGGTGGTTTTTGAATCAGAACTATTAAAAAGCAAATTGACAAAATTCTTTTTTGAAGATGTTTTGATTCTTTTCCCCCTTTGGTTTTAGGTATTGAGATGGTAACCGTAGGGGGCGGGGGGAGGTGCTTCAACCCTATTCTGTTTTGTTGTCTTCTGTTTTGTTGTTTGTGAGCAATCCCTTCTAAGTGGACCATCATGAGTTATATATATATCCTTCTCTTTATTCATGCTTAAAATACAAGCATGTATCTGTTGGCTGGGTCTCTCTTCCTTAGTTTCCCAATGGGTAAAATCATACCATACCCGCTGTTGTGCAACTGACACTTTCAACACAAAAACAATATATGCATGGCTTTCCTCCAGATCTGAAGATATAAGTCCAAGTTTCTGGTTTAAATTAGCCATACAATGTTCCATAGCGGATACATGCATCTCGCTCAGGCCGTTACTCCCTAGTAAATGTTTGTTTGGGTTATTTACATTTTACATGCACGCTATAGTCAACGTTTCTTTTCGTGTACATTTAGGATGAAGTGACTTTGTGCAGCATGTGGTTATTAATATAAGTTATCTGGCTGGAGAATGTTTGTAATTTCAACGGGAAGGCATTTTCTAGACAAAGGGATCTAGAATGAAGTATGAATAGAGTCTCATAGCCTGAACCGCTTTCGGGAAAGAACAGTGATTCTGGGTTTCCTCTGGAAGTCAGGACCAATGGCCTGTATCCCAAAGACTCCCTGCAAATTGTAGACCCTGCTTAGAGTGTGCTGTGCTAGGGGAGGAACTGATAGTGAAGAGTGCTGGTGAAAATGTGAACTTGGGGCCCTCGTACTCGGAAGATGGGAGTAACACAGTACGCCTTCCATGGAGAGCATCCCCAGAAAGTCAAGCATCTAGCTATGCTGTGGCTCAGCACCCCCTCTCTTAGTTGTACATCCAGGAGAGACAAAGACATACACACACGAAACCTTGTGTACAAACATCCCTAGTGGTATTTTCATAGTAACTCCCAAATAGAAACAACTCAACTGCCCACTGACTGACGAATGGATGATGTGTGACAGATGATGTGTCCGTACATTGTAAAATTCAGATATAAGAAGGAATGAATTTCTGATACAGTCTAAATGTGGGGTTGGTTTTTTTTTTTTTTTGGTCTTTGTTTTTTAATTTTTCAATTTTTGCCTTTATTTATGTGCACACACGTGTGTGTGTGTGTGTGTGTGTGTGTGTGTGTGTGTGTGTGTGTGTGTATGTGTGTGTGTGTTCATGGGCACACATTGCTAAGGTATGAATGTGGACACTTTGACAGAGGACAACTTGTGGGCATTGGTGCTCTCCTATACCACCTTGGGGTGCATTGATGGGAGTCAGGTCAAGCTGGAGGAAATGGCCTTTAACCCTGAGCCATGTCACAAGCCCAGGTTTGAACTTGAAAAAATTTGGTGCTCAGTGAAGCTGGCCACTCGCAGAAGAGCACACACTGTAGGCTCCTCTCTGAAATGTTTCAAATCAGCCTCTGCACATATTGGAAGTTCATTAGTGGTCTCTGAGGGATAGCGGAGGGAGGACACGAGCAGAAAATGTGAGATAGCTGATAATTATGTCATCTTTTATGGTGATGATAAGAGCATGAGAAAATTGATTGTGGTCATAGTTGCAGAATAACTGTGAACCTCCTAAAATGTATTGAATTGAGCACTTTAAATGCACGCATTGCATGGGCTGAGAATCGTACATGGTACCTCCTCAGAGCTTATTATTACATGTAGCTCAGTCGGACGACAGCTTATCTAACATGCATTAAGCCCTGAGTCCAGTACCCACCACCAAATATAAGTCATTTATTGCACAGCTGTAAAGCCAGTGTTTGGATACAGGAAGGCAGGAAGATCAAAGTTCAAGGTTCACCTGTATCGGGAGGTTTTCCTGCTTGCCCCAGGCATAACGCCTCTAGGCTATCCTCTGTCTCATAACGTAATAGCCCATTTATATTAGTCTACATTCTGCCACATAGCTGGTTACCTGGGCTTAGGTAGTCTGTTCTCCTCACATCTGGCCAGCTGAATTCTCTTGCCTGTCTCTAGCCCAGAATCCCACTGCCTACCGGATGTCCCACCTTCCATTTCCTGCCTCAGCTATAGGCCACAGGTTTTTTTAATTGACAGGTGCTTCGGCCATACAATACACGCGATATTCCTTCTACTGTCACCCTCAGTATGGAACTATGGTGAGTTCTAGCCTAACCCAGGCTCTATGATAACCTGTTTTAAAACACACACTGCAAAATAAACACAAACAAACGAACAAGGGGAGAGAGAGAGAGAGAGAGAGAGAGAGAGAGAGAGAGAGAGAGAGAGAGAGAGAGAGAGAGAGGGAGGATAAATGTCACTTTGTGCCTCTTGTTTTCATATAGTATTTTAAAATGTCTCTCTTAGGAAAATCTCTCCCTTCTAATTACTTCAAAAGATAGGAAGACAGGCTGTATAGCCAATCCATTTTCCTGATTTCCCTCATTTATTTGTGGCATAAGTGCTATACTGCCATGTTTGAAGTATTTATTCTTATACCAGCCTGTCTACTTTGTCACATATACAAATTCCTTTTTTTAAACAATATAAACTTATTTTAAAGTGATGCAACCTGCCTTGCTTGTATTTATTCAATCTTTTCCTGTATAGATTTTTCAGTTTATGAGTATCATAAAACAGAATTGCCTAATCTAATCCAAGCTAATGTTGCATTTTAATCACAGTGCATTCCGCCCTCAGGTATACTTTGTTCTTGCTACAATTTATTGTTTTGGTCCTGTTTCAAATTGTACTAGGGAGATCGGCTGTTGGCCCTAGCTGATCAAGGTTACCAGAAGAATCCAACATGCAGCAGACAAAAATAAATACTTACTTGCCAATTTTAGACAAGCAATTAATATAAAAGAGTGTGAAGGGCAAAAAGAGAAACTAAATTAATGGTATTAGAACTACTGCAAAGAACGTAAAGCTAGTTCACGTGGAGCTGGAGCTGATTCAACACACAGCTCACAAGTGTTTATCTTGCACGGAGCGGTCTCAGGTGGCCCCCCATGTGTCCACTTCTCTCTGTCTTAGGTGGCCCCCCATGTGTCCACTTCTCTCTGTCTTAGGTGGCCCCCCATGTTTTCACTTCTCTCTGTCTTAGGTGGCCCCCCTATGTGTCCACTTCTCTCTGTCTTAAGTGGCCCCCCTATGTGTCCACTTCTCTCTGTTGCCTCCCCCACTCCTTCCCTAAGACAAAGCCAGCTCAACACAACTGCCTCAGCTCCTTTGTCTCTACCAGCTGTCTCCTCTCAGGCAGGAACTTTTCTTCTCTTGGCCTCCTCTACCCCAAGGGTAATCACATTGAAGCAGAAGGTCCTAAAAATCAGTAACGCCTAACCAGAAGAAGAAGAAGGAGAAGGAAAAGGAGAAGAAGAAGACGGAGAAGAAGAAGATGGAGAAGAAGAAGAAGAAGAAGAAGAAGAAGAGGAAGAAGAAGAAGAAGAAGAAGAAGAAGAAGAAGAGGAAGAGGAAGAAGAAGAAGAGGAAGAAGAAGAGGAAGAAGAAGAAGGAGAAGGAGAAGAAGAAGAAGAAGAAGAAGAAGAAGAAGAAGAAGAAGAAGAAGAAGAAGAAGAAGAAGAAGAAGAAGAATCAATAGCAGTAGAATCCAAAGCCTGGGGCTGGAGAGGTGGCTCAGAGGTTAAGAGCGCTGGCTGCTCATCCAGAGGTCCTGAGTTCAATTCCCAGCAACCGCATGGTGGCTCACAACCATCTATAATGAGATTTGATGCCCTCTTCTGGCCTGCAGGTGTACATGTAGGGAGAGCAGTGTGTACATAATAAATAAAAACATCTTTAAAAAAAAAAAAAAGAATCCGTCTGCCGTGAAGCGCTTTGTAATGATGGCAGACTACTCAAGCGAACACCAGCTTTGCTGGTGATGTGGCTGTTTGTGAATGATTTGAAAATGAATGCTTAAATTATATGTCCCTCTATAATTATGCCATTTGCCAGTACGTTTTTAGGGATTTCTCACATTTACATAAACCATCCTTCCCCTTCTTTAGCGCGTGCACCTTCACGTGCTGCACCACTGAGCACATCTCTGGTCCAGAAACCATCACCTAGGTCAAATCATGAACACCCCGACACCCCGACACCCCGACAGATGTGAACAATGGTAGCAAAGAGACGCTAGTGGAACTCGTGGGTGGCTTTAATGTAGATGCATCTGAAGTCAAGTTCTCTGTCCTTCTAGAAACAAAATAATAATAATAATAATAAACTTTTTAGCTCAGTGGAATAAATCAAGCAGTGGTGTCTGCTATTGTTTTTGCTTTGTAGTTTAAATTTTAGAGCTAGCCCTAAAGAGATTTGAGTTCTCGTGAGTCACTGACTGCAGAGGGTCACATAGTTCTGGGGTTTGGGTTGTGTGTGTTTCCATGAGGATAATGTGTGGGATACTTAGCTGCAAAGCGAGCTCTGTTTACATATCTGGAGAGCAATTAAGGACTGCAGCGTTCTGCTTTCTTTCCATGTAGTTTTCCTAACAAGGTGACAGTAGTGTGAAAAGTCATTAACTTGGAGAATGTTTCCAGTTATAGTCAGGGAAGTATAGATTTCTAGTTTTGGTTTGTTATTGCTGTTGTTGTTTTGGAATATAGATACTTCCCAGGACAGGAGAGACAGTTGAAGGGTACGATCATATATATTCCCCCCGCCCCTCTAAAATTTACTTTGGAAAATCTATATGTTTGATGGCAATGCGTAAGTGTGGTAGCACTCTTGGCCCACTTTAAAAGTGACCAGTAGATAACAATAAGGGAATTCTTCCTTCCGTAGCCCATCCATTTCCTCTCGCCCTGTTTTGATTGTGTTTCCTAGGTGAGGGCCACATGACTTCTTCTTTTTTTTTTTTTTATTTATTCTTGTTACATCTCAATGGTTATCCCATCCCTTGTATCCTCCCATTCTTCGCTCCCTCCCATTTTCCCCTTATTCCCCTCCCCTATGACTGTTCCTGAGGGGGATTTCCTCCCCCTGTATATGCTCATAGGGTATCAAGTCTCTTCTTGGTAACCTGCTGTCCTTCCTCTGAGTGCCACCAGGTCTCCCCATCCAGGGGACGTGGTCAAATATGAGGCACCAGAGTTCATGTGAAAGTCAGTCCCCACAAACACAGACAATTCCGTATCAGGCCACCAGCTCGCCACCTTCACCCAGTCTGTGGAGAAGAGGCCTTCATTTTTCTCTTCTCCCTTTTCTTTTTTCTTTTTCTTTTTTCCCTCTTCCATGCTGGTTTTGATTCCAATGCTTATTCACATCTCTCTGATAAGCACAGTTTGATTCTAGCTAATTGTAGCAGCCGACTTTCATTATTTATGAGTGTCATTGTCAGAATCATTCGGAAGTCTGACTGAGATAAAGCTGATTCCAAATTGTGATATGACCACAGCAACAAAACAATTAACCACACTAGTCTAAATGTGCTGGGCCTGGAGGGGGCTAATATCTTTACAACCAAATATTTACTATATTGTGTCTTATGTTTGATTTATTGCCTAGAAGAATCAACATGCCATTTTATCACAAATAATTTATAAGTACCCTCTCCTAAAAAATATAATGTAGGCTTCTCATAACAGCAAATTAACTTTAAAATATTCATGTAGATCCATAAGATGGAAGTAGGAAAATTAAGACCATGTGTCAAATAAATACCTAATATTCATAAAAGATTTGCTAAAGAAGTGGTGTTTAAATCAGTATTTCCTACTACTCTTCTCTATATGTGTTTGATTCCAGAGGTGCCTATATATGGGACCCTCTCATAGGCAAGATGTAAAAATGGGAGAGCCTTATACACACACTCTACAAACATGTTTCAAATACTTTTCATCCATAGTGTCATAAAATACCAAAATTCCAAAAGCAGACAGAAGGCGGGACGCGTCATTAATACTAACGGTCCTTCTGCAGTGTCACCTAATTTAAACACTTTTGCTTTAAGTGATTGCAGTGTCGTGAGTTTTATTATGCTCAATTTATTAGTAAAGGCTCGCAGAGTTCACGGCCATTTATTTTCAGAGAGCTTGATTGTGTCATTAATTTTTAAAAACATATCACTCCCACTTTCTTTCTAGAGTGCACTGTACTTGAAAAACTTGGTTCATTTTGGTCAATACAGATGTCCGGGTCTATCTTAACTCAAAACATCCAGAAAGTCATAGATATGCAATAAATGGTGGTCAATTTCAAGTTATCACACTGTGAGTGTTGATTACACACACGTACATACACATACCCTTGCATATACATACATGAAGATGTACACACACAGATCTGCATTCACACATGTATACCCATACATACGTGTGCATGAGCGCATTCATACACGTAAAAATATACACACATATACACATTCACATGCACCCACACATATACGTGCGTGCTCACACACACACACACTACACTCAGGCACACAGACATATACACATGCATACATGCACACATCCAGGGGCATGCACAGGTACACACACACACACACATGCACAGACACATTTATATTGCTTTCTAAGTTAAGGTGGGAAGATACAATTAAAATGATCAAACGCCTGTTGCTGCTTAAGCAGTGACTTCCTCCTGAGATAAACTTTATTCTCACCCGATGAAGTGACCCATAATTAGGGGGAAAATTCCATAGTTTAGGATCAAAACCAGGACAGACGGCCATTTCTGTTGCTTCACCATCTGCTAAGCCAAGTTCTACCATCGGAGACCAGTTCTTCCCTCTGTGTTGAGTTTTCATGGCCAAGCCGTGAACCCATCTCTGGAGGGGCTTGTGGGTTTAACAAAAGGGATCTGAGCTGAAGCCTCCTCCCAGCCCACTGGGCCTCCTCCCTTCCCATAACTCCATCCACTTGACCATATGCCATGCAAAGCTGTTGCAAACACCTGGTGCTGATGTGGGTAAAGCCTGGACAATTGAGCGTTTCTTTCAGGGAGGTTTTCTTTTTTGAAAGAAAAAGAAACTAAACCGCAGGAATCATATACTCACTAGTTGTTATCTCTCTTTCCCCCCTAATTAGGACAGAATTTTACCCTAAGGCAGTTAGGAGTGTGTGAATCCGCAACTCGAAGAGGAGCGGCATTCTGTGCGGAAATGGGGCTCCCTCACAGAGGTTACTCCATCAGTGCAGGGTCAGATGCGGATACGGAAAACGAAGCAGTGATGTCCCCAGAGCATGCCATGAGACTGTGGGGCAGGGGGGTCAAATCGGGCCGCAGTTCCTGCCTGTCCAGCCGGTCCAACTCAGCCCTCACCCTGACGGACACGGAGCACGAGAACAAGTCGGACAGCGACAGCGGTAAGTGCCACTGTTTACTTTACAATGCTGGCATTTGGTGCTTCTGTGTTATAGTTGACTGTGACTCATGTTTTTCCTTCCGTTCTCTCTCTCTCTCTCTCTCTCTCTCTCTCTCTCTCTCTCTCTCTCTCTCTCTCTCTCTTCTTTCTTTTCTTTTTGTATTAATGTAATAGAGCCCAAGAAAATACTTGTGAATGGTGTGGGGACTTTCCCCCTAGTGGGAGGAGAAGTGGATCAATATTTGATGTCAAATTATTAAATTCTGCAAACACTGTGATGCGTTAGCTAGTTTTGTAAAACAGTTTAGTGTACGTTGTGTGAGTGGGGAGAAAAGATTAAGTCTGACTTATATTGGATCAAGTCACCTGTTACCCTACTATGGAATAGGAAAACAGTGTTGATAAAGTTTCCCTGGAGCCAGTTTGCAATCAAAGATGTTTTTGTAGATTTCTCTTGAAGGTATCTCAAAGGCATTGCAGAATCTTAGAATGGGTGAATGAGCACACAGAATAGTTTATTAACAGCGCTCAAGTGATTGAAAAACAAATTTGATCATGCTTTAAACTTACTAGCTGATGAGGGCAATTGAAATCTTGGTAAAGAGTGGGATGCGGCCTTTGATGTCCTTGGGAACTGGATTACTGTGCAATTAAGGCTACATACAAAAACTGGGATTTGGGGATGCCTAAATAGCAGCTTTGCATGGTCCTTAAAAATGTCATTATTTTAAAAATGTCATTATAAAGTACTGGCACTCTGTCATCCTGTTGCCAGTGTTGGGTAATAATATGAAAATAATTTATATGCAATAATAAATTGAAAAGAAAGCTTAATTTTCTTTTAGCCAGCACTGCTTCTAAGAAGAATTGGAACATCAGCAGTAACACAGAGAAAATAATAATAAAAAAAAACTCTTCCTTGGTTTTTAATATTAAGAGATTGCTTCTCCTTTAGACTGTTATCAATGTAGTATCTATCCTATGCATCAAACAGCAAAGAGAAAATTAAAACAGAAGATTTGCATGAAATTTGAAAAGAAAGATGATCGTTTATTAATAATATTTCACCTTTATAATTTATTGAGCAACGTTGTCAGCTTTGCTCTGTAACAGGAGAGCAGATCTGCGGTTAGTTCTCAGTGTGTCTTAGGGCTCCCTCCTGCTTGCGAGGCATTTCCTTGCTATTCCTGGGGTGGGAAAGTTTAATTTAAATCACTGGAAACAATTTATTTTGTGTGGAATATTCTAATGCATTAAACCAAAGTCAACATAAATTAGCAACAGGCACCCAGGATCTTCATGTTAGAAGTGTGAGTCCTTGGTGGAGTCTGGCTTTTAGTCCAACCCCATAATAGAAAGCAAGGATGGTTCTTTTTCACAAAAATGAGCCTAAGAATCATGCTGCCCAAATTTCTGCCAGCCAATCCATTCTCCTCAGGACAGTCCGTATTAATATCAGTGTTCATAGTGGATTCAGAAGTCACTAACCTTAAATGCTCACAGCTTGGAATAAATACTGCCTCGTGCCCTTCACATGATATTCTTTTAGCAATGACAGGTGCATATTAAGATATTGCATTTGCCCTCTCATTTTCACAATCACATAACAAAATATTACATAAGAGAAAGGAGGAGACTGCATGTAGTAATACATTTGGTTCCCATAACCTGCACCATAGCCCATCCATACCCTTACCTATTAAATCTTTCCCACTGGACCAACTTGAGCTTCTTCACTCCAAATCTTAATAGCATAACTTTTCAAATTTTATATTAGCAAAGTACATATTAACTTTCTTATTCTTAATTATGTACCATGACAAATTTCCAAATATGTACCACTTCCCCTCCCTCCCATGACCCCAGAATGCTTGGCAGACTTGGCAAACCTCAGTTCTCAGTTTGAGATTTCCGACTGGCTGTGAAGACAAGAGAAAGCCGTGTGCGTGCCTCACACACTGCCCGCCTGCGCTTGCCTTGGTATTGTTGCCTAGAGGGGAATGGGTTTCTTTGGCATGCTCACATGCCTTGTGCTGAGAACGGAAGTAAAGAAGCAGTGTACCCTTCATTCTGTCTAGTGGCAGCTGGTGACCAACATCCAGAGCCTCGCCTTGAAACTCTGGACATTTGGGCAGCATTTGGTGAGAGCAGAGAAGAAAGTGTCAAAGGCAATATGTTTTAAGTTGGGCGTTGATGGTTTAAAACTTATGCTTACTCTTTCCTCAAGATTTGGTTGTGGTTATTTTTTTTTTTAAACAACATTTTGATGGTCTGAGAATCCTCAGTGACGCTGCTTTGAGAAAGGAAACAAGAGGGAGTGAACTGACGCTGTCGCCATGGCTGCTGGCCGCTTCATGTGTTTCATATGTGTATCCATAATGGTATTTTAGATGATCTTATTTGTTCTGGAATTTCAGTGATTACTCGGAAGGAGCAAAAATTCAGTAATTAATTACATTTATCTTTAAGGGAACATCCTTTTCTTCTGGTGTGTAGTAAAATCAAACAAGGGTGATATAGACTTTTGTATCGAATTTTTAAAATATGCTTTTTTTTTCCTTCTTGGCTACTTTAAGGTAAGAGTTACAATTTGGAGTTATGTACAGGTCCTTTAAACTTTGTATTATTTTATTTCATGTGTTTTGCATACATGTATGTCTGTGAATCATGTGTGTGCCTGGTACCTGTAGAAGGCAGAAGAGGGCATTGGATTCCCTGTAAGTGGAGTTACAGATGGCTATGAGTCACTATGTGGGTGCTGGGAATCAAACTTGAGTCCTCTGGAAAAGCACCCAATGCTCTTAACCATGGAACCATCTCTCCAGCCTTAGGCAGGTCCTCTTATTCCATTTATAAATAATATCTTCAAAACTGTATTTTTTACTTTCACAACTAACTTTAGTCAAACATATCTACTATAAAATTTCAAAAACAACTCCATTCAGCTCTCCTCAGGTATTTTAATTTACTCTAACATTGACAGAATTTGGATCTTCTAGTCACATTTAGTTGATTCCTCAGTTAAGCATTGTCTAATTTTATACATTTTTGTACTGGCTTGAGGTGTCAAGCAAAGTTGTAATTGCAAGTGTGTGTGTGTGTGTGTGTGTGTGTGTGTGTGTGTGTTACTCTACAATAGGAAGATTAAAACAAGGAAGACTTAAGTATAATAATGAATCAGAATGACACTGAGGACCCAGACACAGCCGTGTTTTCATTGAATTTAACATGGGACTTTGCACTGCCCATTTTCATAGTTGGAAACACGGTGAATGATGCTGTTTTCCCAGGGAAAACATGTTTGCTCAACATTTGTACAACTATGCAAGCTGAATGCCTCACGTTCCAGTATAACTTCAAAGGAAAGCTTAGCCACCAAAGGGGAACAGATTTCATTCATTTGTTGGCAAAGAGGCCAACAGCTCACATTATGAGGCGCTGGAGCCACTGCGATGCTGATGTGATTTTGATGGCTGGGGCATCCTGCGAGAGTGAAAGACTGTTCGGAGCATGACACACGCCTCATGTTAGAAGAGATAGCAGAGATTCACAACGAGTGATCGACTGTGTGGAAGTCCTATCTTGACATTACCGCTCTCTGTGGTCACAGTCCTTGCCCTATGTCAATTGCCTTGCATATTGGCAAATGGCGGGTGATGGTGATTTCGGACCCCTTATTAACAGCCACTCCAGCAAGCATGCCCTTAAAATGTTACCAAGCAAGTGAGATGGGCACCTGGTTTTTTTGTTTTTTGTTTTTTTTCATTTTAGGCTTCTTTCCTTTCTCTGATGGGTGGCTGAAAGACCCCTGACCTCATTCCCACTATCCAAGTAGGCAAGTCATCTGATATTATTTCTGAATATCTATCTAAATGTCAGGACCAAAGGACTTCACAGTGTTTTCGCCATATCCATCTTTATGCCTTAAAAAAAAAATGCCCTCGTGTGCATGGTTTCCCAGCAGTAGTCACAGGTCCTGTATTTCATCCCGGTCAGCTAGCAGTGTGGCGTGGGGAAAGCTGCCTGAGTGAAGACCTTAGCCATCAGTGTACGGATTGTCACATCTGCCCCTGCTCCATCCCTGACCGCTGATGTCTGAGTTACTCACAGTCCTGGCTTTTCTACCCTGGCTGCTATGTGGTCAGCTGAACTGCAGTGGTTTGTTGGAGGCTCCCTAATCTCACTCCTTCTTGTCCTGTCTATCTCTTAGTGCTCCTGGGAGGAGGGGGTGATCTTTGACCTAAGGACAACCTTCAGTGTCAGGCAGCCCAGGGGGAGTTGGCCCCTGCTTTCCGCCTCATCGTGATTCAGGGCCTTGGGAATCTTCATGGAAGGTTTGTTATTGGCCCCTGGGCCTCCCAGTTCTTGGACCTGGGGCAAGTCACTTAACCTTTTTGTGCTATGGTGTCTACCTGGGTAAAATACAAGTAAGAGTGAGCAAGCAGTACACAGCTCATATGGGCTGTGTACTTGGGCTTAAATGAGTGAATGCCATGGTCAGAAGAGGACCTGGCTATAAGTGTGTTCTGTTTTGTTGTTGTTGTTGTTTGGGTTTTTTGTTTTGTTTTGTTTTGTTTGTTTTTTGTAGAGATGGAAAATAATATCCTTGAGTGTTGATGAGACTTAAATGAAATGAGCAATATCAATTATCTGCCTAGCTTCGGCCCACAGACAATGCTCCTCCCCTCTCTCCTCCCCGCTTCCAATCTACCTCTCCCGTACCCCGCCGCCCCGACCCTGTATACAGTAGTCAAGCATGATCTGGTAAGGAGAGAGAACACTTGTGGTCTCCTCTAACGATCTGCACAGTCTGTCATTTCTGTCACCGTTTATTGACTCTTCCATTTTCCTTCGAAACCCCACATCCTTTTCAATTTACTGTAATTAAACGAATGCACATTGAGTTGTGCTGATAATTAGTCTGATGGCTGTACACTTCAAAGACTTCAGCCTGCTCCCTTCTCCTCCTGGCCAAAGGAAATTTCAAAAGCAGTGTTTCCCTCAAAGGCATGTTACTTAGACAGCCAGTCAATTAAGAGACCATTTAACTGACGCTCATCAGTTCACACAATAAAATAAATCCTTCCCATAAGACTTTCTTTCTCACCTGGAGTCTTAGCAGCGCGCCTGTTGAAGGACCCTTCTAAAGCCACACTAATTGTGTGTGATACTGAAGGATTAAAGGCTAAGTGGACGCACAACAAGGGTGTAACGTTAAAGCAGGGTCTATTTGTTTATGCAGAAGATACTTGCTGTGCACAGCTAAAAAAAAAAAACTACGATTCGAGGAAATGGGTATTATTAAAAAGTCAGATTTCTATATGGAAAGAGAAAGTCTAAAAGTTACTTTCTCACATACTCTGGTGCCTCACCTTTGACCATGTCCCCTGGAGGGGGAGACCTGGTGGCACTCAGAGGAAGGACAGCAGGGTATCAAAAAAAAAAAAGTTGAGTTACTGAACCCTTCTTGGCCTTTTGGCTAAGATGAAGTGTGAAAGTTGAGTTACTGTACTTTAAGATGAAAAATAGGTGTGTCCGCTAAGCTGATTTGATAAACCATCAGCCTAGCTAGACAAGTAGGCATATAGACATGCCTACCCACATCCATCCTTCAACAGAGAACCTGAGGTACTTTGCCATCTAAATCACCGTCCGTGGCCAAATAGGTTCTCTAGTAGCCTAGGCAAGAGAAATGGCCTCTTTTTGAACAGATGTATGTAGGTAAGAGAGAGGAAATAGGAGGACCTAAAAGCTATTCAATGACCAATTCAGTTTTAAGAGTTTGGGAGAAACTACTAGTGGCATTGCAGTAGCCTGGGATGCGATGAGTGACAGAGACGCCCTTAGCAAATAAGGGATAGCATTTGGATTTTCTGAAGCTAAATTCAAAGGCAGATGCAGGTTTTGTTCACTAGACTGATTCCATTCCTCAGTCTTTACCCACAAGCATCCCTTGGGGAAAAAAAATTGGTTGTAAGACTTAGGGTAGAATTCGCTTGCTGTATGAAATAGGTGCTGTTTTCGGTGTTATTTTAATTGTGTGAGATTCTGTTACACATACGAAGTTATAGCTTGAATGTGGATTCCATTAGGGGCCCTCTTCTGCAGTGTAGTGGTCAATTCTGGAATACTCTACCACTGGAAATTCTGTTTTGTGTTTTATGTCACTGCTCTAGTATGTCACACACACCTAATGGAGTAATGTGAGGTGCTTACTAAATCAAGCCCAGAGTTAGGGTGCTTTGCCAAATACAGTCAAATTGTCTCTAATACACGAAATAATTGAATTTCCTGGGTATATATACGTTTATAATTTCAATTTCAGTTTACCATGCTATGACTAAAAGCTATGATTTTTTCATTTAAGGATGAATGACCTTGCTTCATGGGTGAGTGTAAGTTACTCTTAAATGAAAAAGTATTGGTTTAAGTAAAATTTTAAAATATTCCAGGTGTGGTGGTACACACCTTTAATCTAAGTACTTGGGAGGCAGAGGCAGGTAGCGCTTTCTCTCTCTCTCTCTCTCTCTCTCTCTCTCTCTCTCTCTCTCTCTCTCTCTCACACACACACACACACACACACACACACACACACACACACACACACACACTGGAATTATAAAGACGTTATAATTGCTATTACTTAAATATTTGCATGCACTTATATATCTCCATTCTATGGATGTTTTTTCAGAAAATATTTTTGTGACTCATTATATAGATCTTTCCATTTCTAATAACTCATCTTATATTCTACACAGTTTTGTTAAAAATTATATAGGAATTAAGCTCCCCATCTTTAAATCTAGAACCTTCTTATGGTGGCAGAGATAAAGTCAAAGGGAAGCACACTGTGCACATATCAAAACTGATGATGTATGCTATTTTGATTTTTGAATGTGTTTTTGATATCCTTGAGAAATCCCAGTGGTAGTAGTGAAATTGTTTTAATTAATGAATTCAGCGGCAGTGAGTGCTGAATCAGGTTTATGGGTATAATTATCACTGAAATAGAAAAAATAAATGTGAGCATCATAGAACCTCGCTTTATTTGCCATTTTGAGTGTAGTCAAGTGTTTGAAGAGCAGCTAACTACTTTTTGTGTGTATGTGTGCTATTTAAAGAATAATCTTCTCAAGGCAGGGCATAGTAATTCTGTTTATTAATATCACAGACACGCAATATTATATGTGAAAATCTCGTACGTTTATGGTGAAGGGTCTGGATGATCTAGTTTTACTAAATTGCAATTTCCTGAAATGCACTGGTTGATTCGAGATGGTTTTTCTGTAATGAGCAGTCTGTACATAAAATAAATGTAATAAGCACTTGGATGCATATTGAAATAGATGCAAATGCATATACACTTGAGAAAGGAGCAATTAAGAGTGTCGGATGACTGTTACCTTGACTTTAAATATTATTATTTTGAGTCACACAGAAACTGCAAATTGAATTAAGCCTAGATGTGCCTTATTGATTCTATTTCTTATTTAGCAACTACATCTTCATTCAATGAATAATAAATGCTGACTGTCGTACCAAGTGTTGGGAAAGGAAAAGTGAGTAAGATGTAGTTCCTGACCTCTAGAAGCTCCCAGCCTAGTTAGACAAATAGGCATGTAGACATGTAATTGGATTTTAATACGGTAAGTGTTAGGACAACAGAATATGCAAAGCAAATGTCAGCACAATAGATGGTTGACAGGAGAGGAGAGGAGAAGCCATTTCCTGAAGAGTCGGGGGAGGGGCATCCGAGCATAAGCTTAGAAGTCCAAGACAGACCAGACTGTGAAGGAAAACATGTGTGCCCGCTAGTGCTATGTCAACTTGACCCCAGCTAGAGTCATTCTGGAAAATGCCCCCACCCAACTGACCTCTGGGCAAGCCTGTGATTCGTCTGTTTGACTGGTACTTGATGAGGGAGGGCCCAGTGCCACCCCTGGACTGGTGGTCCTGGGCGCTATAAGAAAACAACCTGAGCAAGCCATGAGAAACAAGTCGCTAAGCAACACTTCTCCACCTTCAGGCCCCTGCCCTGTTCGAGGTCCTGCCCTAACTTTTCTCAGTGATCTATTATGATGTGGAAGTATAAGCTGAAATCAACCCATTTCTCCCCAAGTTTGCTTTTGGTCATCGTGTTTTATTACAGCAATAGGAACCATGCTTAAAACAGCATGCGGAATCTCTAGGGAATAGAGTTACAAGTTGTTTGGTGCCTGCAGTGTGGTTTGAATGAGAACGCCTCCTACAACCTCAGTGGGTTGAACATGTGGTCCCCAGGGAGTGACACTATTTAGATAGACTTGCAAGGTATACGCTTGTTGGAGAAGGTATGTGTCACTAGGGGGCCGACTTGGAGGTTTCAAAGCCATAGGCCATTGTCAGCTTGCTCTCTCTGCTTCCTGTTGGTGGCTCAAGATGTAAGCTCCAGCCATCATGACTCTGGCCTGACATAATGGACACTTGTCACTCTGGAGCCATAGAGCCAAACAAGCTCCTTCCAAAAGTTGCCTTAGTTGTAGTATTTATGACAGCAATAGAAAAACAACACAGAGTTCCTGTAACCAATAAGAGCTGAGATGGTCCCGTGTAGCCTCGGCACATCTGAAGAACTGCTTCCTGGAATATGTACTTTGTTCTCTGGGGGATAAAGCAGCTGGGAGGGGTTTTGATTAGAAGGACTTTTACGCAGGACTTTGAAGACAGCAATAGGCTGGGAACCATCTTCCCACGAGAGGTACACGGCCTTGTTCACCATGGTGTGTCTCACCCAGTTTCTGAGCGGGAAAAAGAACTTGCTGCCGCATGAATAAGTAATAGACTTTGAGGCTGCTGTGTTTCAGATGAGGTTGGTCCCCTTGATGGTTCATGTTCTGGAAGCTTCTTCCCCAAAGTTGCACTGCTGAGGGGGGTAGAATCTTTCAGAGATGGGCCTGTGGAAGCTGGCTGAGTCACTGGGGTACGTATGTATGTATGCATGCAAGCATGTATGTATGTGTGTATGCATTTGTATACATATTTAAATATTTCCATACATTTAAATATTCCCATCCTACAGGGTTTTTTTTCTTCAGAAAATGGCTGGTATATGGCTCAGTATGTAGATCTTGCTGCAGCATTAGTTCTAGGTCTCCTCAGATGCTCTGCTTCCCTCTCCTACACCCAGTTGATTTCCTCTATGAACTTCTGTCATGATAGGTCAGAGGTCAGAGGGTCCTGGTCACAAGCTGCATGAATGCTACTGCCCATTGTTGGACGTTAGATACCACTCCCCCCCCCCCCCGACTGTTCAGTAAATAAACTCAAAACTTCTTGTTTATAAAGCTTATAAAGTACCCGGCAGCAGATATTTCAATATGAAGCAAAAGAGTAATACAGAGGCAAAGATGGACATCAATTAGCTGGCTTCATAATATTCAAGTTCTCAAAAAGAGAAGAGATAAAAGTTATGACCAAGAGCCAGGCAGGAGAGAAGACTCAGTCCATCAAAACAATCAGCATTTCATGATCCAGGAAAATGGGAATAGTTCAAAAGGCTCTCTTGATGTCAACTCTGTTGCCACATACCTATAAACCAGCATGTGGGAAGAGGAGGCAGGAGGATTGCAAATTTGAAACCACCCTAAGCTGCATAGTGAGAATCTCTCAGCAAACAAAAGTTGTAAACATATATATATACATATACATATATATGTATGTATATGTATATATGTATGTATTAAAACTATTCTCCAGTGTATGATGCTGGGTAAACTATGTTTTAATCCCAATTGGGAGTTAGAGTTTATTGTTTGTGATGGAATTAGTCATTTCAAGGACAGGTTGAATTTGAGGTGTTCACAGAATAGTGACATTTAGCAATCTATTAAGCAATTATATATTCCTATGTAATATGCAAATAAATGTAAATCTACGACTTTGATAGAATTTAACATTTGCATAAAGCCAGAGAAAGAAACAAATACTTACAAAACATCAAAGTATGTAAATGTGTTTTAATTTTACTCAAATGCTCCTGAAATCAAGCCATATTACACACACACACACACACATGCACACACACACACACACACACACACACACACACACACACACACACGAAATGAGGACCAAAAATCATAAGTACAAATGATACTTCCAAGAAAAAAAATGTAAATAGACTATTAACAAAACAGCACGGGGACTGCTCTTTGAACATTGCAAATTTGGGATGTGATGCTTTGTTAAATAATAACTGAAACTAACCTGATCAAAGTCAAAGTGACGCGGATGGGGGAATCCAGTGTTTTGAACTGCTTATCCAGAACGCTAAAGTTCAAAAAGAGATCTTAAAGCTTCGACATGTCGCAGTTGGAGATTCCTAAGGGATTTGAAAGTGCTCGAATAAAATGTCAGTTGCTTCCGGAAGCAAGTATAAACCATTTCCTTATAATGGATGGTGTCCTGGTTGCTTTGTCTGGAGCACCACCACGGAGAAAGCAGGGCACGAATTGGGCTTATAGGTCAGCCGCGCAGTTCAAAGAAGCCTATTTGGAGTATAAGGTTTCTGATAATCCCTAGAATTTTTTTGAAAGCATTAACCACTATTTATAATGTCTTAATAGCCCAAGATAATGATTGCATGTGACAGACATGATAAAAGTGGAACCATAAATGGACTTGAGAATAAAACATTATGACTTCTAAAATTCATCCCATTAATCTATTTAAACTTGCTTGGCTCAACCTCATCATTAGACAGGTCAGAAACACAAGATAATTGTAATTAGTCCCTGGTTTGGTATTTACACGTTTTTATGTTTGTGTACTTTTCTTTTTTTTGAGATTATAATATAAGATTTCTCCCTTTCCTTTCCTCCCTCTAGACCCTCCCGTATGCTCCTCCCCACTTGCCTTCAAAATCATTGGCTCTATTTTCATTAATTGTTACTGCATGCATTTATATTGCATACACACATGCGTACACACACACACACACACACACACACACACACACACACATATATATATATATATTCTTGAATATATCCTGTTCAATCATATATTGGTATTGGTATATATATATATATATATATATATATATATATATATATATATATATATATATATATATGTTTTAGGGGTGACCACTTGGCACTGGGCAACAAATTGCTGTCCTTTTCCCTGGGGAAGACCACCTCTCCTCCTACCAGCCTTTTCTCAGTTGCCCATAGTGCTTTGTGTAGGATTGAGGCCTCATGGCGTTTTCCCTGTCCACTCCAGCATGTCCACTGATGTCATCCTTGGTCAGCTCGTGTTTGAGCAGTCATGCTGATGAGGATTTATGGGTGTAACTTCTGACGTTACTAGGAGACACAGTCCCACAGCAAAATCCCCAACCCTCTGGCTCTTACAATCTTTCTGAGTCCTCTTCCACAGTGTGCCCTGAGCCTTGGGTACAGGAATGTTTTGTAGATTTATCCGCTGGGACTGGCCTCCACAATTCGGCATATTGATTGCTTCTGTCTGTTTTTTTTTTTTATTAATTTATTCTTGTTACATCTCAATTGTTATCCCATCCCTTGTATCCTCCCATTCCTGCCTCCCTCCCATTTTCCCCTTATTCCCCTCCCCTATGACTGTTCCTGAGGGGGATTACCTCCCCCTGTATATGCTCATAGGGTATCAAGTCTCTTCTCTGTAACCTGCTATCCTTCCTCTGAGTGCCACCAGGTCTCCCCCTCCAGGGGACATGGTCAAATATGGGGCACCAGAGTTCGTGTGAAAGTCATACCCCACTCTCCACTCTACTGTGGAGAATGTTCTGTCCATTGGCTAGATCTGGGTAGGGGTTTGAAGTTTACTGCCTGTATTGTCCTTGGCTGGTGCCTTAGTTTGAGCGGGAGCTTACAAAGAGGTGTTTCCTTGACAAAGGGTGCAGACTACACTTATCTGTGGGAGTAAGGACAAATGCTCACAACTGTAGTTAGCGGTTATGCTGGTTCAGTAAATTAGGGGTTGATGAATCTCCTGCGATGTGTAGTTCTTAAGTCAAAAATTGTGGGCTGGAGAGATAGCTCAGTTGTTAAGAGCGTGTTTTGTTCTTCCAGAAGACCTGAGTTCAGTTCCAAGCACCCACACCAGGATGTTCAAAACCACCTGTAGGTCTAGCTCAAATGAAAGGCAGCCTCTTCTAGCCTTCAGGGGTACCTGTATACATACACAGACACACACACACACACACACACACACACACACACACACACACACACACAAATAGTTAAAAGAAATACAATACATTCCTAAAACAAAGAAAGAAACTTCCAGTTTCCTTTGGCGCTAAGGACCTCTGTGGAAGCAGAGGCTTGTCTCCAGCAATCTGTTTCCACTATATGATTTAACGTGAAGTGTGGATGGCCCCCACTACACTCGGCCACGTAGGTGTTTGAAGTTTCGCCACTGTAAATTATGTGTTGGAAGGCAGTGGGGAGATGTCCAAGTGATAAAACATTTCACGCAGAAGGGATAAGATCTGTTATACAATATGGGAACTGCAGTTAGTAGCAATATATTCTGTTCTTGAAAACTGACATTTGAGATACTGCATATGTGATTAGCTTTTTTTACTCATGCTACAATGCATATATTTAAAAATATCGTGTATTTTATATACTTACGTGATTTATGTATTCTATATTATATTATTTTTAGTTTAGGAATATAAACAAATTGGTTAATTAATTGGAGAAATTAATTATTTTGTAATTACTAGATTAGTTCTTATGTCTTTGCCCTTAGTCCTATTATTACCACAGAATACATTCTTGGAGTCAAAGATATTAAAATTTGAGGGTTTTCATTTACTCTGTCAAGATGACCTGGGAAACAGCTTTTCTCAACTTACACTCCTATCAACAGAATAGAAAACAGAGTTTTCCCACAAGGCATTGACAAGTGTTCCCTACTTTACATTCTTGGCTGTTTGGTACTTGAAACAGCATCATACTATTTGTTGTAATTTATATTTGTTTTATAAAATGAGCTGACTATCTTTTCATATATGCATATAGTTTTATATTCTTTTGTGAATTCTCAGTCATGCCTCTATTATCCTGTTGGGGTATATGAAGCAATGGGTCTTCAAGACTATCAGAAACTGAAGGAAAAAGTAGAATTAACAGACGCTGGGCGTAGACTGTAGACTCCTCCCCCGCAAACATGTGACCTTTGTGACATAGGTTCAAGTACAACAGGACTCTCATATATAGAACCCCTGTTCACGGAGGGGTCTCTCGTCACACAAATGTGAGTCTCACAATGATGAAGAATAGTGAATCCAACTCCACGCAGAAAGGAACTTAGCATATAACAGATGCGTGTGATCCGAGTCTGCGCAATTCTGCCTCCTGTCAACCACTGCGCGCTAATTACTAGGTTCCCGTTACCAAGAAAATCTGTGTCTAATGCAGCTCAGAACAGGCGACTCATTTCTGCAACATTTCTGTAGCTTTATTAAATAAACGAAAAGCTTAAAGCAGGCAAGAGTACCACTGTGTCTATCTCTGAGGCATAGCTGTTGGAAAAGACCCACAATGTGGCTATGTGTGCATGCTCATTTGCTCACAAGTAGACATAGGCAGAGGGTGGTGCTGCTTCTTACTAGATTGGAAGTAGTTTTTGAATAAGATGACCTCATTAGCCTTTGTCTCTGTAAATATTTAGAAGCTAATGTCTTGAAAATATTTTCCTCAAAAAAAAAAAAGAAAATATTTTCCTCACTTTCTTACCCCTTCAGATATTTTTAGATATGATTTGTAAAAAAAAATTTTAATACACACAATTTTAATGATATTTGCTTGTGGGTTCCTTTAGCTTAGAAATAGTCACATTTTCAAATCTGCTGCATCTTTTTAAACATTTGATACGTGTCAATTTTTAATGTTCTGTGTGGTGTGGAAATTCATTTTCTATCTATTCATTCTGCTTTTGTCAATGTCATTCAGTTTAATTAGGGAATACTTTATGATGTCTAAGAGAAACGTCAAGTTGAAGTTTTGTTGTTACCTTGGTAAAAACATGAAATAGGATTGCTAAGATTTGTAAATAGTTTTTAGACACTAAATTTTGGGTTGGTAGTTTCTTGTAGTCTTACAGTGCCAACTAAAAATAAAAATTTTTGGTAATACAAAATTGTTTAGTAACAGTGTAATTTATAACCTCTACAATGTATAGTAGTAAAAAAAATTTAAATAGACTTATGAACATTAGATACCATGTCAAAAGTGGTTGTTGAGATTTATTTTTGTTAATAAGTAAAGTATTAATCATTTTTAAAATAATATGTTAAACGTGCTTTTGAATATTCTTATGTTAAGTATTTTGAAAGATATTTTTAAAGAACAAAATGTATTTCTTAAATTCAGCCTTCTGGACTTAGACACGCTGGGTTATATGAAGAAGAGACAATTAGAAGACAGGGCAGTCAGATAAAACACAACCGCTGAAGCACACATGGAGATGAGCGAGCAGTGAAGATGAAGAAAACGAAAAAGTTTTCCAAGCTTTTAAAGCATGAGCAGGAGATGTTAGCCATAAGAAGTATATGCTCATTTCAAAATGAGAACAGAAACCAAAACTCAAGCACATGCCTAGAAAGGTTGGGAGAAGTTATTTTGCCTTTGTAAGGAAACTTTGTAAGGAAACTTTTGGGGGAAGCAACAAGAAATCAAAGTTGATAGGTGGGTGTGGTGAGGCATGCCTTTAATCCCAGTAGGGAGACCAGCTTGACCTACATATTGAGTTTTGGGCCAGCCAGGGCTACACATTGAGACCCTGTTTTCAAGCACAGACAGAAAACAAACAAGCAAACCCAGTGAACACAAGAATGTTGATCTTCCAAAGTTGATGCTCAAGTGGAATCTATTTCCAAAGAGCATAGAGGCCCTGCAGAAAGGCCTGACACTGCCCTAGCTTGTGGTCCTGTGCAGTCCATGCGCAGAGTCGAAACATGGTGAATGCTGACTAGAACTTGACTTTGAGAAGCCAAGGACTGCTGTGAACCAGGAAGGTGAGGTGGGCGTGCGGGCGGGGCGCTGCACTGTGAGAGAAGAATGAGAAGGTAAACAGGACTCACAGCTTTGACAGAAAGTCACAGAAAAATGATGCAATTGTATAAAAATAAACCAGGGAATAAATAAATAAGCACCAGTAGAATAATACTGAAAACGGTGTCGCCTGAGTAATGGCGTAAGGTCCCAGCAGATAAGAATTCACATCGAAGGCAGAGGCAGGTGGATCTCTGTGAGTTCAAGGCCAGCCTGGTCTATAAAGTGAGTCTAGGGCAGCCAATGCTACACAGAGAAAAATCTGTCTCAAAAAATCAAACAGGGGGGAAAAAGACAACAAAAAAAGAAGTGAGAACATAAAGAAAATATCACCATTCAATTGGAGAACTGGGTGAATAGCGAACAATAGATCTAGTTAAGAGTCAAGAGAAAGGTTTTTTTTCCCTCATGTTTCTCGAGTCATCCCTGAGATCAGGACACTCTGCGGTCACTCACCACAGCTCCACAGTGCCTGAGTTCACTTCCACAGAAGCCAACGCCCTTCCATGTGCGGCCACTCATTTCCCATTGGACAAAGAGCCTAGGGATTGCAGAGCAGACTCTGAGGCTGTTTCCCTCATTTCCGTTCATTTCAGTTGCCACCCACCAAATCTTAAAGCAACTAAAACCCAGATTTTCCTGTGTAGCGTCATTGAGTAAATCACGTTCTCACGCTAGCCAATGCCATTTGGTCTCACACAGAGGAAGGGATGTGACTGGCGGCTGAAGTTAGCACTTGCAGTGAAAGGTCTACAGTTGACTTAGGGCTGTCATCATTTGCAGATTTGCTTTCCCTTCCTCCTTCATTTTAAGATAGTTAAGGGTCACACGCAGAGAGCCAGAGCAGAGCGCTTTCTGTGGGGTGCCATGCTTTCTTGTGTGCGGTCCAAACTAACCTCTTGCAAAGGGATAAGAAGGAGAAGGAGCTCTCTTTGCAAGTGAGTAGGACGGTGAGTATTTTGTCCATGTTTTAAGTAATTTGCGAGGAATCTGTAGTTCATTGAAAGATTGACAGCTGTCAGGCAAGATTTGTTTTCCTGAAAAAAAAAAATACACGAAAGGATTTGGAGCTCCAGTCTTGATGCTCTTTAGAAGATATATTGTCTTTTCAAAAAGTGAATTCTTTTAGAATTTCATACAGAAATACTGTAGTTATATTATTTCCACTCCTCCCTCTCCCCCTCCGAACTCCTCCTGTGTCCCACGTCCAACCTCCATGTCAAATACATGACCTTTTTTTCTTCTATAATTAGTAGGAGTTCATATATACATATACATGTATACATATATACATATACATGTATACATATATACATATACATGTATACATATATACATATACATGTATATATGTATGTACACACATACACAGTCTTTATTTAATGTTCATCATATGTATGTATGTTTAGGGATGGTCACTAAGGATTACATAACCTGTCATAAGACTAATTTTTGGATAGGATGTCAGACTTGGTGGCACTCAGAGGAAGGACAGCAGGCTACCAAGAAGAGACTTGATACCCTATGAGCATATACAGGGGGAGGAGGTCTCCCTCAGTCACAGACATAGGGATGGGGAGTAAGGGGAAAATGGGAGGGAGGGAGGAATGGGAGGATACAAAGGAGGGGATAACCATTGAGATGTAATATGAATAAATTAATTTTTAAAAAGACTAATTTTTGGAGAAACCCGGTTCTCCCTCTCTCTGCAACCACTGATCACCTGTAGTGTTCGACTGGAGGTGGGACTTCTGACGTTCCCCAGTCTATGTTGGGATGCTGACTGGGATTGCCACGTCATTATGCAGGTGTTACAGGCAACCCTGTGATGTCTCTGTGATGTCTAGAGGATATTACTGTATGGCAGCAGGCATCCTGGCTACTGGCTCTTACATATTTTCTACTCCTTCTTCTTCATGGCTTTTGAGTCCTAGGTGGAGGGTTAGGTTGTATATGTCTCAACTCATGCTAGCATGGGATTGTCACTTATTCTCTGTGTTTTGACCAATTTTAATAGCCTTCATTTGCTGGGAAAAAAAAAGAATAATCTTCTGTGTTAAGGGGCAAGAGCTACTCTTAATCTGAAAATTTCATGGTTTCACTTTTTTCTTTCCTGCTACATCTAGGCTGTTTCCACTTCCTAGCTAGTGTGAATAGGGTAGCAGTGAACATGGCCAAGCAAGTAGCATTGTAGTCGGACACCTGGTCCTTTGGGCACGTGCCTAGGAGTGGTACAGTTGTGTCTTTTGGTAGATCTGCTTTTAGTTGCTTTTACATTGTTTCTGTCGGGCGTTTTGTCACAGTCACAGAAAAGTAACTAATACACCTACGCACGCCAGCTCCTCTTCAATGGACCTCCCAGTAATCAATGCAGTAAGAGACAGTCGCTCTCCTCCAAGAAAGGACATTTCTGGGACAAAAAGAGGTTTGCGTATGACACGTATGCCACCATGAGTTTCCACATAACTGAACTTACTTTATACTCCTTAGTTTAAACCATTGCTGTACTGTGTTAAGAAAAGGGTTTCATAAGCACCATGGTTTAAGTCAACTTGACCAGAAGTTGCTTTATAATCAATGCACTGTTGTTCCCACAGTCTTTAAATATGATGTCTCTCAAACTGTGCCTTCTTGTAAACCCATTTTTTAAAAAAAAAAATGTTAATTTTGGATAAGATAACAATTCTAGGTTTGCCAACTTTTCTCTTGGGGAAATATACCTTGAGAGGAAGTCAGTCAAGATGGGTCCAGTTAAGTCAGGACGTGACTACTAAAAAACAAACAAACAAACAAACAAACAACAACAACAAAAAAAACCTCATGAACTGACCAAGACAATAAGAGAGTTGGGTTGATTTTTGCATCAGTAAATCCTAATCTTAGTTCCTCTTGTTTCTGTGTCTGCAGTACAAGCTAGGTTGTGGAAAATGGCACTATGACCTTTGTATTAATTCAGTGACACTGGTATCTGCCCAGTTTTATCTTTCATTTGTTCTGACTTTCCCATTACACTTCTGAGTCATTCCAGAGTTCTGAAGTACATATGCTTCAGTGGTAATGCTTTTATCTGGGTAAATAGTAAGACGTTCATGCTATTTCCTACATTTAGAAAGCTTGCTTAGTGGTCTGTGCAGAAAGAAGTTCATAGCTGAACATTCTGAAGCAGGCTCTGCAGTTCATAGATAAAGTCTCTGACTTTGCCTGAAAACTTTGTCTTTTTCTGTTGTTGTTGTTGTTGTTGTTGTTGGGGTTTTTTGTTTTGTTTTGTTTTGTTTTTGTTTTTGAGACAGGGTCTCATGTAGTGTAGGCCGTCCTTGGTCTCTCTGTATGACCGCGGGTGACCTTAAATTTCTGATCCTCCTATCTCCGTCTCCTGACTACTCAGTTATAAGCGTGTGCTGCCACACCCAGTTGATGCTGTGCTGGGGATCGAACCCAGGGCTTCTGGCACATGAGGCAGGCACAATACTACTAAGCCTTATCCCCAACTTAGTCAACCTTAAGACGAAAACAAAACACAAAACACAATCTAGCCCATTTAAGAGAAAAAAGGAGTCAATAAATTTTTTTTTCTTCTGCTTCTACAAACTTTCCAAAGACAGATTAGCTGTGGAACATACTGTTTTGTTTAACTGTGGACACACTTGATTTCCATACGTGATTCATTTCTACTGCATATTTCCTTACATATTATTACCAGTGACTTTCTTGAGATACTACAGGGCCTCAAAACACAATCTGGTTCAGTTTATTATTTTGCTGGAAGAATATTCATGCAATAATCAGTTTGTTTCTAGAGGGAAATAGTGTCTGAAACTCAGGTCTCCTGGATGTTCCTATGGGACCTGCCAGATGATTGACACTCATAATCCAAAGCCTTGTGTTCCTTGTCTTCCCAGTCTTGGGGCGTTAGTCATCTTCTTCGTGTGGAAGCCTGGCAAGCACGCACAGACAGCGTGGCTTTTCGGAATTAGCTTGTATCTGGGTATACTTAGACAATTTCCCCTGCTTTTTACCCTAATGTGTTGGTTTTGTAGTGGAGAAATTGGATCCGTGGGCTTCGTGTTGCTGTTCTTCTGGCACGGGAGAAGTGAGTCTGTGGTTCTAATCTTCTCAAAGCGAACACTGCCAGCCTGATTGTTGGTTCCTTGGCAAATGGTTTCTATGGCTGAGCCTTGGCCTCTTTCATTCGACCTTCTCTCAGTTCGTCTCCCCTCCTTAATTTCAGAGGACCCCAAAAACCTTCCCTCTTTTGGGTCATTTAGATGCCTCTTAGAGTGATGACACTCGCTGGTGAGCCTGTTGTCTTGAGTTCACTGCCACACGTTGCCTTCTGACCTCCACACGTGTTCATACACACACACACACACACACACACACACACACACACACACACACACTAAACAAATAACCAAATAAATACAAATAAAATTCTCCTCAAGATCTTCCACATTGCTTTCACTCACAAACATGCACACTCAATGTCTGATCCAACCTTCTCTCTCATCTTTTTAAAAACAGGACATTTAATGATACTTATCCTAACATTTTAAAAGGGGGCTTATCAGCATATATTGATTACCTAACATAGTGGGTTTCATTATATAAATTTTACGTATGTATACAATGTTTTTTTTTTTTTTTATCACATCTGTGCTGGTTACCTTTTCTTGTCTCTCTCCAAACAGTCCCCTCTGTATCAAATAGTACTCCTTCTGCTCTGAAGTGGGTTTTTTTTGTTTTGTTTGTGTTTTTGTTTTGTTTTGTTTTGTTTTTTTGGTTTTTGTTTTTTGTTGTTGTTGTTGGTGGTTTTTTTTTTTTTTGAGGCCCTAACCCAGGACCTTTAAGTGAACATGGATAAGAGGTTATTTATAGGTACACAGGCAACCTCCCAGTGGCTACACCACTGAAGAAAATATCTTTCTCTCTCACAGCAATCATTAACTAACTTACCTATAAAACCTCAGAAAGGGGTAAATTTCATGAGCTCCGTGACAGAATGCTGACAGACGCAATTTTGTGAGGCCTTCGGCAGTTAATCACAACAAGAGTACCTGACTGTGAATGATATATCTGAATGCCTTGTTAAAAACAGACAGACAGACAGACATGACAGACGACTGACAGACTGACAGACAGACAGAACAGACAGACAGGATCCACATCCTCAAAACTTGTTTAATGATGATGTTCACCTTGATGGCTTTCTTATTCAAATTTGACCTAAGTTTTAATGTGCTCTTTCTGTAACCATTAAAAATATCTGCTGTAGCCTAGCAGTGGTGACGCACGCTTTTAATTCCAGCCCTCGGGGAGTCAGAGGTACGAGGGTCTATGTGAGTTTGAGGCCAGCTTGGCCTACAGAGTGAGTTCCAGGACAGCCAAGGTTACACAGAAAAACTGTCTCAAATGAACAAACAACTGTTATTGTTCCCCCCACACACACACCCCTTTTTCTATTTTGCCCATGTAGTCCTTATAATTTCAACTTCTATTTTTAATCAATTTTCCAGAAAATTATTACAGATGGCTAGATAAGAATGTTCTGGACTTTCTTCAGTTAGCTTCCCATCTTCCAAATTTAGTGAGTTGCCTTTTGATATTTAATTTCCTGTCCACTTTACAATGATCTAGCCCTCATCCTCTGATACCACTGTCCTAACTTTCTTTGAAACCAGAGTATTGGAATACATATTTCTTTTAACTTAGAATTTGTAAGCAATAAGGACCTATCTGAAGGGCTGATTCAGCTGCTTTCAAGTTCTGCCCCTCTCACACTCTGAAGGCCAATTCAGGTTTAAAGAGATATGGTTTTAAAGACGATGCACCAAGATAGGAAAGATGTCTTCTTCAAGGCTGTTAAATACAAATAGCCAAAACACTAAGAATGTAGCCTTTATATAATTCCTAATTGTGTCATGGTTCTTCTTGCCATAGGTAATCTATTGTATATATGTGTAATAATATAAATGTGTATGTACAAAAATAAAATAATTTTTTAAAAAAAGACGACTCAGTACAGGAATTGTTGAAAAGCCACTCCATGAACACCGTGCTTTTGTTTATATCTGTTTTTAAAAATCATCCTTGAGAATATCTTATTTTAGTTTGTAGCTTAAGGTGTTATATAGGTAAATTATGCAAACTCTCATTAACAAAAATAACATGTTACCTTTTGTCAATACACTTTTAGAGAAGTCACTATTCCTGGGGAATAGGATGGTAGCTATCTTTTTGTAGCCTACATTTTCCCCCTAATGGGTATAAATCATTAGGAATAAATTGTGTTCTGTCATTGTAGCTAGTAATTGGTGACATTTTCTTGTCACTATGGAATTATAAATAACAGCGATATATGTCCTGTCAACAGATTCATTATGTTTTGAAAAACATAAACCTGTAGTCTGTTTCTTTTAACTGTATTTTGCATATTTTCCATATTAAATATGACACTGACATCTTCAGATTTTAAAAATAATTTTGACAGGAGTTTGGGTTATTAATAACCCCTAATTATTTTATTATGCACTAAATGCATTTTGTTTATATTTCTTCCGTGGCTCACCTTCTTCCCAAAGCATTTTGCTTGCAAGCAGATGTTTGATAATTATCAATTAACAGACAGTCATTTTTAAAAGTAAAACCTGCAAACGTAAGTACATTAGTATACCACAGCACGCCTCAAGATACAAAGTAATTATTTTTTAAAAGTTCTCAAAATGTTTATTTACATAGGAAATAGTGCTTACCCATCTCATGCTGAAGACATTACTATGGGCCACATCCCATAGCTACTAGCATCACTGACGATTAAATGAGTGTATCTCTTTCCAGTTCTAGTGCCCTGCTACCCATTACATCTTTCACCTTCAGTGGCTTTCTTGGGTTTTAAAAGTCCAATTTTTAATTTCATCTTCAAAACCATGACAGAAAAGCTCCCGGCTGGCGTATACCATGGGGCTGGCAGGTAAGCGCGCTCTGTCTTCCTAGAAAACTTTATCAGTCTTTCACTGGACGTCTCTGCATCATAACTTACAGAGCTCAGCTTCTTGCCTGTTCACTACAACCATTTGGAGAAGCTCTTGGTGCCCCAGCCGTAATGAGGAGGCATCTTCCGAATGACTCTTTGGTTCTCCTTTGGGCTATACAACCTTGTAAAGTTATTTCAGATTCGTATTCCATGAAGACATTGCTATCCAAGCTTCTATTCTTATTTGTTTGTAATATGCAGGGCAATTGTCTGTGACTTTTCAAAGGTCTCAGAGCTGGAAAAAACAAAACCTCTGAGTTCAAGGCCAGCCTTGTCTACAGACTGAGTCCAGGATAGCCAAGGCTACACAGAGAAACCTTGTCTCGAAAAACGAAACGAAACAACAACAAAAGAACTACAGTCAGATGTGCATCTTGAGCCTTTTCAGTCACAAAGCTTATTGCTTGAGATTTCTGCCTTAATTTTTCATTATTCCAAGCATCCTTCAGCTACATCTTCTCTCATCCAGAAGTTAGTCCTTCAGGAGTTTGGTTACTTGTGGAGTCACAATAATTTCTTGTTTTGTCTTGATGTCCACTGCCTGAATCTGTGTTAACTTTGCTTTTGAATTCTGCTCTTTCTTTGGTGGCCACCAGACACTTTGGTCAATATCTTTTCTACTGTTTCTCATCTGGGATCATATTACCATCTAATGCTAAAATAGGAGCTGTGAGCTAGGCGTATTCTCTCTCCCTCACAGTGGAAAAGTCTTAAAGTGTTTCAAACATAAACTGCTACGAAAATTCTAAAACACAATAAACCTCCATGTTGACTTACGACATGTGTATCATCCTGGCAGTCGTACTGATTTACCAAAGTGAGCTCAATTTTCTATTTTTCCTTCCCACTTATTTAGAAATCGTTTCCAAGATCTCCCTCAAGTTTATTCCTTCACTTCAGTACCCTGCTTGAAGTAATTCCACGGCCAAATCCTTACATGAAGTTCAAACCGTTTGTTTATTTAAAACTCCTCCTTAGTCCTGAGTAGATAGGTATATGAAGACGTTGTTCAAATTCCTGCTCTTCTTTTATTCTTTCCTTCCTTCTAGAAAGTTCTATTACTTCTTCATTTCTGTTGACCTTTCTCCAAAATTGTCACATTCCCCAGAAGACACTAGACAGGAGTAGAATCAAACTGTACAGAAAGACTTGAGCTCTTAAAGCTCTCTTTCCTGGTATTTAAATACTAAATTTGTGTGACTCTCTGTTTTCTTCTTCTTTCTTTCTTTCTTTTGTTTCTTTTTTAGGTGGCATTACTAGACAGTGTGTGTGTGTGTGTGTGTGTGTGTGTGTGTGTGTGTGTGTAGCTTTGACTGTCCTCAAACTCAGAGGTCACCTACCTCTGCCACTTGAGTGCTGGGATTAAACCAGCATGCACGATCACCACCAGGCTTTTTCTTGAATTTCTTGATGAAGACATTAAAATGGACTCTGTAGCAATGCCCATCCCATAAGTAAAGCATGAGATTGCTTCTTCTTGGCTTTGATCATTAACTGACAGCCCACAGTGGTCCCCTGACAACCCTTAGTGATCAAAATACTTCCTATCTCTCAAAGGTCAATTTAAGAGTCTCTTGCTCGTAGTTGTGCTTGTAATCCAAAGGGTAACTAAACTGGATCACCTCTAAATTCCCATACTGTTCTCCCTAGTTCCTAAGGCATTAAGCATTTAAGGTATCATTTGGAGAATGCCAAGTTTCTAAGCCCGTTCTTTGCAGTGTGTGGTGCATGTCTAAAGCAGATGCCCAATTAAATATTTTTAACAACCAGGGGTTCAGGTTATAAGTCAGCAGCTGAGCGCATGCTAAGCATGCACAGAGCCCTGGGTGTGATATGCAAAGGCAAATTATAAATGAATAAAATTAAAATTCAGTCACCAAATGAACAGATGGATGGATGAAGTGCTCACAGAATGAGACACGGTATCAGACAATGTTAGGAGGAATCAATACAAATAACTCTTCGCCCTGTGCAATCAACCCATTTAATTTTCTCAGTAAAGAAATAGATATGTGTATATCCTATTACTCCTTATAAAGGCCTTCATGTTGAGGATACGTTTTTAAATCACTTCTGTGACAGGGGAAAATGAATGTGTTGACTTCCGTGAATTACTGTTTTAATTAGAATTCAGACCATTTATGCCTTCCCATTATGCTTCCTTCTTATTTGCATCCAGCCCACTGTCTTTTCTGGGTGATTTATCCACACGCAGAACGTGAAATTTGAAACATTAAATTTATTGCGCATCATCATTACATATTAAAATTGTTTTCATAATCTTGAGTACTTTAACATGTCACATGTTCCTATACACATAATTTAAATCAAGAATGTCTTCAGCAAGGTCTGCACTGTCATCGGGGGCACTTTAGAAATCAATACTGTAGAATATGATATGGAGAAAAATATTTCCGTAAGTACCCCCTAGTGTTCCCATTAATTTGTTTATTATTAAGGTCTTTATTAGGAATATAGTTGCTAATGTAAGCCTGTAATAAACAGAGTATAATTGAATTTTCAATATTTTGTCACCTGGGAATAATTTTCTTGCAAGGCCTCTGCTCTGTCTTCTCTCTAATTGTCAACGGTTATTCAGTGTCACCACATTTATGTCACCAGGCATCAAAAGGGTACCTACTGATTGCATTATGTTTAGAGGTATTCATTTAAAGCTCTTGGTGTTTTCTCGATATGTTGTTCACCCTAACTTAAAACAGCCCTGGAAATACAGTAACTGCAGTGGGTCAGCATGATTTGAAAATAAAATTGAAACCCCAACTAAGATCTCTTTGAGAGGAGTCAGGGTCCAAACTTCTGAGATCATTGCAGGAACCTCTCCTTACAAATGAGTGCTGTTTTGGAGGAATATTCCCTTGTTAGTGGCCTCTGGTTGGTTAGGAATTATAATTATCTTGTGCTATATAACTCAGGACATTTGCTGCCTAATGTTTACAAAGACAATAACAATTGGCATTGCTGGATATAGACGAACTGGTCAAAAGTGAGTTACCTTTTGCCTGTGTTGAAGCCGTACAGTCAGAACTGAGCAATTCACACTGCCAGACTCAAGGTGTCAACCTGGAACAATCCAGATTTACTCTGTTGTCCCTGTGTCACCAACATAGCCCCCCCCCCCTCACTCCTGAACATATCTTGGTTTGCTCACAATGGTAAATGGCCATTTATCCTAAAACATATTTTTAGTTTAGGACCTCCTCTATCTCCTAGATGACTGACTAGTAAGCTGTATGGACAAATTAAAACAATTGTGGCTTTATTCAGAAAGCCAACACTTCACCTTCCTTGCAAAAATTCTCCAAAGCAATGATCTCTGCACATAAAAATGACAGTTTTAGTCAAATCTTTCAATCATCTGTTTGTTTATGACACAATTGTTTAAAAAAAAAAAAAGGACACGTCACGTTGCTAGCAAAGGGAATGTGGAACTCTAGCATGTTACTGTAGAATCCTGTGTGTGGCCCAGGCAGGCCATCGCAGCCACCATGTTGTATCAGGGGGTCACAGAACACCAAATCTCTGTACATGAGTCAACATTGGAAGAAATGCTAGCTCTGGCATCAAGTCTGTGCTACTTGATGTCCTGTATGAGGTTGTGTAGAGGAGAGAAGCAGAAGTGAGCGATGCTCTGAAGACTTTGTGACCGGCCTCAGAAAGGCAGTGAACTCCCGTACGGCTGTTCCCTGTGTACTAATGGGGAAGCTCAGGCAAAGAGACGTCTCTGTCACTTTGATCTCTACATGGGCTGACATGCAGACATCTGGGGGTTTCGTGCTGAACTAGACACGTTCTCTGTTCCCAGAGCTACTAAGGTCTGAGGAGTCTCTCTCAAAAGTTCTCCTGCTGGTATCTTAATCCCCACATCCACATGTGGGTGGTTAGCACTTGGTGCGCTCCTCAGAGGATCCACGTGGTGCCACAAGCGGCTGTACAAGATGAGGCGTTCCATGTCTTCTCCTGTGGTTCCTTCTGACGTGTTCAGATATGACCAGAGCACTCTCGTGAGATGAAGAGCCAGTGCCAGCACCAACATGTTCTTGGACTCCTAGTCTTCATCCTAACCATGCGCCAAATAAACTTCAATCCCGCATAAATTTATCCAGCCGCAGGTATGTTGTTATAGCAGAAGAAGACATAAAGGAGCCTAAAGGTCTGATGGGAAAACAGATCTCATACAAGAGAACCACTGGGATGTGTTGTCATGACAACGCAAGGAAAGGAAGTGACGGTGAAGAGGGAGGATAGCTGGGCTAAGACGGGGATTCGGGTAAGGGAAATATCTAAAGATGTCATAGGATGAAAGCTGGAACCTGCAGGATCACTGTGAATGTGGCGGTAAAGCTGACAGGAGGCTTCACAGAACAAGCACAATGGGGGGAAAACACTCAGGAAGGGGGCTCTACAGGGCAACACAGTGACCCTAGACACGCCAGAATCGTAAGGTGGGCCTGAAACTTACAAAATAGAGGGAGAATGGAAGAAATGTGGGCTTTATATAAAATTTGGATTTTTTTAAAAAAGAATTTTAATTTTTAAAATATATATACAATGAGATTTATTTATACAGTGGTCTCTCTGCATGTACACCTGCAGGTCAGAAGAGGGCACTAGATCACATTATAGATGGTTGTGAGCCAGCATGTGGTTGCTGGGAATTGAACTCAGGACCTCTGGAAGAGCAGGCCGTGTGCTTAACCTCTGAGCCATCTCTCCAGCCGCCAAGAATTTTAATTTTTTTTTTTTTAAGAAAGTGTTTTGAATTCTAGAAGCTATTTCCTTCCAACATCGCAACAGGAAGCATGAAAGCCGCCCCTCCCCCAACACACATCTTTATATCTGATTTGAGTTCTATTCTGGGATGGAACCTGTCATACCCTAAGCACATACTCTACCTGTGGGCTACACTCCACGGGCCCAGGAAAAATGGTTTTGAACATAGATGTGTTTCAACTTGCCCAGGATGACAGAGACAATAATTTGAAGAACTGGGAATTGGATTCAGGCCATTGAGAGCTCAGAGCTTAACCCCATATTCTAAAATAGTCTCTTCCCCACCCCCCACCCAGACTCTACAAACAGCTAAGGGTATGACAGAAGGTGTACACCGCTTCCAGTTAGGCACAAGGCATTTGATGATTCTAACTAAGGGGATAGACTATTGGGGGTTAGCATTCCAAAGAAGCTGAAGAAAGAGTGTGCCCATGCCTACAGCGGTGGTCTCAACCCTCCTAATGCTGTGGCCCTCATGCTGTGCTGACCCCCAACCATAAGATTATTTTGTTGCTACTTCACAACTGTAAGTTTGCTGCTGTTATGAATTGTAATGTGAATGTCTGACACGCAGGATATCTGATACGCGACCCCCAAGGAGGCGACGACCCACAGGTTGGGACCCACTGATCTAGAGTACTGAACAGGCAGCTCAGAAAAATTACTTAATGGAGGCAAATCTGTATGAACGGAAACAGGTGTGCTGCCCCGAGTGTTGCCATGTGATTCACAAAGGGAAGTTCGTGAAAGAAGGGACAGAGCTTTTGCTGTGGAGGCCAAGATCTGTGTCTACAATCCGTTAATTAGTATAGTATCACTGAGGGTGTCTGGAAAGGAAAGTGATATCAAAATGCTAAGTGTTTCCAAAACCTGTAGTGACAGCAACGTATGTTAGCATACACCTTTAGTGCTGGCATTCAGGAGGCAGAGACAGGCTGATCTCCATGAATTCCAGGCCAGCTTAGTGCATATCATGAGTTCTAGGATAGCCCCGGTCTATATAGTGAGACCCTGTCTCAAAATTAATAATCAAGTTAAAATAGTGAGAGCCTCTTGTGTAATGGGAGGAAGGAGGACCTGTGTGATTGAGGTTTCTGAGAGACACTGTACAGCTGTCTGTATAGCCAGAGGGCCTGGTGGTGGTGCCCAGCCCTTAACCAGATCAAGTCTCCGAGTTCTACCTCTAGCCCGCACTCTGCTGGAAACAGTTTCTATTCCTCATCTGTAAAAGGGTTAATAAAATTCCTTATCCCCAAAGATGGCGGAAAACTAAACTAAATGATGTGTGAGTTTTCCAGAATGCTTGGTACACATTCAATACTCAAGGCAAGTGAATTATTACAAGTAAGTAAGCAAGCCAGGCATGGTGGTGCACGCTTGTAATCCCAGCACTTGGGAAGTAGAGGCGATAGAATCTCTGTGAGTTCGAGGCCAGCTTGGCCCACAAAGCAAATCCAGTGCAGCCAAGGCCACACAGAGAAACCCTGTCTAGGGAAAAAAAAAAGCAAAAGAAAAGTAAGTAAGCAAAGAAACAGACGGCTCAAGTAGTCACTCCCTATCAGTTCAACTAGACAGAGGCTCAAGTAGGTACAGTGGTCCATGTTTGGTCCCAGCTACTTGGGAAAATATGACAGGAAGAACTTTATCTCAGCAGTTCAAGGTGAGCTTGAGGAACATAGCCAGAATATACATTTCACCACCACCACCACCTCCATCACCACCACCACCACCATGGAGGCAAAAGGAAAAAACCAAGAACTGCTTTGTGAAAAGAAAGACTCACATGGATTCAGGCACCATGTCCAATATGCTTCCCGTTGAGACCCAACTGCCTACTACAGTGTCTGGCATTCAGTAAGCATATAATACTATTCTCCCATTTAGATTGAAGCACTGCATTATGTTCGTCAACTTTTGAGCCCTGCTATGTACAAATGGTTTACCCATAGCGTACAGAAACACGAACAAGACATCGATCGGCTGGAACTGCCATGGAGATGATCAAAATACCATTTTGAACTTTGAATATCTCAACTGTGAGAATGTACCTAGCTTGAAAACTCACCAGTTTCTAGAAGTTTACCTAAGGCCCACATCCTGCTTTCCCATTTCATCAAGAGGCAGATGCATTTACCAGTGATGCAACTAAGGCTAACCCAGTCTTTGGCAGACATCCCAGCAGAACTCATTAAAATCTTAGAAAGCCCTTGCACATGTCCTCTTCGTCTCCTTGACCTCATCCCAAACCTTCCTGTGTCTGGCCAGGAGCATGGAGGAGGCTGGTAGGCCACCGCTTCCATTGCCTCTGAGCCAGCAGAGAGATGATGACAACCCTTGCCAGGACTTGAACTTTGATACCAATGCAGGGACCTAGAAGACAGTATCAGACAGCTGAGGGGCCTAGCCAGCAAAGCTCTAAGGGCGTATGACAGGAATATGACAGCTGGGAACAGGATTGGTCAGGAAACGCCCCTGACAGAAGGTTATCACAGAAATGAGAGACAGAAAAAGGCTGTTAGTCAATTCCCTTGCCCATGGTAAAGTGGTCCCTAGGGTGTGTTCCTACTTCTCTGTCAATAAAGAGATAGGGCCATGTGACAGAAAAGGACCCAGAGCGCCCAAAAGGGTTAGGTACAGTGATGAGGAAAGGACCAATATCTACTAAAGTCAATGGAAGGATTTTTGCAAATAACTCTATCCCCTGCCCCTCCCCCCCTTTTGAACTAAAGATCTGAACAGGGTTAGAAACTTCCACAAAAGATACCATGGCCATTGTGGGTTTTGATGTTTGCTTTTCATGGTACTGGAAACTTGATGCAGGGATCCCTACATGGGAGGGGGGAATTCAGTCATTGGGCTATGCTCTCAGGAGTATGTCCTTTTCCTCTTATATTTTTGGTTGTGAGCCTAGCCTTTAATGGCTGAGCCATCTCTCCAGCCCCTATGTCCTTTTCCTAATGAAAAGCTGGGCATTACTTCTGTGGGGAGAACTGAGATGCTCCTAGTTTTCTCATCCCCCCCCCCATCTTTTTTTGGCTAGGAATGAAAGATTTTGAGTGAGCCATTTCTAACATTGCAAGAATTAGAGTATTTGTGTTGTCCTTGCCATAATGATAGTGCTGAGCCTCCTAGGACAGTGCTTGGATTGTCTTCAATATATTGAAGAGGAGAGAGAGAGACGCGAAATCTTTGTCGCTAAAATCAGATATTGAGACACTAGTAGGTAGAGAATAAGGGCTGGGTCTTCACTTATAAGAATAAAAGATGAGCTAATTCTTAAAGAACAATGCATTAGTAACTTCTTTTTATTTTAATCACCTTAAACTAGATGAATGATTCATTAAACTGTCATTAAACTGACTTTGGGTGTCTGATTTTTTTAACTACTTCAGTGTTTGGTGGGGGTATGGGGTCATTTTCTAATTATACCCAAGCATTTTGGTGCATATTTCACATATAAAGTTCCTTAGCTGGGCAATGTCATTCTGTTTCTTCTATTTCTTCCTCTCTCTCTCTCTCTCTCTCTCTCTCTCTCTCTCTCTCTCTCTCTCTCTCTCTCTCTCTCTCAAAATGTAGGGCTTTTCCAAAATGTGTGCATATGACAATTGGCTACATAGCCTTTGCATTAAGACTTTCTCCCTTTCTTCCTGGATGTGATGTCAGGGCCATATTCTAAATCCCGATGCTATCTGCTTAAGGTCCAGGTGTTGGTGCTTAGGCAGCCTGATGCTCCACAACACTGCCCCTGACACAGCCCTGGACCTTCAACCAGATCAAAGAGTGGCAGGTGTGGAATCTATAAGGCTTTCCATTCATGCTGTCTTTGAAACCCTCTCCTGGCAAATGTATTTACTCCGTTATGCTTTATGAGCTTGCCTTTTTTGTGTGTGTGTCACCCAACACCAAAACTATGTAAAACCTTCCCCATCAGATTTGAAGGTAGAGTCCTCTGTCACCTCCCACCCTTCCTAAGATTCCCTCAGTTCATTCCAGATCCTTCTGAGGAGCTCAGGCATTGGACTATGTGCTGCTGCTTGTTATGATGAAAGAAAATTTTATTTGACTCATTAAAATGATGAAGTAGACCTTACTTAGAGATGTTTGCAACTGCTACGAAATCTATTGCAACATAATCCAAGAGAAAGTGGGCATTCATATCCCAAAGAACATGTTTGTCTGAGTGAGTAGAGTAACACATGAACAGTTATTTAGGATAAACACCGAAAGTTAGGGTTGTAAGATTCTTGCTGAAGACAGCCCAAAGACTGAATATATATATATATTTGAACAATGAAGAATGTGATCACATCCCACGATGGAGTTTTTGTCTCTAAACTAACTTAGCTGGGCTTCTGCTGGAGCTAGTTTCTTCAAGCCCTCTCAGTATGATGAGCAACACATTTGCTTTAAGCATTGCCCGGGTAATTCTGACTCTCACCGAGGCAAGACTGTACTTCTGAGTATAACAGACATACCCTGCTTACCAACACGGTATAAACATTTTGCCATGCCCTCTGCCATATTTACTGGGCCTGCGAAGTCTGGACTTCAGGTTTTCAGCAAGATGGATCATGTGGAGCAGAAGAGATTCAAGAAAAGTGTTTGGAAAACGGCTTGGTAAGGATGCTCGCGTCTCTCACACTCACCCTGAAAAGTAGATTTTATCAAACGGAGAAGTGAATATTCCTCACACGAGACATTTATTCAGAGCCAAAATTATAAAGGAAAGGAGCTAATGTGCTTATTCTCAGAAAAACTGGCCAAGTTTTCTTTGAAAATGTCTTGTGGGGATCAAAAATAATTGTTTTTTTTTTTCTCTTGAAAGTATAAACTGTTCTTCGTTTAGCACAATGGGTTTGAGCGAGACCCTCAGAGTACAGTCGGGTAGGTGTCCTTCAGGGATTGTACTATGTCTGTTTACAAACACGAGAGTAAACAAAGGAATGCACTTGTCGTATTTATGCCCCCACCCCGCCCGCAAAAAAGAAAACAAAATAGTATGTGCTACACCAGCCCTCCAACAGTCCAGAAAATAAGTGGGACTTGCAGACTGTTTTCGTTTCTTGCCACTGGCTTTTAAAAACACCACCAGTATTGCAACGTTTTTGTTTCCTTTGCTATCAGGCCAGGAACACAGTAGATGGAAGCCAGTGGGTACCCGCTGCTCTCCAAGCGCTCCCCCTGCAATTTGAGCCTGAGCTCAGCCGCCTTCCCTGTCTCCCCGACTTCCTGCTCTGCCCCCTTCTCTAATTACTCTTCCTTTTCTGGGATTCCTTTCACAGTTCTTCTCCCTTTCTTCTTCCCCTTTATTCCCTCCTGCCCACATTCCACGTTTCTTTTAAAAAAAAAAAAAAAAACCTCTTTATTTGCCTACGAGTGCTTCAAGCTAGTATTAAATGTCGAATCTGAATAAGCCCCATCCACAAAATGGTTTTACAGATTTTTTTCCTTTTGACAATGGTAATGTGCTGGCCTCCGTGCTGGGGAATTTAAAAGACAGATCAACAGCCCCAAAGAGAAGACTTTAATGATAAGTGCAGCAGACTGTTCTCCGGCTTTCCACTCATTCTTGCATATATTAAGCAATGTCCCCATTGTTATAATCACAAGTACATCATCAGGCACCCGGAAGGAAAGATGTTTCTGCGGCTAAAGTTAAACTCAGAATTCACTCGCACATTAAAGTGTTGACTTGAAACTGTAATTGTGTACGCAGAGAATCTTATAGAGTTGAGTCTGGCAAAAAGAAAATTCCACTTTGTAATCTTAGGAAGATGTGTGACTCTTGCCAACCAAACTCCAATTCCACTACGTGGTAGGGACTTTTGTCAAAAAAATTGCTTTAAAAAACAAGTAAGGACAAATCTGGATTGAAATTTAATGGGAAAATATTAATTTTATGAGTTTCACTTATTTTTTTTCCTGCCACTAAGAGACATTATTTCAACAAGAAACTGATTCAAAGAGAAGTTTGTAAACTGTTGGTAAGTGATGCATTTGCTTTTTGAATTGTGCAATAACATGCTTTTTTCTTCGACCAAAGACTTATTATTATTATTATTTCATTTTAAAGGTGTTAGTTGTTGGTACTGTTAAGGAGTTAAGTCTTTGGTAATCCAAGCTGCCTTCCAGCTAGCTGCATACAAGACCATGACCCTGAACTACTGACCTTCCTGGGTCCTCCAGACTTCTGAGATTACAGGTGTGAGCCACCTTGTCCGTTTCTGCTGGGGACAAACAGAGGCTTTCCTGCATGCTAAGCAAGGACTGAGTCACTTGCACAGCTCTCAGGCTACCTTATAAAAAAAAGCGATACCAAACAGCCCCCTAAAATGTATGTCACCTTTCATTTTGTGTCTAGACTAAATAATACTTAGCCTAAAATGAAAACTCCACCACAAATATTGTTAAGTAGCGTTCCTATATGATAAACAGGTAAAACCTCAATGTTGGTTGACTCTGAGTGTAAAAAGAGGAGGTAAACACAGTAGAAACTGTGAGTTAGTATTGGGCGACAGCCAAACACTGCAATCAGTTACAAGTTACCAAAATATCTTTGTAACCTTTGTTTAAAATTTTAATCATAATGAGTGAGTTAACACAGAAGCATGAAGACTCACATGGTATATACTCACTTATATCTGGACACTAGCCCAAGGGGCATGTCCCACGAAAGTCTTTACTTATCAGGAAAGTGGGATACAGGGGAGGACATCCTATTGGGACTCTAGGTGGGAGAAGCATGGGAGAATGAGGAAATAGAAGGATCAGGAGTGTCTTAGAAAAGTACAAGAAGAATATTATGACGCGCGGATCGGGGCCCAGGGGTCCTGCTCAAACTATGGCACCAGCCAAGGACAATACATGCAGTAAATTTCGAATCCCTACCCAGATCTAGCCAATGGACAGGACATTCTCCACAGTCGAGTGGAGAGTGGGGACTCACTTTCATGTGAACTCTGGTGCCCCATATTTGACCACGTCCCCTGGATGGGGAAACCTAGTGGCACTCAGAGGAAGGATAGCAGGCTACCAAGAAGAGACTTGGTACCCTATGATCATATACAGGGGGAGGAGGTCCCCCTCAGTCACAGTCATAGGGGAGGGGAGTAAGGGGAAAGCAGGAGGGAGGGAGGAATGGGAGGATACAAGGGATGGGATAACTATTGAGATGTAATATGAATGAATTAATTAAAAAAATAAAAGTATAAAAAATTTTTAGCAGAGGCAGCTCAGTGGGTTAGCAGCCTGAACTATAAAGAATAGATGTGCTGTCGCCGAAATACAAGCACACAAATAAGGTCCTCACAGGAAAAATCTGGACATTAAGGCAGCCGGGCTGGCATGTCAGACCTGTGATGCTGGTGACGGGCTTGTCTTAAAGAGGAAGCACGACACGTGCGAGCTAAGGCCTGGAGTTGGGAGGAATGGTAACAAAAACAGGAACCCAGTCTTGTTGGGAATGTACTTGTTGGGGATGTACTCTTTCCTGGGGTTTGACCAAGTCGAGAGCCAGGATTCACAGATAGTGAACAGCATTTTGGGTACTGGGGTTCCCGATGCGTTCAACCATCTGGGTGTGCTTGGTTGCTTTTTCTTTCTGCATAACTGTTTCTTCCTTTGTGTTCCAACTGTCCATCCTCTGCTCAGGCTGTATCGCCCTTTATTATTATTCTATTAGTCAGAAGGGAGAAGCTGCAACCAGGAAATGCCCAAGAGAGCTGCATGGGGCGGGAGGGGTGGTGGATGTGATTTTGGCTCACAGTTTCGATACACGATTAGCTGCTTTTGAATCTGTGCTGAGGAAAGGCAGCGTGGGAGAAAGAACACAGAGGGGCGTAGCTCCTTCCTTCTGGACAGCCAGCAGAGAAACAGAAAGACAGACAGGGGGTGGCCAGGGCAAAGGTATGCCAAAGACACTCAAAGGCTCCCCTAGGTCCCAGCTTACTTCAGGTGGGTCCTGCATCCTAACAGCCTTTTGAGGAAGTCAGTGACTGCCCCACGATGCAATCGTGTCTCACTAGTGCTGTGAACATACATACATGAGTGTTTTGGAGAAACACTTCATATTGAAAGCACACAAACATCTGGAATCCAAGACCTCCTTCCTACCCGGCCTCCCACACTAAAGAATTCTCACATCTCTACCTTCTGCCTGCATCTAGCATACTAGACTCTTTCTTGAAGAATAACCTTGTCATGACGGGAACAACAGCAACAGCAGCAGCAGCAACAACAACAATAATAATAATATAATTAACATTTTATATCCTGTGTAAATACTTACAGAGCAGTTTCTCTGTGGTCTATGTTAAATTTTTTTTTTTTGAAGTTTTGTCCTTTTAGCCCCAAACAAGCTTAAGAATCATATTTTGGAGCTAACTGCAAACAGGTGAAGATTTCAGGCAGCTGGAGGTCCAATACTTTTGTTAATTGACCTTGTTATGACACCTTAATATTTTCCACCGGACTTCCAGGCTTCCAGAAAATCCACGCAACTCACTTCCATATCCACACACTTATTATTATAAATGGACATTTTTTTCTTCTTCTTCTTCTTCTTCCTGAAGAATGTGGTAGATTAACTTTAGAAAACATCTGAAAATGTCTTTCGACTTTGGTGTGTTACCCCTGCTTCCCAATCTCAAGGTTAGATCATAAGCGAAATGGAACGTGAGGCACCCCAGCCACCCCAATTTCTCAGGAGCACTTATCCGAATCCCAGACGTGAGAATCTTTTTGAAAAGGGTTGGTCATCTACAATCGGAAGTTGTCAGCCCCACGACAAGAAACAGCTGATAACCCGCATGGAGGTGGCTGCAGAGCTTGCTCAAGGTAGAGGTGCCTTTAAGACTGTCTTTGTGCTGAAGCCCCTAGTCAGTGATATTGAACCTGGCCCCCTTTCATAACTGAAATTTCAAACATAAATTATACTGTAACATCCCTATAGACATGTCTGAAGTCATAAATGAAGAGGGATGGAAGATGCCTTTCTCAATACACCCCACATCATTAACATGTCAGATCTCTTTTCCTATTTCAATGAAACTGGGATGTTTTCCAACTCTTTCCCTGATTCTAAGTATTCTGCCTGGGTTGAGAGGGGGGCGGGGTGGAGGGAGGGCGGTGGGAGGGTGGCCGTAGGGGGGAGTATAGATGAAAGTGCTAGTTTTGTGTTTTCCACTGATCTGATCCTCTCTGCCAGCTGCCCTTCCCACCTACCCTACAAATCCTGACAGAAACCACACATTCATACAACTTATCAAAGCCAGATCCTTGCTGTAGCCATTTCAGCAAAATGAGGCAATTTAGGTTTGGTAGATGGAAGAAAAAAAAAAAAGGTTAAAGAAGTATGCCCAGGCCATAGAAATTAGACTTCAAAACGGAGCTAAAGTAATTTTAAAACCATTTTACCTGTCAGGAAAAAAAAATTACATATAATAACTTTAAGAATTAGTCATTTCAGCTCAGCAATTGTAGCACAAAGAAATCTGAAATGAGCCTATCTAACAGGGACTGTGACAAAGTATGAATTAGTTTAACCATACATTATATGATAAACAAAGTCACCCATATCAATTAAGTTGTTTCCGGGCAAACACGGAGCTGTATTTTCAAAGCTGCGTCTCCACAGATGACTCTTCAAAAGGTGGTTTTTCTGAAATGGACAGATCCTCTGAGGGTGCCCATTGCCTGCCTCCCTCAGTACGGTTTTATGTTTCATTGAGTGTATTAGCATTAAACTCTTTCAGAGTGACGGGCTGCAGGAAGGGGGTCCCAGGCGGACCATGGGATCTGCGGGGCCAGCTGTTCTCTGGCTCCGATAAATCTTCTTTCTGAGATTTACAGAACCGCTTTGCATTTGACAGACCACAGCAAGGCTTTGTACTGCCCAGTGCTGATGTTGTAAAGGATAGCAGCTTAATAATTTATTAACTGCAACATTTCCTGTGGGCTTTATCTGTGTGATGCCGTCGAGTCGCAGAACATTATAAATATGAAGAACTTAACAAGAGCACATTCTAGAAGAGAGTGATGCCCTCCCCCCACGCCCTTTTTCTTTTTCTTTCTTTCTTTCTTTCTTTCTTTTTTTTTTTTTTTTCTGTTGTTGTTGATGCCAAAGACTCCTTTGAGAACTCGTGTTGGTTTACCTGGCTAGAAAGCGACAGAAACTGTCCTGTTTGTAAGGTGGGACTACAGTATCAGTTTTGAGTCAGCTAACCATATGCCCAGATAGTTAGCAGTGTAATGACAGGGGAACATGGTCGCAAGTATGTTTTGAGGCACACGTGGATCGTCTGTATGCTCCAGCGGCATACCACTGCTTTTGCTCGCGACGCACGTGGCTGCTCTTGTCTCTCCACCTTCCAAGCTTGTCGGTGTCTGTAAGATGATGTCAAAGCAGCATTTTTCCACGAGGCTTTATTGATCCGTTTTTTAAATGGCTGTGCTTCTGCCTTTTCTGACACATTTATAATGCTGACACACCCTACTTTTGTGCCATGATTGCTGTTAACGTTGGCCACTACTGATCTGGAAGGCCATGGTGACCCCTGTTGTACTAGCATCATGGTAAGCCATACACAGCCAGGCACAGAATCCTGCACATGACAGATGCTTGTTCATTTAATAGGACGGTAGTCAATCCCGGCCTGGGCCTGAGCCCCTTTATCGCTTGCTCTCTCACTGGTTCTAGCTTCCTCTCTCTACTTCCATATTTCCTACTGTTTCTGTGTTTTCTCTCTCCCCCACCCCTTTCCATTCTTCCTTCCTCTCTCCCTCATTTCTTCTTTCCTCTCCCCCTTTGCTTCTAGGGCTCAAACCTAGGAACCCAAGGGACAGGTCCTCTACCACTGAGCCACATTCCAAATCCTTTCTATGTTTCTTTTTTTTTTTAATATTTTATTTAGTTTTAATCTATGTGCATTGGTGTGAAAGTGTCAGATCTTGGAGTTACAGACAGTTGTGAGCTGTCATGTGGGTGCTGGGAATTGAACCCGGGTCCTTTTTTTTTCCTCTCCTTTATTAATTTATTCTTGTTACATCTCAATGGTTATCCCATCCCTTGTATCCTCCCATTCTTCCCTCCCTCCCATTTTCCCCTTATTCCCCTCCCCTATGACTGTTCCTGAGGGGGATTACCTCCCCCTGCATTCATAGGGTATCAAGTCTCTTCTTGGTAACCTGCTGTCCTTCCTCTGAGTGCCACCAGGTCTCCCCCTCCAGGGGACATGGTCAAAGGTGAGGCACCAGAGTATGTGAGAAAGTAATATCCCACTCTCCACTCTACTGTGGAGAGTGTTCTGTCCATTGGCTAGATCTGGGTAGGGGTTTAAGGTTTACCGCCTGTATTGTCCTTGGCTGGTGCCTTAGTTTGAGCGGGACCCCTGAGCCCAAATCTGCCTATCATAATGTTCTACTTGTAGGTTTCTAGGACCCTCTGGATCCTTCTACTTTGCCTTTCTCCCATGATTCTCTCATCTAGAGTCCCACTAGAATGTCCTCCCCTTTGTCTCAGTTTCCTGGTAAGTGAAGGCTTTCGTGGGACATGCCCCTTGGGCTAATATGCAGATATAAGTGAGTACATACCATTTGAGAAACCCGGGTCCTTTGGAAGAGCAGGCAGTGCTCTTAACCACTGAGCCATCTCTCCAGCCCCTTTTCTATATTTCTTTCACATACCCTAATTGAATGCATTTATTAAATAACATTTTCAACTTTGTTTGTGAAATTTGTATTAGGACAGAAAGCAAATTACTTCGAGAAACTTTTGGGGGCGGTGAAACAGGGTCTTTGTAACAGTCTTGGTTGTCCTAGAACTCCCTTTGTAGAGTAGGCCGGCCTAGAACTCACAGAGATCTGCCTGCCTCTGCCTCCCTAGTGCTGGGATTTAAGGTGTGCACTACCACACCCAGCTTAGAAACTTTTTTGTTAGAATTCACATTAAAAAATAATATCTGCAAGCTGGGCACGCTGGCACACTTCTATAATCCTGGCACTCAGAGAGGCAGAGGCAAGTGGATCTCTATGAGTTCGAGTCCAGCCTGGTCTATAAAGAGATGTCAGGACAGCCAAGGCTACATGTAGAAATCCTGTCTCAGAAAAAAAAATTGTTTTCTTAAGCTGTTGTTCAGCAAACTGAATGTTTTTATGTGTGTGGGCATGTGTATGCATGTGTGTGTCACACATGTGTGCATGTGTGTGTGCGTGTGTATGTGCATATTTCCCCTCTTTGAGATTTCTCCTCCTTGCTATGATTTGAAGCTATGTTGGAACTCATGGACTTAAGTGATCTTCCTGCTCAGCCTTTTGGGTAGGTAGGACTACAGATATGCACCATTATTGGTGGCTTTATTTTCTTATATACAAGTCACCTTGCAAGGTTTATACCCTTGGCCATGACTCAGGAGTTGGTTGATTCTCTTTTGACAGATCGGAATATGATGCCCAGAGAAGTGATTTTGGGTTTTGTTGTTGTTGTTATTGTTGTTGTTTTGTTTTGTATTTTTAAATAGAGTTGTATATCTAGTGCATTTCAGAGGTTAGCACCCAAGGCACAGATGCTAAGGATTCCATCAGGACTGATAAATTTTGTCTTTCATCAAGTTTATGCTGAACCTTCATCTCAGGTTTATGATGAGCCTGCATCTCTGAACAGGAAATAAAATAAGTTACTGACTGACGTCTGGTCTGAGGAGGCCTCTCCTCTGTCATAATGACCTGGCTGCAGAGCTGTTCAACGCGGTGGGAAAGGCGTGTGGGCTCACTACCCAGACTAATAAATAGTTAACAGATAGCATTCATTGTCAGTAACTGAGCAGATTCGACACATTTAATGACATGTAATGAATGTTCAGCGTGTAGCGTCTTTTATTCAAAGGTCTGTCCCAGTGTACTGTGTAAACTGTTGACTGTCATTATACATGAGCAGGATAGTAGATTAAGGAAATAGTCGGGTTTTGCCTTCAATGCAGTTGGCAGTTAGCACGCATTTATTGACTAGCTTCTCATGAATTTCCTTACTGTTTTAGAAAGCATCCATTTTTTTCAAAGAATTATTTATTTTCAATTTTATGTGTGTGAGATTTTGTTTGTATATGTATCTGCACAGCACAGTTGTGCCTGATGCCCGTCGAGGCAAGCAGAGGCTGCCCTTGCCCTGAAATCGGAGTTCCAGGTAGTTGTGAGCCAGCACGTGGGTGCTGACTGAGATCACGTGGGTGCTGAGAACACGTGGGTGCTGAGAACACGTGGGTGCTGAGAACACATGGGTGCTGAGATCACGTGGGTGCTGACTGAGATCACATGGTGCTGAGAACACGTGGGTGCTGAGAACACGTGGGTGCTGAGAACAGATCTGCGTTCTTAGGCAGAGCAGTCAACGCTCTTCACCGCAGAGCCATTGCTCCAGCCAACATATCAGTGCTCTTCAATCAACTTCTTCCACTAACAATTTGACCCCCAAACAGTGATTTATGAAGCCCATTTGAGGGAACATGGCATGATATTATTATTTTTTTAAACACCAGCCATGAGCTGATCAAGTTGCTCAAATGTTTTGTTCCTTAATTTTAGAAGGAATGCTCCGGATAATTCACCAGCTAGAGTTTCCCCTGATTTTAGTTGCCTTTACTTATAATTCAACTGCAAGTGTCCTCAAGTCACCGATATGCCAGGCTGAGTGGCTGTTTAAAAAACAGTCGCATTTTCAGGGTGAGGGCTGCAAGCTTTACAGTTAAGGACAATTCTTCCTCAAGGCTTCTTTACACCATTGTAGCCACCTGTTGTACTTTATAGAACTGAGGTAATTAATAAGAGGCATTAACACGTCTTATACCACAGGGAGAGGCAAGACTGAAATCTGTTGAATAGCTTCAACTGGGGAAGAGTTGCTGTTGAGTCACTCGCACCCAGCTTTGTGTGTGATCATTCCTGCAGGATGAGAGGCGGCAAACTCACACTCCCGAGTAACTTCAGTGGTTTTTAATTACCTGTAACTTGAAATATGCATTGGGCTATGTGGCATATCCAACCACGCAGTGCCGTAACGGGAGCTTAGGAAAGTGATGGGAGTTCTGAAGGCAGAGGAAGCTATAGATGCAAGAGGCATTGCCCAGAGGTGACCCGGGAGAGCAGAGTAGGTCAGCCAACTGACCTAGAGGAGTCCTTTCACTTGCATGTGAAACAGATGTGGGAAAAGTGACAGTTTGGGGACAGTAAGGAAGCAGGGACAGACTAAAGAGTGCTTCATTAATGCAAAGCATGGGAGGATATAATGTTTTGGGTTTTCAGATTGCAGGGGGAAGAGCAGGGACAGTGAGGTGCTGGGAGCTGCCCTCTATGGAAGAACAGCAAATGAGAAGTCCTTTTTAGGGTGCAATTCAAGGGACGGGAACTAAATGAGGGTGGAGATATCCTATTTAAGTTAGCGGTAAGACCTGTGAGTCTCTTTGTGAATTGGAATGAAATATCCAATGGATAAAGAAAGAGTAAAGAGCAATAGTGGCGTTTTGTCTTAGTAACATAAAAGATAGCATCAGTGTTTCCTTCTAATGAGTTCCATCTCCATCGCCGGATCCAGGTATCACATCATTAAAAACAACAGAGAGTGTCTTTTTAAGCGACGCATTATTTCACTTAAATCTTTGCATCCAAGTCTCGTCCCGGGCTTATTTTTTCTTCAGTTGTTGACAAGTCATTAAGAAAAAGGTAGGCTCTTTAAGATTGCTTGTCATCTAAGGCTCTTGTATAGCTTCCATAAAAAGTTAATGGATTAACACTAACTTAAAAGGGAAAAAAATCAGAATGCTATGAGTGGCCCCGCAACTATGCCTAAGCACTTTAGACATTCTTAGGAGCACACTGGGAAGGAGAGACATGAAGAACACGAGGAACGCAGGGTGTGGGCACGCGGTACACATCTGCCTCATAGGAATGAGCATCCCACAAGTCTCAACTCATCCACCGTGTGAGTGCTGCCAGGAGATAATATTTTTATCTTTGAATTCCACAGTAAACACAATCATTTAATTATGCTGAGTAGACCCTGGCAAGCACAGCTAATGGACTTTCGGAGTTACCATTTTTTATGATACAGAATCTTCTTTCCTTGATCAGTTGCTTTGATATTATTTCTAAATACCATCTAATATCCTGTTATGGATTTTTTTAGTAGACTGGTTAACAAAATGTCACCAATCCACGAGAACTGGCAGGAAGTCAATGACACTATCACAGGAGCGCTGGCACGTTCATAATAATGATGATGGCTCTAATAGGCATTAGCGGTTTCCTTCTGCACCTCAAAGGTAACTATCAGACATCACATCATAGGTACCAACCCAAGTGTGGCCAGTTGGATGTCAGGACATTGTGCTCATTCATAGTTGTCAGGATGAGGAAAACATGTGCCAGACAGAGAATAATTATACTTTTACAGCTGTAATCCCAGACGGACAATTTTTAAGGCACATGCATAGTGAGGCCAAGCAAAATTTAGTGTTAAAATAAACATTCCCCTTGCACTATTTCCAAATCTTGGGTACAGTTATTAGGAAGGTAGCCAATGTATGTTTGGCCTGTGACTTTTTGGCGAATACTACTGGTTTTTTTTCCCTGCTGCCTAGTTTGGGTTTATATTTATTTCCCTAGAAGAGAAACCTGAATATGTTTTTACCATAGGAATTTTACTAACAGGAGAAATCGCCTCACTTATCTACCATTGGCCCCTTAACCATGGATGCAAAATTAAGCTTCTATAGTTGAAACACATACAGAGAGAGAAGGAAGGAGAAAGAAAGGGAGGGAGGGTAGGGGGGAGGGGGGGAGGGAGACAGGGAGCAACATGTGCAGGAATTGGTATTGGCCACGGGACATCACCACGTTGAAGCCACTTATTTGTGAAGAAAATAAAATCACATACTGAAGTAATGTGATGACAAGCAATTAGCCAATGAACCCACAGTGGAACATATCCTGTAAAACTGAAGGGTAGTTTTATTGAGTTTGAGAGCACTACGAACTCGAAGAATTCTGTGTGCACCTTGAGGCACAAAGTTGTACATTTTTTGTTTTAGATGTTTACCTATTTTGTTTTGCATGGAAATTGAATTGTATTATGTCACCCTCCGTGATGGCTTGAAAATGTCACCCGCTAAATCAATTGATTTTAGACTTCAGGTAAACCTCGGCAAATGAGAATATCCATAAAGCATTGGTAGAAGGATTGCCTAAATTCCCAGTTCTCGTTTCAGGAATCTGCTAATATGGCATTGATCAATCTACAATTCCCAGATTAAGGAGAAGTGATAGGGATACTGGATGGAAAAAAAAAATGCCACCCAGGCCAGAAAGATAAATCGTTTGGGTTGTCTTTTTGCAAATTTGAGGTCACCGCTCATTCATCTTGTTACTCTGCTACATCCCTTCAGTGGCTTCAATTGCAGGATTAAATATTGAATGCTGGCAGATCATTCAATATATAGGCTTTCATAGTTCAGTATTAGACAGCTTCTCCTGCTAAAAATGGAGCTGTGTGCACACAGAATGCCAAAGATAATCGTGCTGATGATCTGGTCTGTGAGATTAATCCCCCAACAATATTATCAGACAATTCCTAACACATTGATTTTGTCCCTGATATGACATTTCTGAAACAAATGGATGTCCTAAGCATTTTAAGAGTAACACTGAGCTTCCTGTGCAAGCCCAGCTCCTTCTGAAAATTAACCCATTAGGAGATTTGGCCCAGAAACTAGGAGCACATTTTCATAACACACTGAATCATCCCCCCAAATAAAAATAAAATGTAAAATATCCAAAAAAAAAAAAAAAAAGCTCTGGGGGAGCATTAATTAATAGAGGATTATAAAATTTGAAAGAATGACTTTGGGTGAAATTTTGTCCTCGTGGCTAACTGTGAAGAATGAAAACACCAAATTAATATGCTGCCTGCTAAGCATAATTAGAACAAGGCTGCTCAGGCTTCTAGCCTGAGCTACTACGTTGGAAATTCTTGAATTTTTTTTTGCTCTCTTCATGCATTTGGGCCTTACTTCCATACTAAATGGGTTAAAATGAATACATTAAAGGTTTAAAAAAATGCATTATTTAGTCAAGAGACCCAAGAGACTTAAAAGGATTAATGGATATGCGTTTTAAAAATAAAAATGTTTTATTTATAAAACATAAAAATTAAAGTTTGACAAGGACCAAGAGGTCACCCCTACTTCCCCTTCTCTCTGCCTGCATAGAATTATTTTATTTCCCGTTTGTCACGATGCTCTGAAAGGCTCCGGGAGGTTGTTTTTTCACTCCTTTCTGAGTTGCTAGAATCCAGCATTTCTTCAAGGTAAAATTGTTCGGGGGGGGGGGGAGGGGGGAGTGATGACGAGGAGGGGAGGATTTTTACCTAAAATATCCCATTCTTAGAACCAAGCCCATTAATTCTCCCCAGATGGTTATTTTAAATCATTATAATAATTCCATTTTCTACTACAAACATTTGTCATATTTCATTTTCCCCCCTCCGTGTAAGCACATTTGGATTTTTCTCATTTTCTCATCAGTCACTCGTCCCATTCCTTTCATCACCTGGATTTGTGTCTGGCTCCCTTCCAGCGGGCACACAGCTTTGAGGGGTGTGGGGTCCAAGTCAAGCTTCCATGTTGCGATGAAGTCTTACATGTCTAGACACAGCGTAAGAGTGGCTTTGGGAGACAGACAGCTCTGGGTTTTAATCCTATACCTACAGTTTATATCTAGGAGCCTTTTATCTATGCATTAGCAACCCCCCACCCACACACACACATCCCTCAGTTGCTTTATTTATAAAAGCAAATGGAGCCAACAGTATCTACAATGTAGGATAATGTGGATCTTAAATAAACAGTAACGATTGGTAGAAGATAAGCAAGCAAAAATAGCTGTTACCGTCATTAAGGTACATTTCTCTTTTTTATTACATTTTTGCTTATTATCAGTGTGTGTGTGTGTGTGTGTGTGTGTGTGTGTGTGTGTATGTGTGTGTATGTGTGTGTATGTGTGTGTATGTATGTGTGTATGTGTATGTATGTGTGTATGTGTATATGTGTGTGTATATATATGTGTGTGTGTGTGTGTGTGTGTGTGTGTGTGTGTGTGTGCGTGCCCATGTCACTGCTTGCATGTGAGTGACAGAGGACAACTTGCAGGGGTTGTTCTTCTCCTTCCATCATGTGTGTCCCAGGGATTGAACCCAAGGCCATCAGGCTTAATGGCAAAATGTCAAATGTCTTTACCTGCTGCGCCAGTCCACCAGCCTTTAAGGTACATTTCTTTTTCTTCTTCTTTTTTTTGTTTTTGTTTTTTTGTTTGTTTGTTTGGTTGGTTGGTTGGTTGGTTTTTCGAGACAGGGTCTCTCTGTGTAGCCTTGGCTGTCCTGGACTAGCTTTGTAGACCAGGCTGGCCTGGAACTCACAGCGATCCACCTGCCTCTGCCTCCTGAGTGCTGGGATCAAAGGTGTGTGCCACCACACCCAGTTTGAGGTACATTTCTTAATAGACATGTTATACATCATTTCAGATTGATCAGAAAACTATCATCATGTATCTGCAACTTCTTTACAATATTGTTTTCGTATCTTCTGTGTATGATTGTGAGTACTTACTCACAGAGGCCATAAGATGTTGTCCCTTTAACTCTCGGGTGCATTTTATGCCCACTCTCCTGAGGAGCTGCCTGAGCCTGGAGAAAGTTAGAAAAGCCCTTGCCCAGGCCCAGAACCCAACAGGAACAAAAATTTGAACTGGTGTTCAAATACCAATATTCCTTTCAAAGTTGCCTTTCTAAACCTACAGCTCTCATGCTGCACTGAGGCTCAAAAAGACAGACCATTGGCTCTATCCTGGTGGGATTGGGCCAGAGGATTCAGGGATTCACATACTGCCTGTGTGGGAGCCATAATGGAGAAACCTGGCTCTGTGTGTGTGTGTGTGTGTGTGTGTGTGTGTGTGTGTGTGTATGTGTGTGCGCGTTTAAGATTATCTTTTATTTTTAGATTTATTTATTATTATTTATACAATACTGCCTGCATGTACATCTGCAGGTCAGAAGAGGGCATCAGATCCTATTACAAATGGTTATGAGCCACCATGTGGTTGCTGGGAATTGAACTCAGGACCTCTGAAAGAGTAGTATGTGCTCTTAACCTCTGAGCCATCTCGCTGGCCCGCTCCCTGTGTTCTTTAAATTACTAATTATCTGGAGGAGCTGAGCCGAACCTGGCTCTGACGTCATCAAGGCTCTGCAAAGGCATGGTCAGCATGACAGGATTTAGTTTTACGTTTTAAGAACATCTGGAATGCAGGACTTGGAACCTAGAGAAATCGGTTCTCTGGACAGCCTATGAAAATAGAAATCTGAACAAAGACTGTCTGGTGGCAATGATTCTGTGTCTCCGAATGACTCTGTGTCTCCTTCAGAAAGTTAACAAGGGCCCAGTGATAATTAGATAATTTAGATAATTGGACCTTCCTAGAGTGCAGGACGCTGGGTACTGGATCTCTTAGATATTAAACCTGAGTATAAGGTGCTTGCTTTATGAAGCTACGTCCAGATCCTGGGCTGTGCATGGCCAAGCACATGGACTGCGTATGGCCGTCACGTGGGCTGCGCATGGCCATCACGTGGGCTGGGCATGGTACCTCTGTATCTTAGAGAGGACCAGAACTGGGACACTGGAAGTACTGATTCTCACAAACTCTCCCTCCTGGGATGACTGTGGCTAGTAGCCAATCACAGCCCTTGTCATTTTTGCCTGTGTGTTCTTCTCTCCCTGGGTGCTGCTGTTACAGAAGTGTAGCATTTGCTGACCGACTGCCTGCCTTGTATTAACTACCTTAAGTCCTTATCCAGTGGAGATGTGTTCTTGTGGCATCATTAACTCTTTCTAACGCTCTGTGCTGGCCTTCCAGGAATAAGCCGCTTGCAAATAGAAGTTAGGGGGAAATCTGCCTTCATATTCCATTGGGAAGGACTGGAAATTCGATTAGCAAATGAACAGAAAGGGGACGACAGATCACAGGTTGGTTTTTTTTTTTTCAGATTTACTTAGCTAATAGTCAGTTGGCCAACCAGATGCTGTAGTGAGAATGGTAAAGGAGAGAAAAAGAGGTCGATACCCAAGCACCAGAAAGCGTTTATAAGACCTTCTTGAATTCGATAGCACCGTGGACCCTAGGTAGAGAATAAGCCAGAGAATGTGACCTATCATTTGGGAGTTAAAGTAAGTAACGTGCCCTCTCTTCAGTTCCACTGAGTTTTAGTCATTTCGGTTCACGCAGCACAATCCAGTAAGGATTTATTGATCTGCCTAGTTGCATTTACCCCGTGCACAGCCCTGAACTTGGCCTTGTGATGTTTAAGTACAGTCCTCTGCAGGCTAGTGAGCCATCCCGTGTGCTGGAGGAAGAACGTGGCCGTTTTAGGATTCATTGACTCTCTGCTTGATGCATCCATACATACAGTCTGCAATAGTGCCGTGGTAGCTGAGTGACGTAGATCTCAAATATACCCCATTGACAGCTTGGTTAAAATGCTGCAAAGGGTAAATATTCTTAGGAAAATATCTTTAGCTGATGGAAGGAGTGCAGAAACTGGCTTAGAATTCGTTAGTTGGAGCCTTTTCTTCCTTCCAACAGCCAGTGTCTTGTTTCTTTATAGAGAGACCCCCCCACACACATACCTGAACTTTGGGGATGTTAGCCATTTCCTTACAGTGAGGGCAACTGGACAGGATCTGTGAATATTGATTTCCCACTGAGTCAGCACACGCTGCAAGGGTCTCTAGGACAAGCTGCAACTGGTATAACTTGGTTTACAAGTAAATTTTTTTTTGCACATGAAAATGAGCAATGACTATTCTTTGCAATGCTGATGAGTGAGATTTTGAGTACCTGGGCAGAAGAAATCCTTCCAATTCTGCTTTTCTTCAAGAGACTAAGACAAAACAAGGGTTTCCCTGGTAATCTTTGCATTATGCCATGGTCCATTTGAGCTGTACCGTGCACTCCTCATGTTCATTTTTTTGTCATAGCCTTCCTAAAAGACGGAAAATGTACCCCTAGCTGCTGTGCAATGAGATCATCTCTTGCTTGCCAGTTTTCAGTGTTATATACAACATGTCATTGTTGTGAGAGTGAGGTTTATGGCGAGGCGATTCCTGGCAGTCTGTCACCTCACCTGACTGCAGTAAAAGGGTCTCCAGATAGGCCGTGTTTGCCACTACTGTAAATAGTTCTGCATTTCCAGCATCACGGTAGTGACATTTATGAATTAGCCGGCATTCCTCCCTTGCAGTTTTAAATGTTGGGCTTTAGTTTCCAAGACCACATTACCTATTTTACTTGGGTATCTTGAGAAAATGGGGAGACAGCTGTTACGATATTAAAAATATTTCCTTTTATATTTTCTGTCTCCACTTTTTTTTGGTTACACATTAGAGACCTTATGTAATATTTAATGTTTTGATTCACTATCTGCATTTTCACTTTTAGCATTTGTCATCCTGTTCCAATTTAATGAAAGCTTATTTGGCTATGGTTTTCATTGGAAAGCAGAACACACGTACAACTTTCAGCAATAATATATATTTTTTTCCTTGTCTTTGGATTTGAACAGGCTTCTAAAATTTTCTGTGCTGAAATTCTGGCAGGGTTCTTCCTTCAACATTTGGCAGAGGGTTTGGAATGTTTTAAACATTTGAAGGGACTGGGATCAATTGCTGAACCTAAAATGGATAACCTTTAAGACACGGAGCTCGTGTTTTTCCTAATCATCTCATTACATGACATTTTTCTGTTTGTGTGTCAATAAAACACTGTGTGTTGGCTAAATAAGGCTCATTTCATTTATTTCCAAGTGGTGTTGACATGGTAAAACTAGCATATTACATATAACATTAGAGTTATTTTTAAGACATAACATCTTTGTGGATTAAAATATATATATATAATTCAGAGGATAGATAAACTGGTAACAATTTACCAGTCTAACAAAGTATAATAAATAGCAGATCCATGTATTTCAAGTGAATCTTTGAAAACTTCACAATACAAACAGTTTGAAAACTGTTTTTCTAATTAAGGAAGCTCAGAGGGCTCTCATTGGTTCTTACTGGTGTTATTTCATTACTGAAAGTCTTTCCCCCTCCCCCCCAATAAAAAAAAACCCTTGTTTCTCAGAAGCATGTCTTACTTAGATGGAGTTTTGTAAATAATATCCTGTTATTTTTATTTATCAAGTTAATATAGGGATTATATTACCCTCCTGGGGTAGAAAAAAAATTTCAGATATGACCAGATTCAAGATCTGACTTGATAAATATAAACAAGGATCGACCCTGCGCTGACAGCACACAGTGGGTATGACCCGTGGCGGGCAGATGGCTGTAGTGATGGTAAGAAATCCTGCAGCCCGACCATTCCTGTGCCTGCTCCAGTGGACGCAGAATACATTAGCAGAGTCTTCCCTCAGCTCCGAGTTGGGTTTTTTTTTTCCTTGATGATGGATTCGAGAAAAACTTATGAGCATGTTATTCCAGAATTCTTCAGAGACCTTAGTTTTTCATGAATGAAAGGTCATTTGTAAATTTTCCACACTCTCTCATTTTTTTTTCCAGTGGATCCTGATTGCTTTTGTGTAATTCCATGCTGCTATAATTTCTTGGAAAGAATAGACAGTAGCTGTCTGGTTTTTAATGTCCTAATTGTTTGGTGTCATTTCCTTTGTGGAGTGAGTTAGATTTGGTAAATCATGAACTTAGAGGAAAATTGAAATTTTTCTAATAAAATGTGAATGAGGACACCCACAAGGCCAGAAGGCTCCTTGCTCACTTTGTCCTAAATGACTTCTGAGATAAGGGCCAAACTTGGTGCCAGATGTGTGGCGTTTTATAATAATTACATGGCACAAGCCTTCAGTCATTCTCCACAGAGACCACTCAACATATGCTTTATCAAAATGGTCTCAGGGCTTTGCTCAGGACCACAGATGAATACAGATGTTAGGTGAGACATCAAGCCACGTTTTATTAGCTCGTGACATGAATTTCTCTCGAATTTATACGCTGCTAATTGCCATAGACCTAATAGTTTCTTTGACGACTTGAGCCTAACAGCATGTATCTGTCTTAGATTTTGGAGCGGAATGCTTTCAAAGCGCTCATTTAAGACTTATACTCTCTGCTTTCTCTGTTATCGTAGTGACTTTAGCTCCACGAGCAAAACCTGAGTAAAAGATGCAAGGCACAGGGGGAGGGTGCCGACAAGGTCCAGATCCCCCATTGCTCCTTGAGGTCGCTTTGTCTATTTCCCAGCCTGCTTCACGCTAAGCCTTCTCCATGCTAGTCAGAATTTACTGATCGCTGTTATCAAAGCTGAAAAGTCAGGGGTCATAAGCGGAGTAGTTGGCCAGAATCACGTGTCAGTGCAGAATTGCTCCCCATCCACCTTCTGTTATTCACAATGTACACGAGATGGAGTATGAGAGCCGTGCCTACTTCGGGAAACCAACTCGTCTCTAACTCTGACCTCAGAAGTGCCCCTCCCCCATCCCCTTTATTGGCATATTCAGAACACACTGGTCCTCTGCTATGTTTTTCTTGATCGTTTCATTCAGAACTAAAGGATAAATGATCTTTAGTTATTTCTGACTTAGTGGACAAGATGGACAGGATGTCGTGCTTGGGAATATGTGTATCTATCTCCTCGATGACATTTTCCCCCAGTGATATGTACAGAACCCAAGTCCTGGTGCAGGTCCTGTACTGAGCGACATCACAGTCCTTTTTTACGTAGCTGTTCCCCTTGCCGCGGCCCTGTGGGCTAACTGGCTGCTGTTACAGTAAAAACAAGGTCAGTGGAGACTTTCAAAGCATTGTGTGTTTGCACTGACGTCTGTCCAGTAGTCGGTTTTCTGAGCCAATGTAGACATATCCAGCCATCAAAATAAACACGTGCCTATCCATGGTCCAACATAAATCAAAATGTACAAAATGAATTTTTTTTCCAGTGAGCTTAAAAGAATGTAATATACTCCACCTCCTCTTTTGGACAGCAAAAGAGCTGGTTTGGTTTTCACTGGAATTTTTATGTGGGTAAAGCTTCCTGCTTGCTCTGTAGACTAGGATTTTTCCATTCCCGTAGTTACGGCCTAAACAAAGAGGTGAGAGAAATTATACTACTAATTTTAGTGTATCTAATGGGTGTTTTATGAGACAACTCAGATTTTTATGAGCTATGTGGTGCTTGAATATAATTTCAAAGACAACAAAACCCTAAAATGCAATATATATATTTTAATCTCACGTTTTCTGTAGTGAAATTGTTCCTTGTTTCTCTGACAACTTTGATTTGAAGCTAAGAGAAAACACATACCCATGATGAAAATATATTTTTGTCCTAAAGCTGATTTGTTGCTGATTTTTTTTCATCTCAATTTTATTTTATTTATTTATTTATTTATTTATTTATTTATTGGCAATATTCCTATCATTCAGCCACGAGTTGGTAACGGTAGCAGGTTAGCCATGCAGAGTGTGCGTGAAGTCCTAGGGTTGATCAGTCAAGAGTGAGACTTTTCTAATAAGACATTTTTACCAAGGCACAATGACTCTCCTTTCATACATAGTTCAAACAAACAGAGCATAAGGAATTATTTTGAAATATAATGACAGTACAGCTGTAAAAATAAAGACATCTGTAATAAATAAAAGATTGTGCATCTGTTTTGGAAGGCCTCTACCTTCTAACTTGCCCGCAGGCTCACGTCGCTGCATCTGAGCTGTGGGTGCAAATGCACGAACACCATCTACTCATGCTATGTCTTGTTGGGAGGACTCTAGGTGGCTGGGGACACACAATTTTGATGATCAGGATAGTGGAGTGGAGTTGTAACATCAGCTGGAATTACGTTTTGAGTGTTATCTATTCTTCCGAAGGGTAAATTAGCTTTTATCTATTTCTCTGGACATGGTGGGGAGTCTGTTCTAAGGCGGGTGCCTTCCTACTCCCTTGGGACAAAAGTTTGCTTTAAGAGAAGATGTGCTTATGATGAGAACTCCCTCTCTCTGTCCCTCCCTCCCTCCCTCTATCCCTCCCTCCCTCCTTCCTTCCCTGATCTCTATCATTGAACATGTTAACACATGCTGTACTCCCAAGCCCAAGGATTATTTTCTTATTCAACAGTGAGAATCTGGTCTTATTATCCCTGTGCTGAAGAGTTTGCTGTTTTGTTTTTCCAATCACCATCAATTCCGGCAGATTTTAAACAGACTCCTGACATCTCACTTCTCCCTTTCTTCCAGTGGAAGAGCAATCACGATCTCTGCTTTATCCAGCACAGTTAAGTGTCATGAGGGCTATTAAATATGAAGTTTTTAACAGTTTTTCCGTGTGAAGTCTAAATGTGGACTGTCTGTGAATGGTTAACAGAGAGTACTCAATCTAAATCTTCCCCAAGGTCAGGAATATTATTTTGGAATATGAAAAACTACCCCTACAAAGGAAAGTAATTCATCACTTTAAAAAACAAATTCGGAGTTTTTAATAGCAGCCGCACGAACGCAGACCCTCTCAGCCATCAATACAGCCTGCCAGGAGCTGAAGTGAAAATCACGATGTGACTCTCTTTATGGATCAAGTACAAATGAAGTTGACAGTGTGTGCCTAATCAGGGCGCCTAGAACTGGAAGCTGCAAAGACAGTGTTTCCACTTTCTCATGTTGACACGTCGCGTGCGCAGGCAGTGCAGCTAGACTGAGTAAAAAATATCAAGCCTCTGCTATGGGGGAGCACAAGGTTTCTCAGTCCGAGATGAGAGTTAAGGACGCTCCAACCCGCAGCATGCAAATAGAGCATGTTTATTAATTAGCACCTTCTGTTGCATTCTACTCAACCAGGACAACAGTTAGGAAACCCCATCAACGTGAGCTTAGATAGGACTCTCTAGCCGCCTGTTACAGCAGCCCAAGCAATGGAACCACAGGCAGAGAGCCTTGGCCAAGGCCAACATGTAGCAAGCAGGCTGACACTTTCCTATGGAAAGCTGCTCTCTTCCTAAGTGGCATGGGGACTCTCAGAAGGCAGCTGGGTCGGCTGCTCAGGAATCTTTTGTTGTGCGGTGCTGCTTTCACTAATACTGAACTGCATTTTTCATGACTGTATTGAAAAATCATACCTAGTGCCTAGAGCCTGGAGCTGACGCTAAGCATTAATTGCTCAGTATTCCCAATTGGAAGGCTTCATGAAGGCCTTCCCTTCTCAGCTTCCTGTTGGCCTCCTGTAAGGTAAAAATCATTCCAATCTTTATTTAAAACTCACTGGCTGATCTCCATCCTGTACTTGTCTTTGTTGTCCTTAGTGCCTATTATATTTTATATTATATTATATCATATTATATGTATATTAGATTCATGGTAAACTGTAACGTTGGTGAGAGAGGGAACCCAGCTCACACACTGACTTCCTATTAACCTTTTTCATAATATTTTCCTTTGTGCACTGGTTAGAGTCCATCCAAGATGGTGAGTGTAACAAGACTGTGCAGAGGTCTTAGTTCTATGGAAAAGCATTCAATAGCATATACAAGATGCTAAACCTTATCTCTGGCTCTGCACACACACATGTGCACACACACACACAAATCCTTACATAGAAAGAAATAGATCACATTTATGGAACTGTGCTATATATTTAAGGAAGTGATAGAAGAGCTACTAAGAGTGACCCATCTTCAAAACCTTGACATGTGCCAAAACAATGGGAAGGGGGGAATAGAAGTTGGATTTATCTACCCATTTCATAAGGGTAAAATGTTCAGTGGGAACTTGTCATGGGTCAAGATAGTAGTGCTGAGAGTGTCATAGTGAGGAAAAGGCATGATCCTTGACCTACGGTGTAGTTATGGAGTCAAGAGTAGTAGAAGTGTTTTGTGCTCCAGGAGTGTTGAAAGGGTTAAATAAAGCCTCGAAGAAAGCAAAATAGTGTTGACTGTGTCAGAGCTGGAGAGTGAGGACACACGTGTGCCCTGGGGAGTAGCATTAAAACCAAGGACAGGGGACCAGAAAGGAGGCTGGAGGCCTCAGCAAACCAGAAGAGTAGCACAAAGAAGGCTCAGGCCAGGAGGCCTCCAGTGCGCAAGCATCATTGTCACTGGAGATGCCGTGGAAAGTAGTGGCATCAGAGCAGATGTAAGCTGGCATTGCCAGGTGGGAGGAATTGGGGGCTGCATGCAACTTACAAGCTCTGCCACGAGTGAGGCGTGTGTGGGTGGAAGCTGTGGCTGGGAAGGCAGGCATTGGATGTTGGAGACAGAAGGCAACATATTTCATGGGAAAGCCAAAAGGCCTTGGTAACTATTTGTAAATGGAAACGGAAAGAAAAGCGAAATGGTTTCTAACAAAACCCTAAGAACAATCATGGAACAGCTGACAGAGATGGGAGACCCAGGTGACAGGTCACCTGAAGAAGATACAGTTGGCTTTGGGCTTGCAAGATCTTTTTTTAATGATTTATATCCTTGGCTGAGTGTAACCCCGGAAGAGGCACTGTCCCCTCTCATAATGTTCAGTTAACAAATGAGTCTCAAGCTTTGTCATGTAGACCTGCGTCTTTCACATCCAGGCATCTATAAACGCCGTTGTGTATGGCAGAACATTCTAGAGGAGCTAAGTCCACTTGGGAGTGATAGATTGAGCTCAGTCTTTCTCTGATGAATTGAGCAGCGTACTGAAACCACCTGGACTCCTTGTGGTATTGAACACATGAGCTCTACTGATGCACACACGCACCACCAGGTTATTTTAATCTCTGGATTAACTTTGAGTGTTGGGTCTGCAGTGCCTGTGTTTATTGGCAAATGTGTTTGTTCTATACAATGGAAACACAGGCCAACACTCCAGAGCATTCTCGCAGTATCAGTAGCTGAAGCTGCCCTCCATTTTGGTCTTACCTCTGGCTTTCCACCTGTGAAAGTCTTGGTGATAAACAGTTATTTCACTCTTAAACCTATGGGATGTTTGGAAGGTTTCTTGCTATTGTTTTCTCACCATCTGGTTCTTTGTAACCTCCTTGATCAAGAAGCTATGGGAATAGGAATGTTCAAAGACAGCGTTCTGATATTTAAAGGTGCATTTGTGGTCTGGGGAGATGGCCCAGGAGAGAGAGGGCTTGTTCTATAAGAACCAAGCATACGCTTACATCTCTACAGTCTACAGAAAGCTGCACTGGTCTGAAACAGGAGGATTCTGGGACCTGACCAGCTAGCCAGTCTAGCTGAAGTGGCAAGCTCAATGTTCAGTTAGCAATCTTGTATTTTAAAAGATGGAGAGGGGGAAAAAAAAAAGACACCAACATCAACCTTTTGGCTCCCATAGGTATTTACACTAACAAGTGTACCACACAAATATTTGTGCATTCCGCTCCACTCCACAGGCACAGGAAGTTTTTGTGGAAGTAGAGTTGTAAAACACGTTTGATTTTTCTTTTCCTCTGTGACTACTGGCTAAATGGGCTATGGTAGGTAGGTTATTAATTACTGACATTGAGTTCTTATCCTATTCATGACAAGCATTGGCCATCTTTAAATTTAGGTTAACACAAGGAAATGAAATAACCTTAAATACAAGATGCAGAGACTAAAAATGACAGCTTTTGCACCCAGAATAAGATTTGTGTTCATTCCATTTATGTTGAATAACATTATTAGTGGATATGGGGTAGGGTAACTTTCTCCTGATAGACTGTAAATAAGAGGGTTAACTGTGTGAGTTTTTATATTTACATTTCTGCCTTGTTATCTCAGGGCAGGTCTCAACCCCAAACTCTGGTGGACAGGTTCTAGCCTTAAAAGAACACATACACACGCACGCACACACGCACGCATGCATGCACACTTACCAAAAAGATTCTTTACATAAAATAGATTCAGAAGGATGAGAAAGAGTAAACTTTATCTTTATAGGAATTTTGGGTGTTTTTATTTTTACCCTTTGGGTTGAATTTTAATACAGCCAAGATATATCCATTTAAAGATGAATAGCAACTCTCGGGGTCAGCTGCTTCATTTCACAGCAACTAAATTTATCAAAATATGTCAAAATAACATATTACAGAGAAGCGTGACCCTTGAAGCCTCTATAAAGAAAACGCTAGTAGTAAGTGGTTCAAATCTTTTAAATAATGTCATTCTAACAAGAAGGGAAATGTCATGTTGTTTGTTACTTTTCTTAACATCGTAACCAAATGACATTGGTGTTGGGACCCGGGACCTCAAGCGTTTGTTGAGTGAATGAATGAATGGATTTTGTTAACAACTGACCTTCAGGAAGAAGGAAGACATTGGAAGGGAACGTATTACGGCTATAAAGAATGACTCGGAATTTTAAAAGTTGTAATAATGAAATTGACATTTGTTCAAAATATATTGCATCATTTAAGAAAGACATCCCGATAAATCATTAGCAGGCGACCTAGTTTTCTTGTGCCTTGGCTGCTCTATGCTGTCTTAAGATATCCATGCCTCTTCCTTCAGCTTTCCTTCTATCATTGTCAGAAGACATATTAAAGACAAGGATGCTGATGCCAAAGCATTGAAAATCCTTTTCACAGTTAATAAGCTTGTTAATGTGTATTCATTCACCTTGATGCTCTTCTCTTGTGCCTTACAGCAAAATCCTGCCTCTTTCTGTAAACCCTCTCCTGAACTCAAGTACCTTAAACTTCCTTTTCAGACATCACCTCATCTTTTATCCCAATGCTCACCCCACGGTGAGATGCTTAACCGTGGGAAAACATGAGCAGGACCAGAGCCCAGCGCCCAGCATGCAGAAAACAGATACGATACTGACGGGCAGTTCTCCTCTTCTGCTCCTGTGGCTAGTCAGTCATTGCAAAAGTAGAGATCAAAAAAAAAAAATTAAAAGTTATATGTGAACTTCAACTTCTTCTAAGTTTCGTGAAAATGGGGCCAATTTATTACCTATTTCTCCCAGGTGGGCTTTCCTCCAAATTCCTTAATAGATCCTTCTTTCTGTGACAGTAAAACATACATAAAATGCAGACAGAAATCTAGGCAGCATTTTGGGCAGCTTTGGGCTACCTTTCAGCTCGTTGACTGAGAACTTGCATCTCCCTGGAGAAAAGCCTGAGATCCAGCTACAAACGTTTATCTCGAAAGGTGAACCCGAAGGGTCACATTCCTAAAAGGGAGAAGAAGAAATTCTCCACAGGTCAACATGGTAAAGGTGGGGTGGCTAGGAATTAAAGGGGGTACAGCTGCTGGCTGTGCTTGGTTAATATCAAATAACACTTCACCTCTTAAACAAAACAATTTGAGCCCATGACATGGCTCAGAGAGTAAAGACACTTTCGGCCAAGGTTGGTAGTGAGTCCATTACCTGGGGCCTGCAGAAAGGAAAAAAGAACCAACGTCTACATATTTTTCTCTGAATCCCCCACCCACACACACACAAGCAATGACCGAGTATAATTTTTAAAGTTTCTTGTGTGTCAGTGTTTTTCCTGCATGTATGTCTGCATATCACGTATCGGGAACTGGAACCAGACTGACTTGTGGATTTTGAGGATCAAACTCCTGGTCCTCTGGAAGAACAACCAGTACCAGTGCTCTTAATTGCTTAATCACCACTCTGGCCCCCCAGAAAGTTTGAAAGTAAGTGTAACTTGATTAAAGAGGTGCGTTTGCCTTTGTCTTAAATAGAGCCATCCTTTCTAATAACGGCTTACCAAGGTTAGAATCCTTGAATTTCTTCCCATAATCATCTTGGGAAGCAAAAGGTAACAGGAGGCAGATTTTTCATATCAGTGGTAATCTCATGGTTTGGTTTAGTTCATTTTTATTAGCACACGTTAAGTATACATGATGAGTTTCTTATGACATTTTCATGCGTGTATATGTTTTCATCATCTCTACTTCCAATTATCGCCCCCTCCCCCGCCCCTGTTTCCCTCTTACTCCCACTTTTCACTCTTTCTCTTCCAGCCAAGTTCCTCTTCTACTTCCGCTGCACCCCACCCCCCACCCCCACCACCACTTCGTGTATATATTTATTCTTGTGACGCAGTGAGTTTTCTTAGGATTGCTTGCTGGAACGAGTATGGAAGGAAGGTTATTTACAGGACCATGTGTCCCTTGCCTATGGTTACACTACTGAAGAAAATGTCCCACCTTCCCACCTCTGACAGCAGTCAACTGCCTCTAGATCTTAAGAGAAAGGTGAGGTGTCACGGATCTTTCATTATCATCCTGTAGATCCTGGGTAGGGGTGAAATTTGGTGAGGTTAGTATGCCCAAAATTCAATTCTTCCATTCAGCGACGAAGCATCCTTGCCGGTGAGCCCGTATCACCCCAACAGCGTTATTCACGTGGGACACTCACAGGAAGGTGGCCCGTGTTTTACCTCAGCCCCTTTCCAGCCTGGCTAGCAGGCTGGGCACTTTGTCAAGCAGTGAAGCCTCAGGCATGGTTGTTCTGAGATCACAGAAGCAGAGGGGTGGGTTCCCGATAACCAGGGGGCAGTTGAGAGTTCAGATAAACACAGCAAGCCGAGGTTTCCGATAACTGAAAATTGCTTTGTCCTCTGAAAAATGAGAAGAGAAAGCAAGAAACAGGGCAAATAGTTGTGGCTCCTAGCAACTGCCTTTGCCAGCACAGAGGACCGGATAGAGACCCTTTCTGTTCAGGTGAGAGGTGCACAAAAATTGGTCCATCAAGACATTTTTCACCTTTACCTCTTGACCACAGAGGTGACCACTATCTAATAGGGTACCTGGCCTCCCTCTCCAAAGACATTTGGTCCCTAGAGAAAAAGAAGAAGAAAATGCAACTCTTTTACTATAATACAATTTCTGGAAGCAAATGCAGTTCCTGGTCTAGTCTGAGTTACAAGGAGCATATTTCCTTTCATCCCAGTAGCCAAAACAGAGACCTTCTGGTCTCATTTTGACTGTAATAGCCCCGGGAGCTTTGGCTCGGTTCTTTTTCCTGCTGGGAGCAGATCCAGCACTGGGGCTGGATCTTCCACAGTGCAAATAACTGCATCCATTCCCACGTGTGCGTGGGCATCGCCTCCCATTAGTCACGTCAGCTCATCCAAATTGGAGGATGAGGCCCCCGTCCCAGACTTGGACTTACATGGGCCATTTGTCACATAGACGTTAAAGAAGGGAAAGGTCGTTTGGCTGGTGTATTTAAATCAACGCAGAAGACAACACCTTCATAAGCATGTTATGATCAGCAATAAACTGAGCATTGTCTTCAGTCAGCGTTCTATCCTTGAAAACATATCCTTGGAAAATAGGATGTGACCCAAAGATGGCATCCTCTTTTAAATTCCTACAGTATCTAAAAGCCATGGATGGTGGAGAAATGTCAATAATGAAGCTAAAAATGATATATTAGGATATATAATGAGTCATTAAGCAATGGACTAATGTTCTTTTTCTGGAAATGATAAAAAAAAAAAAAAGAATGGTAAAGACCTTTCCCCTAGTGTCATGTGTGGTCCCGGCAGTATGCATACCCGACCACCATGGCAAATATGGAAGAGGGGCAGTTAGCGTGACCGGAACAAGCTGAAACAGGCTTTTCTCTCTGTCTTCGGGGCACGCAGGATTTCTCTTTGCAGGTCTGTACTAACGAACACCTCTTAGCTGGCATATCGCCACGTGGAGTTTTCTTAGAAAGGTGTTTTCCTCATGCAAAGTAATTTTGTGACATTCCAGTTCCCACAAACTCCACTGTAATTAATGGCGTTCACTTCCTGCCTTGACGCTCGCCTAACGTTGCCGCCACGGGAGAATTAAGAAGAGATGTGGGGACAAAGGCTGAGCAAGAATGTTAGTGAGAACTTGCCTAAAAAGAAGTCCCCGCGGGGGGCGGGGCGGAGATTGCTCACTGGGTAAAAATGCCACCCAAGCAGGAAGACCTGAGTTTAAGTTTCCCAGATCCAAGTAAACCCGCATGTAACTCCAAGCATCTGTAATCCCAGCCCTCCTACTGCCAGATGTACGCGGGTGGGGGGGTGGGGGGGACGCAGGGAATCCTTTGGAAGCTAGCAGGCTTTCTAGTCTGGTATATGTACTCCTTTGATTCCTTAAAACTCATCTTCCCTGTCCATGAGTGTGCATATAACAAAAAAGTGTCATTTTTCTTACTTGTCGCTGCTTCAGTGTGCTCACAGGCTTCAGGAAGGCGGGAGGGTACAACCCAGCGTTAACCTGCTGTGTGTCTCCATCAGCTGTAGTGGCTTGATCCATGGACTTATCCCTAAGCCCTGCTCCAGTGGTCAAGAGCCTTTATCTAAATCCTGTTCCTCATAGCTTTCTTCACTCTTGAGCCTAGGGATGGTTTGTCAGTCACCGGGTAGGCGCCATTACAGATTACACAGAAAATAAGTCGCTGGTAATAACTACCAAGATAACTGTTTTACCACCCTCTTTATGTGTAAGATGCGGCGCGGAAGGTTTTTGACTAAAAGTGTTAACTTTCTTGTCAAAAGATGAAGATCCAGGTAATTGTTTTTCTGGGGGTGTCTTACTACTTCTAGGAACAAGAGGGAACACCTCGGAGATTGTTAGAAACGGGGCTTTACAGTCCTAGGGTTCCTGGAGAGGTGCCGCTTCTCAGAATTTTACGTTGTAAAAGCAACAGCTAAAATACAATTGAAAAGTACAAAATCCCCTGGGAAACTACCCGGGGGGGGGGGGGCGGGTCACGTATGGGTCGGGCAGGAAAGGGGGATCAAGAATGGACACTTTCTATAGCAGGGCACGGTGGCGCACGCCGATAACCCCAGCACTGGGGAGGCAGAGGCAGGCGATCTCTGTGAGTTCAAGGCCAGCCTGACCCACACAGCAAGTCCAGGACAGCCAAGCCTACCCAGAGAAATCCTGTCTTGAAAAAACTTACAAAAACAAACAAAAACCCCAACACTTTCTGACTGTTTTAGATCATTCTGCGCTTAGTGCTCTGTGGTCTTGGTTAATAATGAAGGAGGGTCAGGGCCTGGAGTTCTCGCCTAAAATGACTGTGTTGGGCATTCCTCTGGTTCTATGCTGACCAGTTGCAGTGTAGGTAGAGAAACAGGGAAGCCTTCCTTTGTTAGTTCATCTTTCCAGCGCCGTCCCACCCACTCCTCTTCCTGCCATCTTGGTTCTAACCACCACACAGTGACAGATGAAACATAGGAAAAGGAAAAAAAAAAACACCTCTAATTCAAAATGAGATAAGTATGTCAATGGTTGAGAAACATCACAAGTATACCGGAAGGGAAGCTGCGGTGAGGAACTGCTGGACTCAGAGTAGGATGTCTAGGGAGATGGAAGAGCCCAGGATTTCTCATCCTGTGGCAGCATGGGAAGAGTTGAACACCCAGCCCAACCCTCTCCTGGCACACCTGGGTATCCCAAGTCAGATGAAGTGGTACACATCTGTAATCCTGTACTCCCCGGGAGGTTGAGGCAGAAGGATCAATTAAGTAGTTCAGGGTCATTGTGAGCTGCATAGTGAGGCTCAAAGGTAGTTCATTGTGAGCTACATAGTGAGGCTCAAAGCTACAAGGTCTCTCTCTCTCTCTCTCTCTGTCTCTCTCTGTCTCTCTCTGTCTCTCTCTCTCTCTCTCTCTCTCTCTCTCTCTCTCTCTCTCTCACACACACACACACACACACACACACACACACACACACCAATCTAGAGAGAGAGAGCTTGCAAAGGACCAACATCAGGCATCTCACAACCACCCATTAACTCCAGCTCCATGGGACCAACATTCTTACTTTGGCCTCCTTGGGCACCAACATGTATGTGCTTCTACACATGCAGACATGCACATAAATAAGAATAAAATAACTCTTAAGGAAGAAAGAACTTATGAGAGCAAAATAGAAATGAAGCAAGAAGAGTGGGTCAAAAGAGTCACCAGGGTTTTTTTGTTTTTTTGTTTTTTGTTTTTGTTTTGTTTTTTGACAAATATATTCCTCAAAACAAAACAAAACAGCAACCAAAAGATAGAAAAGGAAATCGCTGGATTCAACATAGTTGGAGAAGTGAGGTACCTGAAAAGAGGGATTAATTTTGTGAGGGCCCATTCATTAATTGTTGATATTAGAGCCTGAGCTATTGGTGTTCTGTTCAGGAAGTTGTCTCCTGTGCCAGTGAGTTTTAAGCTCTTTCCCACTTTTTCTTCTAACAGAGTTAGTGCATATGGTTTTATGTTGAGGTCTTTAATCCACTTGGACTTTAGTTTTTTACAGGGTGATAAATATGGATCTATTTGCATTTTTCTACATGTAGATATCCAGTTAGACCAGCACCATTTGCTGAAGGTGCTCTTTTTTCCATTGTGTGGTTTTGGCTTCTTTGTCAAAAATCAAATGTCCATATGTGTGTGGATTTATTTCTGGGTCTTCAGTTTGATTCTATTGATCAACTGGCCTATTTCTATTCTATGCTAGTACCATGCTGTTTTTATAACTGTTCTCTATGGTACAGCTTGAGATCCAGGATGGAGATTCCTCCAGAGGATCGTTTACTGTACAGGATTGTTTTAGCTACTCTGGGTTTTTCTATATGAAATTGAGAATTGATCTTTCTGGGTCTGTAAAAAAAATTGTGTAGGTATTTTGATAGAGATTGCATTGAGTATTTAGATTGTTTTTGGGAAGATTGCCAGTTTTACTATGTTGATTCTCCCAATCCACAAGCATGGGAGATCTTTCCATCTTCTGATGTTTTCTTCAGTTTCTTTCTTCAGAGACATGTAAGTCTTTCACTTGCTTGGTTAGAGTTGCACGAAGATACTTTATATTATTTGTGGCTATTGTAGCTTGCTTCCTAGATTGTGCAAATAAGAGCAAAGCCAGCATTGGTTTAAGGATATAAAGTCACATCCATGGTTTTGCTACATAGTGCTAGGAATAGCACTCAGGACACCACACCTGCTAGGCAAGTATTCCTCCACTGAGTTACATCCCCAAATTGTCTATTTCAAGCAACTGAGGGGAAATATCCTTATTATACAGCTCAGGGATTTATTGTGAGAACACTCAAAAGCTTTACTACTTGTGTAATATAAAGATCATTCAGCAATCACACACAGGTGCATCCATAGAGACCAGATCCATAAAGACCAGATCTATAGAGACCAGATCCATAGAGACCAGATCCATAGAGACCTGATCCATAGAGACTAGATCCATAGAGACCTGATCCATAGAGACCAGATCCATAGAGACCAGATCCATAGAGACCAGATCCATAGAGAACAGATCCATAGAGAACAGATCCATAGAGACCAGATCCATAGAGACTAGATCCATAGAGACTAGATCCATAGAGACCTGATCCATAGAGACCAGATCCATAGAGACTAGATCCATAGAGACCTGATTCATAAAGAACAGATCCATAGAGACTAGATCCATTGAGACCTGATCCATAGAGACCTGAATAATAGAGACCTGATCCGTAGAGAACAGATCCATAGAAACTAGATCAATAAAGACTAGATCCATAGAGAAGACCAGATCCATAGAGACTAGATCCATAAAGACTAGATCCATAGAGAGCAGATCCATAGAGACCAGATCCATAGAGATAAGATCCATAGAGACCTGATCCATAGAAACCAGGTCCATAGAGACCAGATCCATCTGGACCTGATTCATAGATGGAGAAGTGAAGTCAGAGTAGATTGTCAGTATTGCTCTTAACTTTAAAACTTGTAGTACCATGACTAGAAGAATAAAGCCAGACTGGGTGTAGTGGGCATTGTGCCTTTATTCCCAGCACCCTAAAGACAGAGACAGGCAGATCTTGGTGAGTTCAAGGCCAGCTAGTATACAGATCGAGTTCAAGGAGAGCCAGGGCTACAGAGAGAAACCCTGTCTTGAGAAACAAAAACAAAAAACTAGAATAAAGCAAGACTGAACTGATTCATTGGTGCCCCTTTCATAGATTTCAGTCTTAGTTGTTGTTTAAACTACTGTGTGCACTTTCTGCCCTGAGTGCTGACTGATGGCATTCTGTTAATTTGCACAGCATTTGGGAATGTTTTAATGTTGCATCAGCCCAAGTATTTATGGTGGACCTGGGACACGAGAGAAGAAAGGGCAGCTCCTCCTTGCATCTTCAATGGTGCTTTCTGACCGTGGTGGTTTTCCAGCCTCCTGGCACATCTAAATGCCTGGGTGTGTCATCATTCTGGCACTGTGGTCTTGGATCCCAAAAGCGAAAATGTAACATTTCAAATGTCGGAAATGTGCTATAGATTTTTTTGGCAGTGGGAAAGAAGTCAGTTTGACTTTCATGTCTTTAAGAAATATATGATGTTATGACCAAAATTAGTACTCTGAAATTATTTTTCTCTGAATTTGGAAAGAACTAATATACATCTATTATGGTGTGTGTGTGTGTGTGTGTGTGTGTGTGTGTGTGTGTGTATATATATATATATATATATATATATATATATATATATATATATATATATATGAACCTTTTGACTGGCAGCCAGGTCTGAATATTTCTTTTTACTAGAAATCAACTTTCATGTATTCATTTATTCATTTGGCATGATAAGAGAAACAGACAAGGATGGAAATGGATATGAAAATTTAAAGCTAATGTAATGTAAGTTTCGTTAGCACAGAGGAATCATTTACCTGTGTCTTTATATTTGGCTAGTAACAGATAATCATATAAGAACAATGTAAGGATACACATTGTGGTGTATTTCTTAAGTTTCATCACTCTAGAGGCTTAGGCAAGCCATCTCTGTCTGTGTGAGTTCAAAGCCAGCCTGATCTACGTGGATAATTCAGCACTAACATAGCGAGACCATGTCACAAAAAAGGGAAAAATTCCACTAAGATTAAATAAAGCATTCTTTTTTAAAATTAAAAACACTCTTGTCAATTTTGACCTGCTTTGCTTCTGGTGTGTGCGTGTGTGTGTGTGTGTGTGTGTGTGTGTGTGTGTGTGTGTGTGTGTGTTCACCTTATATGGGTTAGTTATGCTAAGCCATTTGCAGTCATTTAAAAGGAGTTGTTTGGCACGCATGTCATCCTGAGACAAGTTACAATAAATCCAATCCCCTCACCTCCCCAACATACCATATGTTAAATTAATTAAAAATAAAACTTTTAAGTGCACTTGTAGAAGTACCAAGAAATTGTCTCGGCTAAAAAGCACCTGGAGCCCGGGCTCTTGAATCCCCATGGTTAGCTGCTGTAATATTTGTGAAAATTTGAATAATATAGGAAATGGGAAGTCTTAATTCACATCCCAGGAGCAGTGGCTTTCCTCTCCTTGGTGTCTCCATTCAAATACCCATAATGCATTTTATTTTCAACAGCTGCCTAATATGTTATTCAAGTTAAAGTATGGCTGAGCTCTGTCACATAAAACCTTTGGAGACATCAGGGAATGTGATATTTCTGCCCAGCTGCAAAAATGGTGACCCTGTAGGAGAAAAAGCAAGCATAATAAGACAAGAAGGCAGGGAAGGTATTAATCTTTTTTTTTCCTTGTGTTTTCCCTCTCATATTACTTTATTTTAAAAAAAGAAAGGAAAAGAAAAAGGAAGAAAAAACACATCGAAACACTAATAGAACTCTAACCTTTAAAAGCTCTTTGAGTCAAGTGATTTTTCATAATCAGGCTGTCTCGCAATTGTTTTTATTTCAGTTTAACATTTCTTTTGATTCTCTCCATTTTTTTTTTCAAGGTTCTTATGAGGTTGGATTTTTTTTTCCTGAGTTCAGTTGAGGGTAAATAACTCATGATTTAAATAAGAGTCACTAGCTATACGCATGTGACCAAGTCAAGATTGCTCATAAGGTCACAACTGACTTCTCGAAATAGCTACAACAAAGTTGATATTACAAGAATTTGTTGTGGAGTAATAGATGCTTCTACATCTAGGCAAAGTGTGGTCTTATTCATTCTCTTTCCCATTAACATGAGAAGACCCTATTGGTCAAAATACACCCAAGCCTGGGAGAGCTTTTTTTCTTAATTGACTATCTTAGAGAAATAGATAGGCCACGGTGCTGTTGTCATTAGTATCATGTTTTGATCAGACTTTTGTCACTTAGTGATAACGCCCTGAAGTAGGAGGTACTGAGTCCGTTTCCAGCATCATGTGCCACAGCAGGCACAATGATGGTCAGCAAGTCTTCAGTGGCTTCATTAATAATCTACAGTGTATAACATTTTCAACTGCAGTCAAATGCAGATTTTAAAAAAACAAGATATTTAATTATTGTAGTGTGGTGAGCATTGTATCCTTATGTTGTATAATGTGTTTTCTTTGCACTGTTTCGCAGTTATGTCAACATTCCCATGTAAGGCAGCAATAGGCAAAGCATTCATCAATGACAGTGTCCTAGGAAGTAGTAGTGACACGCACCTTTAATCCCAGCACTCTAGAAGCAAAGGCAGGTAGATCTTTATGAGTTCAAGGCCACCGTGGTCTATATAGCTACATCCAGGTCAGCCATGGCTGCATAGCAACATAATGAGTCCCTCTCTCTGTCTCCGTCTCCGTCTCCATCTCTGTCTCTGTCTCTGTGTGTGTATCTCTGTCTCTCTGTCTCTCTTGTGTCTCTGTCTCTGTCTCTCTCTCTCTTTCTCTTATACACACACACACACACACACACACACACACACACACACACACACATAGAGACATAGTATATGTGGTATTTTTTCAGTAAAAACTAAAAATCACTCTGTGAGAAGAAATTGTTCCAGTGTTTCCACAACGGTCAAGAAAAAAAGAAAGATGTTAGAACAAAACAGAGATGTGCTTTTTTCCCTAAATGGCGGATACATTTTCACATTGTATTTGAGTGAACAGTTAAAGTCACTGTCTAGGGCCAAGCCAAAAGAAAAGCCAGGAAATCAGTCATTCTCTTGCTGATGTTGTCTTGATATTTTTTTAACACAGCTCTTTGGATGCATAGATAATTGGGTATAATTTTTGTTTCATATGAGTATCTGATATCTATATGCCTCTCTAACACTAAGATTTACTTTTCGAACATTGACTTTTTTTTCCTGCAGATTTGCATGTACATGTTTTTTTAATATTCCTAATTTTGGTGGGGGGGGGGAACTATAATTTTGCTCTAAATTGTAGTAAAGATGAATCATGATATTATTATTTGCAAACATTTATCTGTGCAGGTGCTCACATGAAAATGAAAGCATATTTTAAGATTTGCCTTGGGAACACATTTTTTTTTTGAAAATACTGGTGTGGAAAAAGCGGGCCAAAAAAGCAGGGAAACATTTCAGCCCCAATATATTACGTGTTGGGATTGCTGCAGATGAGGAAGCTAGAGAGACAGCCAGGCAGCCAATCAAAAGCTGCTTTTCGTGAAATTTCACTTTCCCATGAGGTGATCGGATCATAGGTGATGAAGCCAGTCTCTAGGACGCACCATTTGTTCACTACGTATCTTGTAATGTTCTTTGTTTATTTGGGAAACAAGTTTCTGGGTGTCAAAGACTGTCGTTCCTGAACCCGAGTGATTACTGGGCCTCAGGATCGTAGCCTTCTGCTTTGCAATGTTTGGGCGCATGGAGAGACTGGAACCAAGACCATTAGAGCTGCAAAAATTGAAACTTGACATAGATCCACAGAGTGTGATATGACCTGCCGGGCAGGCCACGACAGTGCCGTTCCTCATTCCTCTGACAGCCCTTACACCCACCTCACGTTCTGTCCTTAGAGGTCTTTCTGGAAGATGGTTTCAAACAGCCCCTGAAAATATGCATTGTTGGGATATTTGAAAAAGACTTCCAATCAATGCCGATGGTTCTTTCTCAGCCCCGCCCCCACCCCAAAAACCATTAGTTTAAAGGTTTATTTGTTATTTTCAGTGTCGAGGTTTTTGCCTATGCATGTCTGTGCACTGTGTTTGTGCCTGATGGTTCATGGGCAAGAAGAAAGCTTGGAATCCCTGGAACCAGCTGCTCTGGCCAGCTGCTGTGTGGTGCTAGACCTGAGTCCTCTGGAAGAGCAGCCAGTGCTCTTAGCTGCTAAGAAACCTCTTTTCTCAGTCTCATCTTGAGTTTGTTTGTGTGTTTATTCTTTTTTTTTTTTTCCTCCCTCCCTGAGACAGTGTCTCTCAGTCTGGCCTGAAATTCACTATGTTGACCAAGCTGGGCTGGAATTCTCAAAGATCCTTTGGCCTCTGCGTCCCAAGTGCTATGATTAAAATTATACACCACCATGCCTGGCTCCAAAGACCTATCTACGAAATGAATCTGCATTGTTTTTATTATGAGCAGTAATCATTAGAGATAGTAAATACTTGCTGGATATACCCTGTGGTCTCTATGCTAAAAGTTTGTTGTGTGTGGCTCTAACATTTACAGGAGCCTGTGAAGAAAGTAAGGTTTCTGTTTTCACGCTAGAAATCCAAGGGAAAGATGTTAGAGATTAAGTGATAAAAGTGGAGTTTGAGGAAGTCCGCCTGATGACCACAATCTTGTCCACTGTGTGCGCCACAGTTGCCTACTTTGATTGCAGTCCTAATTATCCTGAGTGTAAATCTGATGATTTACAGACAGATATTTATTCTACTGTGATATGATTCATATGATAAATGAAAATGTAATTTAACCTACTTGTCCATAAAATTAATTAATAGTAGGTTTCAGTCGATATGGCACCAACTCCATCACTTGGATTGCTTCATGAATGGCCACAGTGATCCATTAAAAATAAATCATTCGTTATTTACATTTTGTATGTATACACATGCATGTGGTTCATTGCTGAAGATTCGTTATCACCATGCTATGGCCACTCATTTGAGCAGCTTGACATCTGGGGGACTACTGTGAAGTGAATTTTGTCTAAATCAGTGAGGGTCACATATCTGATATCCTGCATGTCAGATATTTACACATGATCCATAACAGCAGCAAAATTACAGGTATGAAGTGGCGACAAAAAAAACCTTATGGTTGGGGGTCACTGCAACTTGAGGAACTAACTGGATCAAGGGGTCGCAGCATTAAGAAGGTTGAGAACCTCTGCCCTAGATGTTTCTAGATCCTTTATCAAATTAAAAAGTAAGACCTTCCGCTGTAAAGCTCAGAGAAGTCAGTGGAAAGAGATTAAGTTCAATGCAATTAAAGGAACACTTTATTTTCAGCTATAGCTGCAATGAGGGCAGTCACGTGTGGACACAGTTATAAACCATGAGCATTAATACAAGGGTTGACAGGTAGATTCATATCAGTCTCTAGGTATGTCAAGGTAATGACTGGCACAGAGACTCGCAGAGTTCGAGGTAGTGTGGCAAACCAATCAATTAGTAGTGTGGAATTCTGATTGGTTTTTCTTTTTTTGGTTGGTTTGTTTGTATTATTACTTGGAAAACACTACTCAGGGCCAGGCATGATGGCCCATGCCTTTAATCCCAGCACTCCAAGGTAGAGGTAGGCAGATCTCTGTGCGTCTACAAAGTGAGTTGCAGGACAGCCAGGGCTACAAGGTGAGACTGTCCCATGGGTTGGATGATGACAAATAAGCAAGCAAAAAAAATTCTACTCACTGTGGAGGAACAAGCAGTTTTCTTGTGCTCTATACAACCCTCCTGTTTGAAACATTTGCTTAATCTATACATTCTCTTGATGGGTACAAATTGATACCGGTTCAAGGGCGAGATGGGAATGGGGAGAGTTGCATGCCATCGGAGTAGATCCAGTTGTCCCAAAGATAAGGGGAACTTCATCACTGGGCCTTCAGGATGGAAACTCTGAAACATACCAACACGAGCAGAGAAGCCGCATCTTAAAACCAAACCTCACCGTTAGACTACTAAGCATCAAAGTTTATCTGTACTTGGGTTCACCTTTCCCACTTCATCACATCCACCCTGAGAGAGATGTAGGGAGGTTATCAGGCACGTGAATGGCTGCATGGTGTCACCTAAACTAAGGGACATGGTAGGGATACACTCAAGGCAGCACATTAGCATCTTCCCTTAGATCTGTCCCTCCACCACCAGAATTTGTGCTGTACCTGTGACTTTGAAAATCAGATTAATTGTATAATCTCCTTTCCCATTTGCTGTTGTGAGTTCAGAAACTCAGGGTTTCCGAAAGAATCCAGAAGAGAAAAGGGTTGTTAGTAAATGATTTGCCTCTGGGTAACTCGTTTCCTGCTTTGCATTATCGAGGGCAAGGAAGAAAGCATCACTTGACAAAGAATCAAAAGGGACACAGATCCCTTCTCCTCTTCTCTTCCTATGGATCAGATCAGTTTTTGTGCTTTTTTTCAGTGGGCGGGGGGCGGGGGGGGGGGAGGGAGGATTCTTTGGAAACTAAAGAAAATAAAATGAAATGAGCTGTGGAGAAAGAAAGACAAAAAGAAGAAACAATAATCAGAGGACTTTCCGAAATCAGCATCTCCAGTTCCTGATGTACAACTTAACTCCTCTCCAACCAGCTGAGAGTCTCTCCTAAGCGTGACCCCTGGGGCCACAGCGGTCCTGCAGAATCCCTATCTCCCACCGCACCGCACCTCACCCCTGTTCTGGCTGCAGCTCATCTCACTGGATTCCCATTGGCTGGTGGTCAAGCGGGACTGCCTGCTTTGCCATCAGTCATCCTGCTCCTCCATTAGGCAAGTGCCCTGTGGCTAGAGAGAAAGAGTCTTAAGGTAACTTCTTAAATGCTCCTAGTAATACCTCTTCCTTTTCTTTCCAAGCTTGGTCTTCCTTTCTGTCGGTGTAAACACTATTTTTAATGCAAATGCGTTCCTTTATCACAGAACACCCCTGATGCCTTGCAATTTTTTTTTTAAATAATCCAACAATGGTTCTGCTTATCAATGAATGGTATACATTTTTTTTAAACATTCCTTTAAAAAAGAAGAGTGTAAACTGTTTTGCACTCCAGAAAGTCCTTTGGAAAAGGCACCAGGCAAAGAATTTGCATCTTTTGAAACTAGACCCTTCAATTCAGTGGTGACAGCGAAGGCAGACTGTGTTGTTTCTGACCTGTTGTGACTCTGATGCGGCTGCTTCTGTTGTTGGCTCCCAATAACCTCATAACCAAGTCCCCATTGCCTTAAAAATTAATTATGATAAGAATTTCTTCTCACTTCAGACTGTTCAAGAATGCCTCACGTGCAGGCTGCAAATTATGAAGTGTAAATTAGGGCATCACTGAGCAGGAAGGGTCCCAAGAAACCAATTTAAGAATTCTCTCCGGATTTAGTGGGGACCTGGAAATAGTCCGTTCGGGAGGAAGAACTTGAAATTAGAATCGACTTGTCATTCAATTTCATGGCATAGTGGCATCAGCCTTTGGGAGAGCATGTGCTAAATATATGTGGACCCAAAAAAATTTTCTTTAATTTTAAATTTTTACTCCTATTGTACAATTCTCAGAGCCTTATTAAAAAATAATACCTAGCAGCTGCCAGGTATCTATGAACTTAACATAGTTCAAGAACAGGTATCACTCGCTTTACATGGATGAAGTATGTGCTACCAGGAAGTTTATGGGGTGGAGGGTAGGGGTGGGGGTCACAGTGTGGGTAGTGGAATCATTTTTCAGTGGTAATCTTGTCCCCCAACTTCAAAGTGATAATTGCCTCATTGATTGAAGATATTTGAACTCTTTAGTATAAGAAGGAGGAAAAGCTACATGGGTTTAAAAGTGTCACTGTGAAAGCCCCTTTAAAACCCATCTTCCTGAAAGAAGACTGGGAGCCCCAGGTGGCTTTGTTTCCCAGGCCTTTCTGAGACCCTAGTGGAGTTTTGGTTGGGTTTTTCTTTCCACTGACACTTGGGCTTTGATGTCTACCTCTTAGCCATTCTCTCTCTCTCTCTCTCTCTCTCTCTCTCTCTCTCTCTCTCTCTCTCTCTCCTGTTGTCACAACCTTGCCTGCCCATTCCCTGTGTGCACGTGTGAGCATGAGTTATGCGCTGTGTCTGTACTTTTTCAAAAAAAATCTTTAGCTATCATTTCATTTTCAGAGTTCTGTTTGGGTTATACGGAATATTTCCTCGCTGGGGGTTTAGGAAGGGAGATGGGGCTAGGGGGAGAAAAGAAAATATGGGTCACCCCCACACATCTTTAAAACATTTTCTTCCAGATCACCTTATGTTTTTACAAGTTAAGGTTGAATCCCAAATATCTCTGGGTATATGAAATCCATATTATTCAAGTTTTCACAGCTGTGGACGATATGGCACTTTATTCTTTGAGGCTGTTCTGTAATGTCCTGTATTAGGGTTACAGTGCTCTAAGAAGTCATGTTTGCTCCTAGTCTCTTAAAACAGTGTCAGGAAACCCAGGAACACAGAAATAAGAGCCAGAGACCAGAAAGTTATAAGAGAAAAATGCCAATATAAAATACTCTTATTTTCTAAAGTATATACAAAGCTTCATGTATTAATATCTCCAAACTCCAAGATGGCCAATTTATTTTTAAAACAAGAAACACCTGCATATTATCAACTATCACAATAACATGTTTAATTTTGAGAGAATCTTTTTGGCAGCAGATTATACTTTAAGATTTAAAATAACTCTAATGTCTTCTAATAGGCATCTTATAAGGCACAGGAGATACGTTGGGATGCTTCTTAGCTTTCTGTTAAGCTCAGTGATATTGAACTCATTGCCTTTTATTATCTTTAGCTATTATTCTAGCATACTATAATTAATGAGAAAAACAAAGTTAAAACGGTGCAATTCTTTTAATGTTACTGTGTTCTCAACTCAAGGGGAAAAAATAAGGCAAGATTACCAGAGATTTGCAAATACAATATATTTCTGGACAATCAGTTTCCACTTGAAATAGTATATGAGAGTAAAATAAACCAAATAGGAATACATTTAATAAGTAACATTCAATTGGCTGGACTCATTATATGTATATGTAAAGTTACATGTATCTGTATATACATATGTATGTACATATATGTGGCTGTTGTCATGTGTATATAATTAAAAATTTAAACTATTTAAAGAGCTTTAAACATGCATTACAATTGATAATTCAGCCAGGAGCTCTTCTGAAAAAAAATATTAAAAAGTGAAATATTTGTACCAATTTGCACTATGAAAACACTTCATCAGATTTTCCTTGTCATCTTCTCACATATGAATGAAGATATTTTCATGGGTCCTCTTCCCAGGGCTTGCCTCACAGGGAGTGAATTCTGTACAAGTGTCTTTTATTCGCCTGAAGTAATGGTCATCTCAGAGGCTTACTACCTTCACCTGCTAACCTAGGCCTAGGAAGTGTCTAGCTCCATACAGTCTAACCTAGGCCTAGAGTGTTTTCAGCCTCTGAGACTTACTGCTGAATAAGCTCACCCTTTGTAAACTCTGGCTGGCTGGTCCAACTGGGCCGTTTCGGCCTAAGCTCCTCTCCAAGCTGACTGACTCAATCTGGCTTCTCTCAGCTTCTGGCTGAATTGCTCTGCTGGGCCTCATACTGACTTTGGACCCACGTTGTAATCTTTTGGCTCCTTCTCATTCCGTGGCTCGTTTTGTTTTCACCTGTGTCTAGCTTGTTCTCTCTCTCCAACCTGTCTCTGTACCACTGTCCTGGTAAAACTGCCTCCCCTCTCCTTCTCCCTCTGAGCTGCTCCCTTTTAAGTCACCTCTCCTTGCCGTCTCTGAGAGTTGGGCATATCTTATCCTGTCAGATCTTTCTCTGATTTGTCACTTGTCTGTCCCTCAATTAGACATCACTTCCAAACATGACTGCTTCTTTCCAACACCTAACTTTACCTTCATTGTTTGGTATTAAAAGTGTGTAATAAGGGTGTGTGTGTATTCCAGCCTGAGGGATTTGAGATGTCTGATAAGGGCATGTCTGTATTCCTGGAGCCAGAGTAGCTACTTTGCTAAGTTAAAAATCCCTCCACAGAATTCTGCAGGAAGGATTCCACCATGGGGTTTGCTGCTTACAGCTTCTGCTTTCCTTTCATTTGTTCAATTACTGTCATCTCTCAATTGGGCTTCATTTCTTAAAAAAAAAAAAGTACATGACCAATAGAATATGACACCCGGACATTGGTATTAAAAATGAGGGCTAATCATATAATCGGCCCACAAAAATGACCCAAACTGACCCCTTCGTATGTTAACCTATTAGAACAATGGGTGTGTGTGTGTGTGTGTGTGTGTGTGTGTGTGTGTGTGTGTGTGTTTTAGGGAAGAGATGGTGTGGCTCTGTCCTTTTTTTTTTTAATGGCTGCAGATTTTTCTTGTTTATTTGTATTAGTTGATATTAAAAGGGGGAAATGACATTGATGCAGAGAGGAAGTGCTGTTTTACGAGTTTTGTTTCCTATCATTGTACCAAAATTATATTGACACTCACTAAGCATAGACGGATTAGACAGCGAACATTCTCTTTGCTGTCACATCCGGCATACATCAGAAGGACTCCTGAAATGTCCCCCTCAAATGTAGTATTGTACATGGATCCTTATTTTCAAACTGCACGAAATGTCTGTTTCTTATAGTCTGTGATTCATTAGCTTTATATTTACCCCATTCTTGAGGCTTCTAAATAATTGCTTCAGGAGAGAAATAGCATTTTATGTTAGTTGAAGGATTACACTGGACTCAATTATGGTATTAGTCTCTGGAGTAATATGTTTGTGTTTTTGTTTCTCTTTAAAAAAAAAAAGCCCAGCATCCAAATCATTCTGGTTGCCCTAGACAACCACCAAAGCATTTGTATTCTTATTTAGCCCAAATGCCGATTGTGTCCAACTCGTGTTAACCTTCTCTGCAAGGATCACAAATCTTTAGATAATCTCTTATATCTTAGTAATTTATTTTCTGTCAAACATATAAAACAAATCTTGGTAAAACATTCCATTAAAAAGGGAGAAGGGCTGGAGGACAGCCTGTGGTATGCGCTGCATTTTCTGGAGTCCCCTGATGAAACGCAGATGTTTCAAAGTGCCCGCAAGGATGGTTAGTCAAGACCAGACTGATCCCAGGTTAATCTCGGCGACCTTGTGCTTCTATGCTTCCTATCAAAATAGATTGCCTTCTTTCTGCTGAATGAACTCAGCTGAATTTGTAACTGATAAAGTTGAATTAAAAACACCCAAAGTGGAAATAGAACATATTAGAATTTCCATAATGGTTTACTATGCATTTCTTTCCAAAATGTTCCAAACATAATTCAGTTTGGGAGTAAATGTCTCTCTTGACTTTAAACTGTGCCAATATTTACATGAGAACCATAAGTTCAGTTCTGGGGGACATTTTTCAGTATTCTACAGTAACAAATAAGTGCATTGAGAAAGACACTGGTTGTGTGGTTGGCTCCTTTAGCATGCTCACACTGGACAACCACAGAGAATGTTCCCTGTATTTTTGGGTATTCAATTTTGAAAGCAAGTAGTAAGAGATATACTATCCTTTCTAAAAAAACCTACAAAACTGAGTTGGGGGGATGGTTCAATGGTTAACAAGCTTGCCCTATGAACATGAGAACTTAAGGTCCAATTTCCATAACCTACATAAAGCCTGCCACTGTGGCCCATGCACATTGTATTTCAGGCCCTCCATTGATAAGATGGGAGGTGGACACAAGGTATTCCTTATAAACTAAGACCAGTTAGTACGGCATAGGTGGAATACGCAGCAATGAACAGCCAAGCGACCCTGCCTCAAACAAGGGGAAAGCAAGCACTGTCACCCAACGTTGTCATATGACATTCACACATATGCGCCATGGTATGCATGCCACAGTCACATGCATGAACAAACAGGCATGCATGTGCACACAAACACACATGTTATAAATTATAGGCAACAGCTTTAATAATGTTGAGACACTTTCCAAGATAATGATTAAGAGTTATTTATCCACTTGCACAATGTCTCTGCATAAATATGAAAAACAAATGAGCAAATGAATTTTCAGACATCTCAGTTCTAGACAATTAGCAGTATGCTTTCAATATAGATTAGAAACTCGATTGAGATTGATTTCTTTATGAATACATGCTGTGGCCAACTAGAGTTGCATTTCAGATTGGGTAGCCCATGTGTCAGTGTCCTATTATCTTTAGGACTTGGATCTTTTTCTGTAATTAATACTGTATGACAGCGACCTTGTCCTATTATTTTGTTCTGACAGATATATTTAATCTTTGTGAGACTCAGAGCCTAGAGTTCAGACTTTTACAAGTATAATTTAAAGTAGGTAGTTATTGAACGTTATACAAAAGCTCTCAATCTTTCAGAGAGAAAATATAATACCCTCATGTTCATTATCTGCTGAAAAAAATGGAATTTCCAAACATGTTTCCAAAATATTTGCTTTTCAGTTTTACATATTTATATTTCTAATTTTCCTCCATGGTGAGGCATCTGCTCATGATTTCCAGCTTATTTCCAAACTCTTTTTGTGTTAATGTTTGGGTTTGATATTCAAATTCTTTATGTGCCGGATGGCTTCTGGAGATCTACCTTAGTAAGACTTTTTGAATTTACAAATTTACCTCGAAACATTAGTATGGAGTGGATCTTTATCTTCTTGGAAAATATCAATCTTATGCATACCCATTAAACACAGCCCCTGTTGTTAGTTTTGTTTGTTTTGTTTTTCTGCTCTTAGACTTTGAAAGACATTAAAGGTTGAAACCACATTTGTGGTATGTACAGTCTTTCCAAAAACTTACTTTACAAAATGCAGCTTTATACTAAAAGGAAGCTTTTCTTTGTTCTTAGAGGGGATAAGTATATTTTGAGAGAAATGTATCCTTTGGGAGGGAGAGGAAGCTGCATTCCTTTAAGATAGAAATTCTTGGCTTGATTTTTTTTCCAACAGAATTATTACTCATTAAGGTTAAAGTCAAGCTGAGATTTGGGCTGTATGTATTTTCTGCTAATTCACTTAAAAATGCCTTCCTTCCATGTATATTCCCTGTAAACGCTAAGTGCACAGGGTAATATATATGCCTGGCTTTATCTATGGCTATAGAAAACAACATAGATAAATGTCACTTTGTGCTAAAAAGTAAGCCTATCGTAATACAGAGGTCAGTCTTGAGTCATACGGCACATAAAACAGACCGGATTGTGAGTTGTGACATCTATACAGAATGTGATACTGCTGAATTTTCATATTAAGAGGTTTTGGCTGAAGGAATTCAGACACATACACAGTATGGCCCCAAATAATCTTGCCAAGAAAAGTTGAGTTTAAAATGTTGGGGAACAGATCCAAGTAGAGCCCTCAAACATGTTGCATTCATTACTCGCAGCTGTGTACATGAGACAAGTGTTTTCATCCCACCTACAACCCTTACCCAATGCTGTCTCTTTTCCTTTCTTTTTCTTTCTTTTCTCTTTTGTCTTTCTTTCTTTCTTTCTTTCTTTTTTTTTTTTTTTTTTGCCAACTTGCTGACCTTTCTGTTCCCACAAAAGTAAAAATATGATTGACAGATGGTTATGCAAAACAGTTTGGGGCAATTAAAAATGTATGTTAACATATTTTCTGTAAAAATAATACATTTAAAAAAGATATTTCTTTTTTAAAGACTTATTTATCCTGTGTATATATATATGTGTGTGTTTGTGTGTGTATGTATGTATGCACACGTGTGTGAGTGCCTGTGGAGGCCTGAAAAGAGTGCTGGACCCCTTCCGGCTGTGGTTGTGAGCTACCCTATGTCGGGCCTGAGCACTAAACGCGAGTCCTCTGCAAAAATAGCAATGCTCTTAACCACTGAGCCATCTCTCCAGCCCCTAAAAAGGCATTTCTTAGATGCCTAGCATTCTTAAATATTAGTTAAACAAAAATAAGGAGAGAACCTACTTGATCTAAAGAGGTGCATTTGGAAAAATAGAGATTTAGAGGTACTTGGGTTACCTAAGGGTGAGGATTTATCTTACAGCTGTTCGAGAAAGGGCAAAACCAGAATCCATTTCTGAAGACATGAAAGAAATGAATCCCAGCCACTACCTACCAGAAGTCACTCAGCCAGGTCTCAGGAAGTGGATGAGCACCAAGATGTTCCACAGGTGGAGTTGGCACCTATGACTACTGTGTCACATGGTCTTTAATTGTGCTTCTCTCACCAGTGGGACTGCTGTCCCTTCATCTTTATCTCTTGACCAAAAGCTTCCTGAGGATATAAGATGTGATCAGCTTAGCCAGTCTCATCCAGTCAGTGCCTGTGTGAAACAGAGTGGCAGGGGCATATGAGTTTGTGGAAACTGCTTCTGCCAATAGTTTGCTTTCTTTGGGTTAGCCACTGGTTTCATCAAACAACGGAGGAGGTGCCAGAAAGTGCAAATGGAGAATCCAAAAGGGGAGTGGACCTTTGGGAAGCTTTGCTTGGCTCGTGGGGATCTCTATATCTTCCCAGAAGTTCGTGTCTTAGGACAATAAAAATCTATTTTTAAAAAAATATATGGTGCTCAACCAAGGACAATACCAGCAGTAAACATCGAAGCCCTACTCAGATCTAGCCAATGGACAGGACATTCTACATGAACTCTGATGCCCCATATTTGACCATCTCCCCTTGGTGAGGAGGCCTGGTAGCACTCAGAGAAAGAATAGGAAGGCTACCAAGATGAGACTTGATAGGCTGTGACCATATGGTGGGGGAGGAGGTCCTCTATTGTTTTAAAATTATCTGTGTTATCTGTAGGCCCAGCTAACAATTAAGACACAGAGACTTGTTATATTTTAAAATAGCCTTTGTTAACCTGGGGCAGGGCAGATATCAATCCTCTATACTACCGCCCATAGTGGGGCAGGCATGGGATCCCTGCCTCAATCCCATGCCATCTGCTTCCAATAACTTCTATCAAGTTTCCTCCCATCCATAATCCCAAATACTTGCTCATGTTCTTTAGCTGGGCCGGATTCTCCATCCACGCCAGCTATGTGCTTCTCCTCCAGCTAACCCATGGCGGCCTTCCTCTCTTCCCTTCAGGTCTCTCTCCTTTCTCCTCGTGTAGATCTCTCTTCTTCCCAGAATTCCTCTCTCTCTCCTAGCCCCACCTATCTCCTTTGCCCTGCCCAGGTGGGATGGCTTTTTATTAAGCAAAAGGTAAGTCACAGAGACAGCAAGCAGTAATTAGCATCAAAATACATCAGACAATCCCCCAACAGTATCCCTTGGTCGTAGACCTAGGGCAGGGGAATAGGGTGAAAGCACTAGGGAGGAACAGGAGGATGCAAGTGATGGGATAATAATTGAGTTGTAATCTGAATAAATTAATTAAATTATAAAAAAAAATACATGGTGCATTTGAAAAGTACTTCATTTTGCTCACTTCCCTAGCACAGTGCTGTGATTTCTTTGGAAAGAAGTAAATAACAAAATTGAAAGGGAAACAATTTGCATTGTGGGTTGCACCCTCCATCTTTGCTAATTCTTTGCTAATGGATTCATGTTCATTTAAGTGCTTCTCTGCTCCAGTAAGCATAGAAACCAGCACTGTTTCTGCATGCATCTAAACATGTGTGACGCATGAGAACAAGGTCCATTGTTTCCCACTACCAGAATAATGTACACTCTCTAGTCTACCAGCTCAACGGATCCAGGGACACTTTATCCAGAACTATCATCAACTCCATAGTTTTCACTGGTAAAATTTTTTTTGAGTTTTTGGCTGTTGAGGATCCAAAATGAGAACAATCTGAACCTTACAGAAAGAAGAAACGTCATCTGCTGATGACACACTATTAACTATGCAAGAGGTGATAATGACTCTGGAGTTGGTGGATCACTGTGAGTTCGAGGCTAGCCTGGTCTACAAAATGAGTCCAGGATAGCCAAGGCTATGCAGAGAAACTCTGCTTCAGAAAAAAAAATCGAACTTTATTTATGTCTATCAAATCTGTCTGGCTTTTGAAGCAATGTTTAATTGTACCTCATTTCACTATTGAAATTTATTTGCGTGTACATGTATAAATAGAATAAGAGATTGCTCCTGCATGTCATATACAAGAGTATAAATACAGAAATATATGTGTATTTATTATTATGTATAGGATGCATATGCCTTAAACTATTTAGGTCCAGTATTCACTTTCTGATGGTAGTGGTGATAGTGACGGTGGGTTTTGTTATTTTAAAATAGTTTTAGCTTTTATTATTTGTGTGTGTGTGTGTGTGTGTGTGTGTGTGTGTGTGATCCTGATGCAGTGCAAGGCCTCGTGCATTCTAAGTAGGTACTTGACCCCAGAGTTCCATCTCACCCTCATGTGCAGTAATATGAATTATCTTCAAGATTATATGTAGAGTGTGACAAGTACAGTGACTTGGGTGTTTTCTTAATACAGGGAATATTTGCAGTACCCAAATAGCATTCAAGTGCCAGGAGCCGGAGCCCGTCAGGGCTAGAAGGGGAGGCGTGCCAACTGGGGCATGAAGGTCCAGTGAGAGGTCCCCAAGGGAAGAAAAAGGCTCTAGTAAGAGGAAGGGAGGACCTGTGAATACCACAGTATATGTCCGAAGTTAGCACAGACTAAGAAGCTATAGCACAAAGCATCTTATAAATTTGCTGAAGAGTTTGAAGGTTTTCCGTCTTAGTGGCACTGGGTGTGGGGGGGGTGGTGCTCACTTAAACCGTTTCCAGTTGAAGACTACTACTCTCACTATATATTTTTTTGCAAGGATTTTTTCCGGATACAATATGAAGAGTATAGTAGAGGAAAACAAAGATGAAAGGGGGCATCATAACGCATCAGTTGCTGCATTAACAAAGGAGGTGGCCACGATGATGGGACAGAGTAAATGACGCAGAACGTGTAGAACGGTTTGTTGTGGGAAGTGGGGGAAGATAGAGAGGATGGGCAAGATTTACTGGTACCCAAGTTTGTGTTTTGAGCATTTGGATGGATGGGAAGTTTCCTTTTACGACACAGGGAATGCAGGAAGAGATAGACATTTGTAGACAGTTATTATTTTTTTTATTGTTTTGTTATTGAGCATGTTGCCTTTAAAGTTCCTATGGGGAGAGCCTGTAGAAGACACTAAGTGATTGGCTATGAGCCTGGATGGCAAGTCAAGCCACTGAATAACAGAATTTTTGATTTAGACGTTGGGGAGATGGCAATGACCTAGAAACTCAGAGAGGAACAGACAAAGAAGGGAGTATGGGCATTTAGGCAGAGGGAGTAATTCCTAGTGTGCTAGGAAAAGTGTAGAGCCATAGCTGAGAAAAGTCAGATTGTCAAGTACACCACATAATTGGAATGAACTCTTTAGTCAGTGTGAGCCACTTGATGGTTTGCACTGGGAAGATGGTTTGCAAATAAGTCATTAGGGTGATTTAGGTGGACTGTGGGTTGGAGTCGGGATGCAGAGACCATGCAGGGCGGGGGGTGGGGGGTGGTTGTAAAATAAATGTGATGAGACTTAGAGGTTGGGAAGTTTCCTAAGTGACAAGTGTGGATGAGGGAGGTATCTGTGGAAATGGAAGGGCGGCCGCCGCTTCTGCGTGGAGATGCCAAGAATTGAGAAGAAGATCCTGTTGAAAATGGTTATAACTTTAGGGTCAAAAAAAAGGGAATCACAAGAGCCTGGATTGGGGAAGCGTCTAAGTCCTGCATGTATATGTTATGATTTATTTCAAAGGATTGTAATTGAAAGCTCATATATCAGACTATTATAAAGTTTGTTATTCACGTTTCTCTGTGTCTGTCTATGCACGCGTATGAATGATATACGTTTGCGCGTGAGTGTGGGCACACGCGTACCACAGCATTCCTGTGGAGGTCAGAGAATAACCCAGGTGTAACTCCCCACCTTCCAGTTTGTTTGAGACCGCAGCTTGGCTCTAGGTGGGTGTGAGGATCCGAACCCAGATCCTCACTCTTGCACAGCAAGCATTCTTACCCACTTAGCCATCTCTCCAGCCCGGTCTTTCTGTTTTCACATTGCATCTCAGCTAGTAGACCAGAAGACATTATGTTTTCCTTTGCAGTACAGTATAAAAACAGCAACCACAAAAGACTTAGACAGTCGTTCTAAAACAGAGTTGAATGAGAGACCTCAGCAGTCCTTGCCAAGTGATGATCAGTCATCTTGGCTGGCTGGGCCACTCTGAGGAAGCCCAAGAACGCAATGCAGCCATCATAGCTGAACCTAAGGTCTGGCCACCGGGCTTTTGCAAACAGTCAGCAGAACGCTGGATGCAGAAAAGATGTGGGCCACTTCCATAGGGATTGCCAAGGCACAAGTGCTTCTTCACTGGTATCCTTGAAGTCCGTAAAAACAAATCCTGGACGTGTCCCAGGAAGAATCTGATGCAAATTCAAACCAATCAAGAAGGCTAGATGCCATTTCCACTTGTCTGTTCTGGGGTACTATGGGACGCATCGTCACGGTCTTTTCTGGTAGTCTTTGCCAGTGCCGTGGTTTTATGGAAGTTATGGTTTTGTTCAAGAGAGAAAGCTATTTCCCTCCAGTTGTATTGCTCCAGACAGTCTCTACAAATACAGCGTTTTTATACCATGACTCCCCTATCTTCAGCCTTTATACTCTAGGTGAAGCTTTTCCTATAGTGTCTGTGCGCGAGCGCGTTGGTTGTCACTGTTGTATGTTTCTGTAAGGGATTCAATCCCCCACCACCACCACCACCACCACCAAAACCGTTCGAATTCCCAATGAAAAGAAAGAGAGGAGTCTCCAGCCTGTGGACCTGGTGTGAAGATGCTTTTAAAAACCCTGGCAATTGAAAGCTGCTTATAATACAGAGATTAGACATTCCGTCTCCAGCTTGGGAACAGCACTGGCATCAGCTGAACAGGCAACTGTCGGCCTCCCTGCCTGCCGTCTCCGGGCTAGGGAAAGGCCCCGAAGGAGCAGCTGCCAGCAGGGAGGAGTGTGGGAAAAATAGGAAATTGATTTGAAATAGGACAGGAGAAAAAGCGCAAGAGTGAATTTAAGAAGAAAATTTCAAATATTCCCTTTTTAGGCATATGCAGTTGCTGCCTCTCTGCAAGATGATCGTAATCTTTAGTGCTTCCCTCACGAGGGAAGGGAGGCGGCGACCCTACAGCTAGGTCGTGTGGCAGAAGGACCGGAAGATGGTTTCTTTCTTCATATTTGTAAGAAAAGTGATACGGATTCGCGTTCTACTTTATTTTACTATCCATCTTGACCTTTCTGAAATAAAGAGTAGAATATTGTAAACATTCTAATTTTAGAACAAGAAAAGCAGATTTTCCCCCCTCTACTAGGTATAATGATATTAATTTAAATCTCATTAATCAGAGGAGATTGGGCAGCTTCATGTTTGACTGTGAAGGTGGCAAGGATTCTAATTTTCAGGTGACAGCAGGCCTTGCCTTTGCAGATGCCTTTAGGCGCATCTCGCTGCCTTTCTCTGCTTCTTTGCCTAAGGAGTCACCGTGTTAACAATATTTAGAATCGCTAAAAAGTAAGAGATGCGTTTGCCTTACAGAGAAGCACACTTCTAGGTAAGTAACCCCATGAATATAAAATGAACAGTTCACCCTGACCCTCTCTGTCCTGAGAGAAGGCGACAAAGCTAAGTGGGGTTACGTTTCCACTAGGGTCTGGCATGGGGTGATACCGCGTGATGCAGGAGGCAGGTGATGCTCTCATCCTTCACTTATGGAGAGGCACCTTTGAGTAGAGCGCTTACTTACTTGAAGCCACTGAGGGATGTGGAGTCATTAGAGGAAGTCTTACAGCACAGGGGTCGTGTGCGGCATCACGACAGCTCAGTTAGCAGCACACCTCGTCGAGGACAGTGAGCCCATGGGATTGTTAGGAGCAGAAATCTTTCCATCACTCGTGACAAAGCAGCCCTCATCACAGCTGAACACAACCCATTGCTCACGTGCCTGTGGCACACTGGTTGTGTGAGCAAGCCTTCTGTGCCACCCATTGTATGACAGCATAGGGCAGGCGATTATAAGTACATAAACCTGGATATGATTATAAAGGTGATATCACTGGCTAGTGTATTCATTAGACTTTAGCTCTAACCATTATTCTAGAATGTACTAATTTCTGTTTGTCTAAAATATGCGTGTTTTCCACCATCTGCCATGGTGTCCCAGCAATGACGTCATATAGCTCTTGGTCGTCACTCCTTGATTGCATCAGAAAGCCATACCAAGTAGTTGGCCTATACGTCCTAAGTTTGTACAAAGCTCATACAGTGAGCGAACTGCCCAGTGGCCCAGTTCTCAAAATATATGCCTGTCATTAACAGTGAGCGACTGTATGTAAAGGAGGGGAAGAAATAAGTACATATTGTATGTATGTTCTGTCCTTCTTACCAACCATGTCATGGGGACATGATAACATAGCTGTCACACACCATGTCACCTCTCTTAGATCCTAAAAAATTACCAATGCTATCCTTTGAAGAAACAAACAAAATTTCTCACTTTCTTTTTTAGTCCTGGTACTGGATCAAGAATGGGGTTTTGTGCATACTAGATGGGAACTCTATCACTGAGGGACTGGGGAAGTGGCTCACTGGTGAACAATACTTGCGGTTCTTGCAGAAGACCATAGTTTGCTTGTCAGCACCCACTTTGCGAGGCTCACAGTTGCCTGTAACTCCGGGTACAGAGGATCTGATATCCTCTTCTAGCCCTTATGGGTACCCATCTGCTTGTACACACATGTACAGGCACACACACATGGGTGCACACGCACATACACAAATAAAACAACTCAGAAATCAGAACACTATATCACTGAATTCTATCCCAAGCCTTTTGACTCTCACGTGCATTGGAATAAGGCTGCTCGTTCCCCACCAGGGAATGTAACACAAGAATTGTAATTAAGACAGAACTAGGTGGTCTTTTGCTTTCTTTTGTTTTGTTTAGTTTTGTTTTTCAAGACAGGGTTTCTCTGTGTACTCCTATAGCTATCCTGGATCTCACTCTATAGACCAGGCTGGCTTTGAACTCACAGGGATCCACCCACTTCTGCCTCCAGAGTGCTGGGACTACAGGTTTGCACCACCACGTCTGGCAACACTAGGTGTTTTGAATGACCTATCCTCACTAAGCAATCTACATACAGAAATTACGATGAGGGAACTTTATTTCAGTCTTCAAAAACAGGTAAATCTACTGGCGTCTGCAGTTGCGCAAATAATGAGGACAGGACCCCCAAAGTCAAAATAAACCTGTGAGCAACTTTATTCACCAAGTATCAGGGCTGGGGTTGGGGGTGGGGATTCTATCCAGCTAGGGTCCCAGCTCTGGAGCTGAAACTGCAGCCCTGGAGGTAAGGAGTAGGTTCCCTTGAAAGCCACAAAACCAGAGGTCCCAGGGAATAATTAAGGAAGAATTCAGTCCAAGGTATGGCAGTTGAAGGATATCTGTTTAAACTCAGGGTCAATTAACATTTCCCATAACTAAGGTGAATCTAGGGCAAAGAGCACTCAGCAAAATGAGTTACATATCTGACAATGGGGGCCATGCTGGCCCTTCAAAAACCGTAACCTGAAATTTATAATGGGCAACTATGCAAATGAACAAATAAAGCAATCGTACGCATGAGGCACAATGGGATAGAAAAGGAAGAAACGTCAGAAGCGAGCAATACAAACCGGAGGGTACTGGGGACTTTGTTCAGTGTCTGCACTTTTGCCCAGTGTCTGAGGTGCAAAACTCGCATGGCAAAACCCAACAAAAACAACAAAACAGCAACAACACAACAAAGGAAAGTCAGGAATGCTGGTAAATGCGGCAAATGGGGATTGAGTCTGGAGGATGGGATAATTCAAGGTCAGTCTTGGGTACATATCAATTCAAGCCCAAAGTGGGGTACCTGAGACTCTGCGGAGAGACAGAGAGTGAGGGAGGCATTTAAAAGAGAAAGAAAGAATGTAGAAGTCTTGGAAGGCTCCTTTCACAGGGGGGAAAGTATGGATAAAGATGTCTCAACACCATGAAGTCTGAGGAGGCTCCATGCCCAGATCTCAAGATTCCTGTTTTCTGGAGAATTCATGTTTCATCTCACCATTCATGTCGTCATTTTTAAGGTGATACAAACCATATCTATATATAATACTTACGTTTTTGGTCTTTTGTTTGTTTCTTTGGTTGTTTTTCATGACAGGGTTTCTCTTGTAGTCCTGGTTGTCCTGGACTCTCTTTGTAGACCAAGCTGGCCTCAAACTCACAGAAATCCTCCTGCCTCTGCCTCCCGAGTGCTGGAATTACAGGCATGAGCCACCATACTCTGCTTAAAATTTACTTATTTAAAAAGATAAGTTCTCCCTATATATACCAGGTTGGCCTTGAACTCAAAATGCCAGGACTCAACGTGTTAGGACCTCAGGTATGGTACACCCTGCCTGGCTATTGATGTGGCCTTGCTTTATGCCCCTTCGTTTTGCAGTGAGTTCACTTTAGCATCAGCCACACGGTGTTTTATTCAGGTACTCTAAAGTATGGATAAGAAGACACCTGTGTATCTGAATTTCAGCTGGTGATTTTCCCAATTCGGATGATAAGAATTCATGGTTACTTAAAATCGTTAAAGATGATCACCAACAATAGAATTAGCTTTGTGTTGCACAAATGTCCTACTGTAATTTAGGACTTTCTCACTATCATAAATTGCTATTAATCACACCCTAATCCAAATGTACTTTCCAGGTCAGAGAATTTCTAATTCTAAGCATCCTTCTGAAACCGCCAGAAAAGTCTTTGAAGCAGACTTACTCAACACCACCCTGTGGAATACAGACCCCCTGAAGGTGTGATTATTTAACATGGATTTGTGCCTGCCACTGAGAGCATTTCTGCTTATCCCGTCTGCTTGCGTCATCTGAACCAACCCTGTCTTAACTGTAGTTAAAGTGACATAGTGACCTAATGGGTGACATTATGAAATTAGTTCTAAAGCACCCTAGCTTACTTCACCTCAATCTTTGAGGTTCATTGAAGTGATCACGCTGCACAAACTTTTTTGTTGAAAATCTTGCAAAGGCCCTTGGCCAGAAATAACAGAGTTCTGTGTGTTTTCACAGTGCTTTCCGTTTTGAAGTCAAATTACCACCATAAATGATAAGCACTAAAGTTGTCTGGGTTGTCTGCTGTCAGGATCTTCGGGGGAACTTGTGCCTCAGTGGTCATGATTTCTTGTTTGTCGAAGCCTCCGAAGCCATGGTCAGTTAGCTTGGCATCAGTCAGATGCCCTTATTGTTAACCTTACCATGGTTTTGGCAGACCCCATTCCTTCCGCACCAGTTCTCCTAAGAGAAAAAGAGAGGGCTAGAAGTTCATGATCACTCAGAAGTTGAAAGCTCCCAGGATGAGACAAAGAACCAGAATCCTCCTTACCCACAAGTCTCTGCGTTACTGATACATTTCCCACCCATATATACCTTTTCATTGCCAGCCATGTATAAAAAGGGGAGGGGACTATTTTATATGTTTTTTTTCCTGCCGGAATTGCTTCTAGAAAGACCCTAAGCATACTTGCTTTTTAGAAATTGGTACAGACCCTTTTTAGGAATTTGTATTAAAAAAAAATTGGTGCTGTCATTGCTCCCCACTCCCCTCCCTCAGAGCACTTAAATAACAGAGACACAGTATTTTCCCCCCAAACTTTAAACTAGGTTGCTCTTTGTGGATTAAGGAAATCTTTTCAGTTAAAAATACTTAAGGTGTTTTGGGCACATAGAAGTCATTCAATAAATGTGAGTGACTTAAAATATAGAAGCAGAAGAAGAAGAAGGAGGAGGAGGAGAAGAAGAAGAAAAAGAAGAAGAAGAAGAAGAACAAGAACAAGAACAAGAAGAACAAGAACAAGAAGAAGAACAAGAACAAGAAGAAGAACAAGAAGAACAAGAACAAGAACAAGAAGAACAAGAACAAGAACAAGAACAAGAAGAACAAGAAGGAGAAGAAAGCTAGCATGTACACTAGTCTCCTCTCTTCATTTCTCTACAGATTTTCTTTTGAACAACCATTAAGTCTGACATTCACTCCATTTTTGTTCTAGAAATTGTTATCCTTTAGCTCACAAATTGCCTCTTTCTGCCAATTTCAACAGCTCCCACTGTCCTAAGATTCAGTCTGCAAGGCGGGGTCTTGTTAACCATCCCTGACCTGTTGCCAATCCCAGATCATGAAGGCTGCGCTCCAGGGCGGGAGACAATGCTCACTTTCTCCACTTTCCTAGAAGTCGCCTTCTGCCTCCCTAGCACTGATCTCGTCTACACACTGCTCCTGCTATGTCAGGAATCCCCCAAGATTCAAGGTGGGTGCTTGCCTTTCTCGGCTTACACGTTGCCTCCAGATCTCCGCCATGATCATAAATAACACCCGTGTGGAGCTGGACCTGTGACTCTCTGGTGCAGAACTCCATCACCGTTTTCCATCCCCATCTTCTAGCTGGCACATTGATAGCCTTTTGTCCTTCCATCAAACTTTATTCCTTTCTCGGGCTTCCGTTTCTAGTGGAGGGTCTGAGAGTTTGTGGTCCTGGGTGACCTCCGCACTTTGTAATTAGAGAAGCCATTAACAGGATGAAAGAGAACCAGGTGTGGTGGCGCATGCCTTTAATCCCAGCACTCGGTAGGCAGAGGCAGGCAGAGTGCTGTGAGTTCGAGGCCAGCCTGGTCTACAAAGAGCATTCCAGGACAGCCGAGGCTACACAGAGAAACCCTATCTTGAAAAACAAAACAACAACAACAACAACAACAACAACAACAAAAATGTGATATTAGGAGATGGTTAAAAGTTTAGCCACAATGTTGGATTTTAAGGGAAGATTAAGGATTAATCATCTTCAAGCACATGAAAGTCCTTATTGAGAAAATGGTGGTTAGGTGATCCTCACTAATACTTGGTTCTAGTGAAGCATTCTCTGGAAACAGTGGCTTGTAGAGGGAGACTCTCAAAACAGTGAGTAAACACTGTCATGGATTAGTCGGCAGGATATGGCGTAGTACAGCCTTAATAAAAACCCAATTCCTCAGGACACGGTGTTGGTATTCATGGCCTGTATTTGAAAGAGAGGCGAGAGACATTGTCAGCCTAGATCATGTATTATGTCTATGTCCAGTGTGGAAATCTTGTGATTTTTATGACAAAAACATATGTATTATAGAGTTTATAATAACAACTTGAACTATCAATAGTGGTAAGTGCCATTAGGTCACAATTTTTTCCCCTCAAAATGTATGTCACCTTACATGGTAGGATTGTAGAGGAAAGGAAGAGGAGAGAGAGGCACAGTAATTAATTTTAAAAATACTTTATCATAGTCTAATAAATGCAATCGTTTGAACAATTTTGGTTAACAAGGTGTTTATTTCATCTGGACTATTTTTTTTTTTTAGTGACCTATCCATCCACAAAACAATGCCTACTTAGTGCCTACTTTGTTCCTGTTACGGAGTCAGCAGAGAAATTGTTTATTTTCCAGAAATCCTTTTCACCCAGCAGTCTTTGCCTCTGTGGTGTGTTTATGGTCAGGATGAGTTAGGGACAAGAAGACAGGCGCAGAATGTGGTATGAAAATTGATAGAAATGGGTGTTTGCCGAGCTCAGTGGGCTCACACAGAGGGACCCTTCCGCTGGTTTTGGCCAATCAGGGAAGGCTGAAAGATAGAAATTCCTTTGTGTCACGTGATTGGTCAAGTCAAAAGGACCTATGCCACGCATATAGCAAAGTGATTTATAAAATGATTTTCTCATGTGCTTTATGTTCGCAAAACAAAGGAACGCATTAAAAGCTTAATGTATGTGTCTGATTCATGACAACACCACAAGCCAGCACATTGCTGATTATCAACGTTCATTTGCCGACAAAGATCCAGAACTGATCAGAGCTGCTGATCACATGGAAACTTTTGATGTTATAGAATTTAAAGAGCAAACATCAAGCGCTGGGTTCATTACATGGAGGGGCCGACTGGTATCTAAGTCTCACCAGGACATGCAGCTTCTCTGATGATGTGCCATCGTTCTTTCAGGAATAAGTAGTTCTTGGTTTTCTGAAACAAAGAAAAATACAGTAATTTTTGGGAATTCATAGACATGCTGTCTAGTTTTTTGGGTTTTGGTTTTTTTGTTTTTTGTTTTTTGTTTTTTACATGAACTGACATGGTTCCGAGGCCAATGTTTTGCAGAATAGAGAAGGGACTAGCTGAGAATGAGTAGTCCAGATTGACGCCATCGCTGTTTAATTGAAATCATTCATTCATGTTTATTTATCGCATCTGCCTTTAGTCAACTTGAACTGTCAGAGTATGATAACGCACAAAACACCCCTCCAAGATGTATTCCTATTTGCAAGACCTAACGTTAGGTGAACCCCAGTAGGTTGCCATGCATGGATAGACAGTGCCATCCCTGGGCGGGCCTGGGAATTAGTATCGTAGCTCTTGTGCTAGAGATGAACAGTGTTCCTTGCACCTTGGGCCCCTGCTGCACTCCTGGAGTCCGGAACTCCATAGTTAGAATGAGTCTCTTCACTTCCTAGCACTGGAGACTCTGCCTTCTAAAGTTGCCTTTGGGGGGGTGTTTGGCCTGGTCCCTCCGTTCTCACTGTACGTTCAGTTCCTGACATCCCTTCCCCTGGCTAACTCTTGCTGGCCATCGTATGCTTTCTTGAAACTGTGCGCCCCTATCCTATCCTATCCAGCTCGCTAGCTACCAGGTCCGTCGAAATGATCTCCTCTCTCCCACTTGGAAGCCTGCCAGGGAGGAGGCAGGCGCTCACCAAGCCGCCCGGCTGCAGTGCCTTGCTTGATTGCCCCCTGCAAGGAATCCAGACCTCATCACACAGAACCGCTCCCTGCTTTTCTCCTCTTCCGTGTCTGTCCAGACTGGTGAGGACCCAGCAGGCCGCTGCCCAAGGTCATCCAAATTAGGACAGAGGTAAGGACCAGCTCTTCTGGTACGCACAGGATGACTGCATAACAAAATGAAGGGTTTCCGGTTCTTTATCACTTATTTGACTTGAGAAGAATTATCTTTCTTTGGGTGAAGAAATTTAATGGCTTTGAAAGCAAAGGGAAAAAAAAAAAAGAAACCCTTACATTTTAGAAATGATTCCACATGCGGCTGTTGCATATAGTTGTGGAATAAATATGTGTATTTTGGGTGGAATTTGTCTGTTGGGTAAATTAAAAATATCACCTCGATTTGATATGAGGTCTTTAGAGTTGTGGAAGCCACCCATGGAAAATTATGAACTGGACCATTTTTAAGCCTTTATTTCTGATGTTGTGCATATGACCCTTGAACTACATTAGAAATTAGAACCAGAAATATGGTTTAAGCACACCTTTACATCAACTTATAATACAGATAATTTGATTGTTATAAAGTTATGTGTGCTACTGATTTAAAAAAAATGCTTTCCAAAACTTGATATAAAATCTAAAATTTCATGCACAGCATATGATCAGAGTAATTTTATAATTATTGTGTACCAATTGATGTCAGCATAATTATTATGTACCAACTGATGCTAGCATACTGTAATTTTGGTAACAGTTTCTTTGACATACTTTTAAAGAAACAATATGTATGTATGTATGTATACATACATATACTATTCACTTTACATCCCAATTGCAGCTCCTTTCTCTCCTTCCGGTCCCACACTCTCACCCTCTTTCCCCTCTCCCCCTCCCCTTCTCCTCAAAAAAGGAGAGGCCCCACTTTACCCACTCACCAAGGCACATCCGGTCAGAACTAAACACATTCTCTTCCACTGATGCTAGCTAGACAAGACAGCCCAGTTAAGGGAAAGTGACGCAAAAGCGGACAACAGAGTCCATGCCGGAGACAGCCCGTGCTCCACTTGCTAGGGGGCCCACATGAAGACCAAGCCACCCATCAGTTGACATCTGTGTAGGGAGGGCCTAGATCCAATTCACGCTTGGTCATTGGTTGGCACTTCAATCACTCTGAGGCCCCATGGGCCTAGGTTAGTTGAGTCTGTTGGTCTTCTTGTGGAGTTCTTGTTCCTTCTGGGTCCTTCTATCCTTTCCCCTACTCTTCCACAGGACTCCCAACTTCTACTTAATGCTTGGCTGTGGGTCTCAGCATCTGTTTCTATCAGCTGCTGGGTAGGACCTCTCAGAGGACAGCTATGCCAGGCTCCCATCTGCAAACGTAGCAAAGTGTTGTTAGTAGTATCAGGGCTTGGCTCTCTCCCATGGGGTGGGTCAGTTCTTAGCTGAATCCTTCTACTGACAGACACATACTGTCACATGATAACCCTCAAGCCAAGACTTGGGTTTTCTGATTGTTTTTATTCCCCTCCAAAATTTCCAGCGTGCAAACAATAGTAATATCGCCACACCTTTTTATTTACCCTCTTGAAGTATTTTCAAAAACAGGAGAAGTTAAGGTATTAGGTCTTTTTATTCCCTCATCTGAAACCCATAGATTACCATTTGGAAATTGGAGCATCAAGTTTCCGAGTAGGTGATGTAGCTTGACACTGATAATTTTGCCTTAGCAAATTAGGTACCCGTTTGAAACCAGTTTTGACTATTGAATCAATTCTGTGACACTGTTGTTTGACTCAGGAGCCACTCACACTTGAGACTTAGCCTAAGCCTTGCTACCCTGTAAGTAGGTGGGTACACTTTTAGCCTCTTTAGTTTCCAGTACCGTCGTCTGTAAAATAGAATACTACTCCTTCTTACTTAAACGAGCTTAAAGAATTTAAGTCATATGTATCAGCTCAGGGTATAACACTTGTCTACTATGCCAATGACCCTACATTTGATTTTCAGGGCAAAAAAGAAATATATATATATATATACACACACACACACACACACCAAATGCTCAATATGATGCCATCATGGCAGGAGATGCTCTGTGTTGGTATTATCTTTACCATCGTCACATATTAATGTTGCTATACACTTGCTTGAGTTTTTGTATTGTGCTGCTAGTATCTCGGACAGTCTGGTTTCCGTGCTCAATGATTCATCCTAGTTTCGGTTGCATTCTCTGAGTCTTCAAGGCTGCAGGCCTATGTAGGGAGAGGCCAGAGGCCAGAGGCACCGTGAATATGCAGCTGACTTAGTACCAGTTTGAGGGAGCAGCTCATTCATAGGCCCTTTTAAAAAAAAAAACAATTTGCTTTGATTTGGTTTGGTTCATGCATTTTTAAAAATCTTCCTTGTGGTGTGTAGTCATTAGGGTTTTATGCCTAAAGAACTGAATTCAGTTATAAGTAAAATTCATTTAATATTGCAAGTATGGTTCCATGTGGTTATTTATTCACAACATAAAATAGCCACATAATCCAACATATTTAATAGTGTGTGCTTGTGCGGCTGTAGGGAATTCTGCAGATCTTCGACAAGAACTACTTCGGTTGTGAAAGGCAGTATCCTTAACCCCAACATCATCAATGCAGTGAATGATGGTTGAAGAAAACAAGAAATGAATGTATGCCTCCTGTCTGTACAGTTCCCCCGCGGGGCACTTTGGTGGACTCCTGCATTTAAAAGATGGTAGTGACTGGATAAATGGATGGGTGTGGTCATGGCTTTTCTTGGAAGATGTATGTAGACCCAGTGTTCATATTTCAGTAAAGGAAGCAGTTAAAAAAAAAAACCATGTCTTCCTCTGCCTTTTCCCCATCAGCTGCTTCTGCCACTACTCAGCCTCTGTGAAAGTCAATCCTTGATAGTTCTCAAGGGATGTTGTCTTTGTCTAATTTGTAATCATCATTTTTGTATTCAGAAAGGCTGGAACTAGACACATATGTAGCATCCTTCTAATATAATGCTACATAAAAAATTTGCCTAACCTGAATCTGATATTTATAAGTGAGCATTGCTCAATTAGCATTTTAAATTGGAATTTTAATAAATGCTATCAATCAGTGACCAATTTGCATAGCATTTATCTGGGGAAATGAGTGTGCCAAATATCGGTCTTCTTAAGATCCATCTTGCCCCAAACTGTGATTTATTTAAGCTCTTCCAACCATTCATTCTTCCATTAGAGCGCCCATCTTCCCTTGTTCTTATGTTCTGGTCCAGGTCTACAAATGTGTGGTCATCAAAATCGAGAGCTACATTTCCCAAGGACAGATAAGCCCTTGCGTCTTTAGCGAATTTGAACTGTGCAATGTTCTGCCTATTTAGTGTCTCTAGGACTCCAAGAGCAGCTTCTCCACGCTCTGTTTTCAGGTTATGTAGTGTGTATTTGCAATGACTTGGGGCTGTCCACCCCGAGAAAAGCCAAGCATCGCACACTCTGTGAAATGATTCTTTTCAAAACAGTTGATTTAGGAAGGCATTTGTTTTAAGAGCTTAGATTTTTTTTTTTGTGGTGTGTGTGTGTGTGTGTGTGTGTGTGTGTGTGTGTGTGTGTGTGCCCTACAAAATATCCATTGTTCTCTTTTTTGACCCAATTTTACTAAAGAGAATTTCAAAACCTTGAAATAACTTCAAATTTCAGACTGTCAAAGGAATGTCTAAATTTTAAATAATTGCTGTTTTAAAGTAACATCGATGATATCCTAGTAATGCCAAATTAAAGGTCCCATATATCTATCGATCACTCATGACACAGTCTGGAATAAGATGTGTTTGGTGAATCATGGTTTTTAGAAGGACCTTCGTCATGAAAAGGATAGAACAGTACGATGCAAAGGCTTCACTTAAATATGGAGCAGCAACAGCTATTTCTAGATATGACGATGGATGTGTGAGAAGGTAATGGAGATTGAGAAGGGGAAGTCTCTGCTGGGAGAGGTAAAGCTAGCATGTAGTCCTCCTTCCCCGAGCCCCCCAGGAGGACAAACATGCTTATCCTGGGAATGTCCTTTACCAGAAGAAAGGGGAGGGGGGGGGAAGGGATTCCTGAAAAATATGTGGATTTTCCTTTCCTAGTATTTTATCTTTTGGGGTGGGTGAGAGTCTAGATAAGTGAGTTAAAATTAGAAATGAAACCGGTAACAATATATTGATTTTTTGCTATAAAGTGTTCTAGTTTTGTTGTTGTTGTTTAAATATATATAGAATTGAGTTTGGATCTGTTAAAAAAAAAAAAGAAAGAAAGAAAAGGAAAGAAAAGAAAAACCCACTAGTAAATCGAAAAATCCTTAAACAGCCATTCTCAGCTTAATGGAGGTAGTGTTTGAAGGGGGAGGTGGAATGTTCTAGAAGGAGAAATTAAAAGACAGGACGTTGGACTGGAGGCAATGAAAAAAAAATGATAAAAGTGGAACCCGAGGAGAGGAAGAGACAGTTTGGGAAATAAAAAATGTAAGCGCAGTAATATTGAAGTATGCTCTATTTAAAAGTAAAGCTGGTTAGAACACATTAGCTGTTGCAGATCAGGGTTGGCCAGCCCTCCAGTTCATTCAGAGCTCAGACTACTTGGTTTTAAGATTCCAGCCCCAGGGCCCCTGGTGACCGTCCCTAGCATCTGGGGAGGAGGGGTGCGGGTGGCGAGCACAAGGGCGCACCGCCGCCCCTACGCCGTCCCAGGGCCGAGAGTGGTGGCGGAGCGCCGTGACCGAGGCTCAGGGCGAGCGCGGGCTGCGCGGGTCCCCGCGGCGCTCCCAGGCGACACCCACCCACGCGCTGCGCACGCCGGGCCGGGCGAGCGAGACTCCGGGCCGCGCGTGGACTCCTCCCGCCTTGCAGGTACGAGCTGGCGCGCCTCTGCCGGGGACTTAGTTGGGCCGACCCGCGGAGAGGTGGCCGTCCCCCCGGGTTGAGGGATGTAGTCGGTGCGGTGCGGGAACGGAGGTGGCGGAGCAGGGGTCGGGATTCAGGATGCGCGGGGAAGGAGATTCTTTGTAAGCCCGGGAAAGTAGAGCGGGTGGAGAATACGGACGTTTGCACGGTGCACCGCAGCCTGCCGAGCGGTACCGGAGCACACTGCCGTCTCGGGGTGTGCGCGTGTGAGTGTGTGCGCGCGGGTGTGGAGGGGCCGCCGCTTCCCTCCAGGGTCTCCGGAGCGTGTTGCCCGACCCATCGGAGGAGCAGTTTCCAGTCTGCTCCGGCTCGAGTGTGCATGTGTGTGTGCGCGCGTGTGCATGCGTGCGCGCGTGTGTGTGCAGACTGTGGCGAGTGCCAGGCGGCGGCCCGGCCGCGGCGGGGCCCGGCCCGAAGGGGTTAAGCGTCGCCACCGCCCCCTCGGCGGCCCGGTGTAAACAGAGCAGCTTCAGCCTATCATGTCTGGCTGCCGCTCGCAGCCGGAGCCCCGAGCCCGGCGCTGTAACGCGATCCGCTCCAGACCCAGGCAACTTGGCAGCGCCGGGCTCCGCTCCGCACGGCCACGGCGAGGGCGCGCGGCGGCAAGGTGGGTGAGCGCGGCCTGGGCGGTTCCTCGCGCGGCTCCACGCGCGGATCCGAGTGCGGCTCCACGCTCCCCGTTGCGCGGCGGCCGTGGCTCCCGGGTCCCCTCGGTGTGGGTCCTGCGGTCCGTCGCCCCCGGGTGGCGTCGGGAGGGGAGGAGGCTCCGCGCGGGGTTGAAATCGGTGCAGAGGCAACATTAGCATCTGAAATGAGGTGGCTTTTTAACCCCTGAGGGGCCAGATTTAAGGGCTTGGAAGAGGTAGAGGCAGAACTTTCTCGAATACTCTTCGTCACCCGGAGTGGTGCAGGTAGCCACGGGGAGATGGAGTCTTTTGTTCCCGGTATTTTTAATTAGATGGCTTTCTAAAATGAGTAATATACAGTCCTAATCTTTGAGGTAAAACTCTCTTTTTCTTTCTTCTTTTTAACCTCCATGTGTTCTTTGACTTTTGCCGTATATCTTATGGAATTTGTTTGAAGCAAGTCTTAGCGATCATGATTTTGAATAATTCATGTCAGAAATGTTTAAAAATCTGCTTCGAACGTAAATGAATCAATCTTTTGGTTCCATTAAATGAAATCCATCATACTAATTGCTTAATGGGGGGGAAAGGTACAAAATAGTCCTGCTAATTAAAAGAGCAGGTTTTCGCTTGCGAAATACTCCGTCCCTTTATGTGGTGAGAGGATTTTAAGGAGCACAGTGCCTAAAGAAATTCAACTTTGCAAATGTGCTTCGATATAGATTACTCCAGTGGAAAAAGAGTTGGGAATAGTTGGGGAAAACTTAAGTAGTTCTAGTGAAAAAAAATCATTCGCCTATTTATGTGTGTATTTTAATAATAAAAAAAAAATCTGCGGCAAGCTCCCAGAATGAGAAATCACATTTCCGCCCTCTCGTGTGCTAGCGTGTCTATCTCTGCAATATCTTATAAATGATACATACAGATGCATGTGCCTGTGTCACAAAGTCATTTTGTCTCTGAAAGCCTAATATAATCAAATTCAGTGTTTTAAGATGGTGTAGTTGCAGATTTGATCCCCTTCTGCTAAAGTGGAAATACTTTCGGTAATTGAAAGCAGATTCATGTCTGGCGTGGTGCAAGCCAAGGTTTTCATTTTTTAAATAAACCTTTTGTTCTCTGCTTTTAAAAGAGCCATCCAGAGACCTCTGCGTGCTAATTATTAAAGTAGTTCTTCAGAAGGGATTGAAAACATCCAGAGGAGGCATTTTAGAAATACAGCTAAGTTAGGAAGCTCCCCTCTCTCTGCAGGGCACTGGAGTGCAGCCTTAAGTCTGTGCCCCACATTTCACCGTCAGATTCTCAGGCATTCAAGTGCAACTGTAATGTTCAAGACGCACAACCCCCACGCGGAGTCCATGTGTTTACAGTTTAAAAACTTGGCGAATTTTTTGTGCTCTCCCTTTTTTTTTTCCAATCCTGTGATTTGCACAACCTAATGATGAATTTAAATCCATTGGAAAAAGTCTCCTTAATTTAAAGAGATGTTGATTACATGCTAGCTGATAGACTGAAATTTAAATTTAAAAAAATATATATATATACACATATATATATATGATTGCAAGTTGTTAATCTGGTTCCTGTCTCATCTCTGGGGACTAAATGTTAAAAGCTTTAAAATATGTGACTGTTAAGACTGAAATTAGGATACATTCTAAACAAAGAGTCACTTGATCTGGCTTGGAAGATAGGAAAATGGAGATGTACGCGCATTTCTCCTTCTTCAGGTCATGGGCTCTACAGTGAATTATGGAGCCACGAGGAAGAAAGTTCAAAGAGCTACACTTCAACAGAGATAATTGAGATCAGGAAAACACAGGCATAGCCTGGAGACTTAAAAATTAGCTTTTTAACCCCTTACACTGATTATTAATAAAATGCGAAAAGTATAATATGTGGTTTGATTTCTTAGACACCACTTGGTAACTGCTATGTTTAATCTTCCCCCCCCCCCATTTTCTGAGTAGGAGCCCGTTGAGCACAGTTTCATAAATTTGAAGTGAATAACTCATCTTAATATAAAAGGTGCTTGTTACTATTTCTCATGCAGAAGTTCTTTTTATAAAAATCATTTTAAAATATTTAGAAAAATTTTACCAAAGGGGGAAATAAATTTTTTTTTTACCAAGTTTTGGCAGTGTTTCTGTCACGTTTATTAGATATCAGTGGCCTAGTGTATGGCATAGTTGAATTTAGTTTTTCACCACAGACTTAGGGAAGAAAAGCAGATTTAACATGGGTTCCATTGTAGATTTCTGAACACTGATTTCAGTGTAAAATCTTTGTCTGAATATTTAACCTATCCTTTTTAAATTATTTTTTTAATTTTTAAAAAAAGTTTCTCCCTTCCCTACTTGTTTTTATGTCCTTACATCTTTTTACTTGGCAAGAGGGTGCTCAGGATCTCTGCCATCCAAAATAATACATTCAATTTATCATGGGACATCTGTCTTTCATAATGTAGACAAGTGGCAGAGGGAGGCACTGTCTAAATACAGTGATCTTGATAATTAATGCCATAAACTAGATTAAAATGCTGTATTCCAGGTATTCATTTCCTTAAAAGGGCCACCAGAACAGGGTTGCTAAGCACCCGTCACCACTGCCAGCCACAGAAAATGACCCAAATTAAAGAACCTGTTCTAAGCTGTACTCTTATATTTTCTAAAGTGCGTTTCAAAAGGTTTAACCAGACTCTTTCAATTAGCACAGAGAAAGGGCCTATTTTCAGCTCTGATCAGCAATTAAGAGATGGAGCGTCGGGGCATCAGTTCTTCATGTTTGTCATGTACTCTGTTTCCTGGACTTTAACTAAACAATTGTTAATAAGGATGGTTTTTGTTTTTGTTTTTATTTTTTACAAACTACCAGAAGTAAATCTAAAAAGTGGTCTGGCCACTTAAGTTTCTATTTAAATTTATTTTATATGAACCTTTCCTCACTTCAAAAAAGTTTGTTTTCTATTGATATATTATAACTTGACTGGAATTTCCTAGTCTATGCAAGAACATATATGTGCCTACATACAAATGCAATTTAAGCTGAGATTTAGCTGCAGATGTTCTGGCTTAGCTTAGATGCGAGTGCTTTTACAACTATCAGCTGGGAAGTGGGCTATTCTTACTGAACATCTGGAACATCTGTGAAAACGGAGCCAAGAAGGAGGTGACTTGATGTGTTGAATTAAGATAAATAAGTGGGTTTTGCTTGTATGTTTGTTTTTTTAACCTTACAGTGGACCTTGAGTTTGATCAGAACTTCCCAACAGTTAGGATTTAAAAACCCAAAGCACAGCTATCCAAGTGCTTAATGGCTTGGATTGCCTGGTGAACTGGTTCTTGGCTAAGGCATCATAGTCACAAAAAACAAATTGTGGTCTTCCCAGTGGAGAGAAAGGAACAGGAAAACGTGGGATGTTGAGAACTAGGAGAGAGGAGCGTGAGGAGGTGTCCCAGTGGTTTGGATGAAAGGGGTTATCTACACCGTGGCTGAATCTCGTTGATCTGGAAAGGTCTGGAGCATATAAACATAGCTTTTAAGCATCCAATCATAAGTGCTGTTTTGGCTGTGATTGTCCCTGAATCGTTTACACGTCCCAAAACATGGCCATTTCAGTGCCAGAAATAACAATCTGACTCCTTCATCCAAAAGAGATGATTTACAGTAGGGGCTCATTCTATTTAGATGTATCAGGTTATTTGGAACTGCAGATGTCTCTTGCTGTAGATAATATAAGATGAAATTTGCATGACTTATTGGAGTTTTGTTTAGGATACGAAGTCATTATAATACTTATTTACATCTGAAGCCTTTCTTGGCCTCTCTAGCAGTTTGGAGTGCATAGTTAGATTTTTGACATGTCAAAGTTCTTTTTTTTTTTTTCTCTCTCTCTCTCTCTTTAATAAAGATAGGATGTATAGATCCTATAGTAGGTTTGAATAGCATTTATTTAGTAGGTTTGCAATGACATGTTTTAATACTTAAGAAACTGGTTGTTTAAGACTAGATGTTTTTACATTGACTTTACTTATAAACCTAGCCGTTAGTTACAAATCCCATATTTGAGATCTGAAATGACTACTTTTAATTTTTGCTATGTGAAATTAAAAACAACCCTCTCCTCTTTGGTATCCCAGAAATAGTTTGTGTCAGAGACTTAGGAGGTCATAGCAAATGAATTTCACAAAGGAAACACTAGTTAAAATGAACAGGCCAACATTTGTGGGCAGGTCATATTTAAATGGTAGTCAGGTTTGGGAAGCCAAAAGCTATAGTAAATTTACATAAACAGTTTTTAAGCATTATTATCATTCTCCCTTTCTATCAAGGAAGGAGAGGACATGGCTGCCTAGAGGCCCATAAAAAGTAGTTTGAACACTTTTTAAAAATGCCTTTTCTTTTAAGTAAAACAAAATCACCTTATATAACAAATTTAACATGGTTAACCTTTTATCATTATTTGGCCATTATTTCACTTTACCTCCTGCTTAAAAGTTGTACATTAGTGGAGTCGACACCTGGCTGAGCTCTTAAAAGTTTATTTGTCTTTCAATTCCTGTGATAGTAGGGGGCAGTGCATCTCCTTAATTATCTTTGTTGAGGGAACCGGTGAAAGGCCAGGGTAGTTAAACAAGGCCATTTCGATCTGTGAGGTCGAAGTCAGAGGCAGGGAAAGTGGCTAAACGCATTATCATCTTATTGAACCCATCATCAGTAGAGTGACCTTGATGGAGGTAGAAAAAGCCATTTGGCCATTTTTATGACAGTCACCCCTGCTTATTCTATCAGGGACAGATTTTCATATATTGGTTTATCATAGTCCTTTCTTTTATATTTCATGTGCTTAATGTTCCCCTGTTGTGAAACATCAGGCTGAACGATGAAAATTAGGCTTAGTTTCTTTTTGAATGATAGTAGATTTTCCTTGGTAACTTTTTTCCCCCAGACACATTGATAAGTGTATATGGAGTTATCCCTTCATTAAAAATTAAAGGTGATCGGACTGGCTGGCCACTCTCTATTTGCTTTTAAAGGGGTCTTTTAATGATGATGGTTCATCTCTGTGCAAATAAGCTGCCACTGTGCTACTTTTGAAATTGTTTTCTAAGCTATTTGGAGGACTTGCCAACTTCAATTTCAGCAGTGGAAAAAAAAATGTTTCTTTTAGCAAGTGCCTGGGTGTGTTTACGTGAAGGCTGTTCAAGTTTTAGTGGCCCTCTGGCTGCCACATTGGAGTCACCCACCTCCTGTGAGAAATTAAAACAAAATTGTAAGATTTGTACTTCATATTTCTGAACTTGGTTGCCAGTATTTTCCTGGTGATCTATTTTCTGTCAAGTGGAAGAAGACAGAATTCTTGTTTAAGTGCATGAGCACCCATTGTCCAATGGTAGAAGAGTTTTATTAAACTCAACACAAGACCTAGCCCTTTTGGGAAGTGAAGTTAAAGCAGTCAAGTGTGTGGCGTGTGCGTTTTTATTTTCCCAGCCTGAGCCGTGGAGTCTTACTGATTGGAGGCTGGCTCATGCTTTTCATTTTCCTAAATTCTCCTTTGTTACACTTAATCAAAACTAAACACAAATCTTATCGCAAGAAAGCAAGCAAAGGGGGCCTATTATCAAATACCTAAAATGTTATTTCAAGCTTTGTCGGAGATATCTCCTTATCATGCTGTGAATTGCGTAACACTCAAATCTCAGGAACTCAAAGTCACTAAAAATAGTTCCTCCAGGAGAGCTGCATTTTTTTTTTTTTAAATCTTAGATTTATTGCATTAAAAAAAAACCTTTTATTGGGAGGGAAAACATTGTGTTGTGTGTGCTTAAGCTGAGTTACAAACTATCGTAGCTCCTACTCTCCCATGTCAGGGCCCCCATCAGCCAGGGTTCTGCTTTTAAGCTGCCTTGGCCTCTGCTTGTCCCTCTTCCGGCCTTCGCGCCATCACGGTGGACATCCTGGCTCTTTGCCGGACCCCGTCATGATCCTGCCTCAGCCTCTGTAGCTCTGTTCATTACCTCCATGTCCCCAACATTTCTTCAGCCTTTGTGCTGTGTGGGCCTCTTCTTCCCGACTCACCAATCTGTCAAAAGCCTCCTTGCTTGGCATGTCCCCGCCCCTGAAGCCTTTCCTGATTGCCTGAGGCAAAGCCACCTTCTGTGCTTCCATGGCACCTCATACATACATTTTTTTTTTAATAGAACTTAACACGTCATAGCCATGATCATCTGGTTACATTTCTCTCCCCGACCAGAGGATGAGTTCTTTCAGGTCACAACCGTGTCTTACTCATCTTTACATACCAGCGTCAACCACAATGCTGAGACAACAGCTGTCAATAAATGCTCGTTGAACGAATCCACTAAACACAGTTTGATTTATTGGTGCCTGCAAGTCGTTATTGTTGAGAGCATCAGCTATTTTATTGGTCTGTATTAAAGTATTGCAGTCTCCTTAGTTGCTGTTGAAGGCTAGGTACACCCTGACTGAACGGCCCTCTGTTCGTAATGCCTATAGTTGTTATTATGTCCCATTTTTTGAGCCTTTACTGTGCTAAATGTTTCATGCATACCATTTCGTTTTCTCACAATATCCCCAAACGAGAGATTTCTTATATTGCTGATTAGGAAAATTGTTTTAGTGTGGGGTAGGAAAGTCCAAGGTTCCATGGGTCGTGAGTGGTCAGCACTATCAGCCTGCTTTCTACAGTAGTTTGTGTTGAAGAATTCCTCACTCATCCAGTTGAGGATCCAAACACATGGCGCCCTGCATCCTAACTGAGAACCCTCCCAAACTCCGTTATTAACTATTTAAAATTACCTCTGTAGTTCAAATACAGGAATGCCTTTTAGGATAGGTTCTTCATTCTTCTCCTCAGTTTTCATTTCTTACTACGTCATCAAACAACCAGGATTATTTCTTGGTGTTAGGGTAATGTATACATAAACTAGGACTAGAAGAGCTGTGAGTTATGACTCCTCCTCAGAACTAATCTTATTAACTTTATTCGTTTTAACTTCTTGGAAGCCTTTCTGAACGAATAGCCTGTTTCTTTGCATTTTGACTCAAGTGAGATTTTTTTTTTGAATAATTGAATTCGAGGAGATGTTGGGTAAGGACTTTTAAAAGAGGTTCAGAGAGCTATAATAGCATATTTGAATAAGAAAAAAAATCGCATAGTTAACATTGGTACAGACACTTAGTGGGGGCCTGGATAAATCCAGAACCTTGCAAGTACTAGGTAAGAGGGGGCTCACACCGAGCCATGCCTCTAGCCTTCAAGGGCTTTCGGACTTTTGAGATAAAAGTTGCATGCTCTTCAAGAGAGCTTTGAATTGGACCCTAGTAGTTCTCAGGCCTCAGCCTCCTGAGCAGCTGTGTTATCACCGTGTCAGGCTCCAAAACACGCTTTAAACTGTTAACAGCTAACGGGAGCCTTTCGATCCAGTAAGGTGGTGAGGAGGGCCTGGTTACTTTTTGCCAACCCGACACAAACTACAATGACTTCGGCATATTGTTGGTGTAGGAGCGCCCAGGCCACTGTGGGTAGGGCCGCTCAGGGACAGGTGGCACTTGTCTAAGCAAGCAAGCTCTGAGCAAGCCATCCAGATCAGGCCGGTGAGCAGCACTCCTCGCAAGGCTGTGTCCTCTGCTTCAGTTCCCGCCTCCAAGTTTTTCCCCTGAGTTTCCCCCTTGGCTTCCCTTGGTGATGGGCTATAGACTATAAGCAGAAATAAACTATTCCTCTCTAGGTCGGTTTTAGTCAATGATAACAGCAACAAAAATCAGACTAGAGGAGAAGACATTTACTTATGTGTGCGTGTTAGTGTGGGCACGCGTGTCTGTGCACATACATTCCAGAGATCAGCTTCAGTTCTCTTTCTTCAGAAGCCACCCAGCTAGACAGCCTGTCCTGCCCACCCCAGGCCCCGCCCCCTTACCCTCCTACTAGGAGCTGCTCGCCATCACCTCCATCACCGTCCTCTGCTCTTGAATAAGGATGCTGAGGTTTGAACTCCGGACTGAGTGCTTTAGTGGGAAGCACTTTAGTAAATGCTGGGGGAAGATGCATTCTTTAGAATGATAGTTTAGAGTAAAGTCAGTATGTCACAGTGGCTGGGGTGGAAAAATAAATGTTCTTTTTTTCCTTTTTCCTTTTTCTTTTCTTTCTTTTTAATTTGCCACTAAAAGAGACAAGGAGTGCTGTTCGAATGGAGAGACTGATTTTCTGTTCCTGTGCACTTAGGAACAAAAGAGCCTACACAATTAAAAAAAAAATATATATATATATAACTAACTTCACTTATTAAAATACATAGAATTGGAGACCTTAAGAACCAAAAAAGAATCTTGAGCATCATTTAATTAGACTGCACAGTTAGCAGAAAGGGAAGGGCCTCATAGCAATTGCTGAAGTTCGCCGTGACAAATCCTTGTGCATTAGCTTTTTTCCTTTCTCTTCCGTTCCTTTTTGCCTTTTGCTTTACTGGCATTTGAGCACGGGCACACGGGGCCTTGCACATGCCAGCCAAGCTCCCACCTCTGAGTTCTACTTTTATTTTGAAACCAAGCCCTGCTAAATTTCAGGGTTGCCCCGGGTGACCTTTACCTGTGAATCTCCCTGCGGTCAGTTTCCTGAGTGCTTGGACTACAGGTGTGGACCGCTGTCCAGGCTTTATGATAAACTCTTTCTACAGGCATTTGTTTTCCAGCACATCACATGTAGTTAAATACACATCTAATTCCCATCTTGGTAGAGGCTAAACCCAGGAAGAACCTACATAGGTCATCTTCTTTCTCCCATGGGAATGCTGTAAATAGTAAGTAATCTGCGGGATCCAGTGCCCTAAAGATGCGTGTAGTGGGCTATTCATGAAGTAAGCCGTGTCTTTACTCCTTACATTATAGGTGAGGCTCAAAGAGTAAATGGTCTGCCTGAGGTCATTGAAGCACTAAATTACAAAATGAGATCAGAACTCGGTTTGTTCCCTACTCAAATTTGTGTCGGTCGTCACCGTCGCCATGTAAGTGTGGTTCTCCATCTAGGATCTGTTCTGACTTCGGTCCTAGTGTTGAATTCCGTGTGCATCCCCTTTACTGTCATGACCAGGGACATGATGGCTGCGTAGAGCCTTTTATCAGTACTGCCACCATTGACTGTCGCAAAGATTTCCATATTTGCTCAAGGCAAATTGTTTCCTTTATCAACGAGTACGTATTAAGGGAGCGGGTGTTTCTATTGAGTCCTCTTTTTGTTTTGAATTTTAATTTTATTTGCGTGAGGCATGGTGAAGAAACGATCGCCTATGGTACGGCTGATGTCCACACCCTGATTAATATCCAACAATGACTTAGCATCATTGATTAGAAAATTAGTAAATTATGCCCTCATTGACATTTCTAGTTCCCATTTAATAGCTTGTTTACTTAATTGATGGCTAATGTCTTTACTTTTAAATGCTATTAACACATCAAAATATTATTTATTGAACCTGGCAAAATGATAAATTATGTCTGTGTTCACTCCCTTATTCCCAAGTCTAATCTATTGGTGGTTTTGATTTTGATATTTTGTTTTCTTTTGTTGTTTTTGTTTGTATTTTAATTGTTATAGGTAGTCTGCTGAGGTTCTTGACTTGGAAAAGTTGCCTGGCTTTCCTGTGTGGACCCAGCAGAAGGATGCTTTTAAGCAAGGCAGTTTCTAATAGAAGTGCTATAGGGTTTCTTCACTTGATGCAAAATTCTTGAAAGAAAAAAAGTGATGTATGAACAAGGAATGAATACATTTTTGCATTTATTTTTAGACCCACATCCGTCTTTTTCTGTGCATGGCTTTCCACTTTTTCTAAGGGTATGTCCCCTGTGGCGGTTTCTGTTGGCTCAGCTGAGCAAATGAAGAAGGCATCTCTAGCGGAGAAGCCTAAGAAAGCCAGCCCTCCCCTAACCGACTTTCAGGACAATGCCTGCTAAGTGGGCTTCCCTGGCTTCTCAATGTGGTCTTCTATTGGTCCCTAAGGGGAAGTGGCTATCTGCACGACATAACTGATGCTGACTGCCCCCATGTTTGTTATAGTACCGTTTGCCAGCGTGGGTTCGAAACCATCCTTTCGAAATGGAGGTTGTTTGTGAGCCACAGTCTTGCACCATAGGCATGCCTGGCTTGCTTACCGGTCTCACAGCCTCAGTGCAACAGCATTTGGGTACCCACCCACCCCCAAAATAAACTCAAGAGAGGGCATTTACCACAGTTAATTATATCCAGAGGGAAAGGGCGATGCTAAAAAGCCTTCTAGGCTGTTTCAAAGAGAAATTTCGATGTTGTAGTGAGAAATGCATGCGCCATTTGAGAAAGGCAGTAAGTCCTGCCTTGGCTGTTTTGATGGCAACAGTAGTCATCTGGATGAGTTGAGCATATTTTAAAGGTTTATTATTTTTTTTAAATTTATGTGTATGTGGGGGCACTAAGAATGGGTGCTGGGTGGGTATGTACCAATGAGGTACAGGTGCCCATGGAGGCCAGGAGCCCTGGCTCTTGTTGGAGCCCAGCATGGGTGCTGGGAATGGATCTGACAGGTCTGTTACAAGAGCAGTGCACACCCCTAACCACTGTGCTCTCTCTCTAAGCCCACATTCTGGTGTTTCTGGGAGCTGAGCTACAGGGTGTTACAAACCTCCTCACAGACTGAGTCAGGATGGTATCCTTAATGGATGGAAAAATTAAATTGAGAGTTTTTCAGAAACTGAAACTGTACAGTTGTTTTTAATGTGAGTCGTTTAATGAAAAAGCTCCATAGCCTTTTGAAATGATCAAGGTCTAAGAATGTGTGATATTATATTTGAGTTCCTTAAAGCATATTTAAATTTCGCACATATTACATTTTGTACAAAAAGCAAAGCTCGGACTTGAAGCTCTTGGTTAGAAGCAGGGAATTTAAGATACGAGCTTGTCCATAAATTGAAAATAATCATTGGCTTTCATCCTTGGATACCAACATAGACTCCTGTTCTAATTTTATTTATTAAATTTTATTTCTTCATTTTGTGTGTGGTTTTGTGACCCGTTACATGGTAGAGAGAGTGCATATGCCATGGTTTATAGGTGGGAGTCAAAGGGTAACTTTTATAGTCAGTTCTGTTATTTTATCCTGAGAATGCCAGGAAGAGAACTCAACTTGCAAACTCAACTTGGCCTCAAACATTTGTAGCCACTGAGCCATCTACCTCACAGGCCCCATGGCTGATCTCTTAAAATTAATAATAAGTATTATTATTTCAGTTCATCAGAAATTAGACATTTGTATTATGGGTGTGTATTTTTCTCCTCTGTTGAGACAGACCGCGAGTAGAATCAAATATTCAAAATTTAAATGTGTATTTATGGAGACACAGAAAGTTGGTAGTATTTTTTAATTTTAAAGGTATGTCTAGGGCCGGAGAGATGGCTCACTTAAGAACACTAGCTGCTTTTCCCAGAGGACCTGGGTTCAATTCCCCGCTCCCCCATGGTAGGTCACAACTGTTATAACTCCAATTCCAAGGCAATCCTATGTCCTCCTAGGACCTCTGCAGGCACCTTATGTCCAAATGTTATACACACACAGGCAAACCATCCATACACAGTAAATAGCAATGGTATACTTTGGGAGATGCTTCCTAATCCTGGTTGGGGTTTAGTATCATTTAGTATCACATCTTGGAGGGTGGGAGGTGGAGGATGGGGGGGTGAGGGGACCGCTTGACCACGCCTGCTAATTCCCTTAGTGCCAAGTAGAAGCTCTCTGAAGCAAAGCTAACCCCTTTTCAATTCGGATAACCACCCTGAACATGGAGTCAGAGTAAACTTGAAATGACACACTGAATTATTTCTCTATTTCTTAATCCACCAATAAAAACATTGTTTTGTATGAAGACTTTCTGTTTAGCAGTTAAATTTAATCACGCTGTTATCATTTAGTCACCTATCGGCTGATGGAACGTCGCTGTCCCTGACCCTGACCAGCATTGTCAAGTAGATGTCAACCATGAAAATAAGCCCACTTTCCTCAACAGGAGACCGCCAGCTGCATGTTAGGGTGCAGAGAAAGGGTGAGGAGAAAAGAAAGAGGGGGGACGGGAGGAGTCAGGGTGGAGTTTATTGCTGTGTAACACTTTATTTCTGCTAGACGAACAAGATACGTAAATTAACAGATCTATTTCTGTAAAGTGAGTGTTGGGGCCTGATTTCTTTTCTTTTTTTTTTAAATGGTATTTTAAGCCCAATACTCAGTAACTGTAAGTTATGATCACTCTGACCATTTTCTCTATGTAAAATAAGAAATTGATACGTGGCTTTAGTATATGAACTTACTACATGTTGTGATTTTTTTTTCCTCTCTTAAATTTTGAAACAAGTCTCTCTCTACGGTCCAGATTGGCCCTCAAATGCCCAGTCCTCCCGCCTGATTCTCCCAGCGCCGGGACTGAGGGCATGGACGCCATATTTTGCCTTGCCTTGTATCGGCTGCTGCTTTTGTAAAGGAAGTCCGTTCATAAGTTGAAGAAGTGAAATTGCATGGCATTTACTGAAACAAACACGTTGGAGTCCATTTAAGCTAACATAGCCTCAGGTATTAAGAATCCCACAAACCAGGTTTTGGGGGAGTTCATTAATATCTTCCTTATTCTACTTCTCACCTTAGACTTTTGTCTTTAGGTCAAAAATGGCCAATTGTCTGAGACCACTTTGAGCTTTTCTACCGCCCCTCCCCCATTGCATCATGTTAACGAAACATGAGCAAGTGTTCCAGGTAGATTTGATCAACCCTTCAACAACCTACATTGAGTGTTAGGTTCACAGAAGGGAATTTTGGAGAAAGAGGTCAGGAAAGTGCACTGAAACCAAGGTCCGGAGGACTTCGAATCTTTTAAGTGTTTAGGTACTTATTAAGGTACCCACTGAGACTTTGGCATGATACAATCATATACTACTAAGTGAAAAAAAAAAAGGAAAATAGCAGATTTTTCACAATAACGATGGGCTTTTCTTACTTTGATCCTGTTGGCCCATAACTTCTGTTGAATAACTTAAAATGTGCAGTTTATCAATGTCGGCTTCCCAATGCAAGGCCTTCTGCACGCTGGGGTCCCCAGGGCCTAGAGCTGCACCTGGCACGCGATGAATGCGCATCAATCAGTACGTCAAGACCTTGGAAGATCAAGTAACACTTTAGAGGGGTACCTGGCTAAACTATGACAGAACGGGGCTGAAAAATAATGCCCAACCCCTAGGTTTATGTTCAGTCACGTGTTAAACTTTCATACAGCTGTTGTCCATTAGCCTGACTCTACTTCCTCCTTTTCCATTCTCATCCCCAACTCATTTCATCTATGAGGTCATCGGCAACCATCCCGTGCGCGAGTGCTTCCTGTTCCCTCTGAACCATTACCAGGCTGTGTTCACGTAGAGGCGGCTAGGTTGGCCTCCATAGTCCCCTCGCTTTTGGAGAGTTCCAGGACCGGAAATCATGTCTTCCCTTTGGCATTTTGTGGGTTTACTTTTGATCAGAGGGTGAAAAAAAAAATCAGAGGACTATATTTATGTTCTTGGATGGAAATTGCAAACATATAGCGAAATTATTTTTGTCGGATTGGAAAGAACCTCTTAAAACGGGCGTATCTTCTCCCTCCCCCTCCCCCACCCCCTTTGCAATAGAAACAACAGAAACATTTAAGGTGTCCCCGGCTCCTGATGTAATGACCTTGCGGGTTCGTGATTAGCTCATCATCCTGCAATTTAAAAGCAAGAGGAAGAAAAATCAAAAACGCTGCTCTGATTCCGAGTAACAACCTTGAAAGTACAGGCGCCACACAGAGAGCCGTTGTGTGAAAGCTCTGCAGGAAAAGCTTTGCTGGAGCTAGACACCAACGCGCCGGTGCCCTGGTCCACATCAGCCGCTCCCGTCTGCTGACCGTGTGCCGCTGTGTTTCAGCAGTCACACTTGATGGAGCGCTTTAATCCAAGTAGTACCGCGTAGTGCACACACTTTGTTGTAATTTTTCCCCTGAAAAACAATGTTCTTCGTTACTAAGGTCAAACCAATAGCAAGGAGTGGAGGTTTCCCCTATGGATGGAGAAATTGACCCCGGTTACACACATGCGTGGTGGCCACTGACTTGTTAACTTTAAGTTTAGAGATGGGTCCAGCATATTTGAAAGGCGGGGGTGAGGCGGGGTGAAAAAAAAAAAAAAAAGAAAGAGATACATGGTATGTTTTAAATAACGTGCTCCCTTAAAATGTGAAATACTTACCCGGGAGCCAGAGTTTTGATATTATGGGAGCTCCTCGGGCCCAAAAATTTACAAATAGCTGACGACTCAGTCTCAAAATGAATGAAGACTCCTGAAATGCGAAGCACGTTGCTGCTGCGTAGGCACCTCGATGCCTAATCCTAGAAGTTTCTTACTTAGCATCTTAAAGCTGTAACATTAGGTGATGAAAGCATTGGGGCTTCATTTCAAGATAACTGTATCAGAGAGATGTGTTACTTCGTATTGTTTTCTTTAGTTTTGAGACTTTTATACATTCATACAGGGAAACCTCATTTCTACCCTCATTCCCGTCTTCATCTCCCTCCGTAACCCTAACATGCTTCCTTCCAACTTCCTGTCTTGTTTTTTGTTTGTTTGTTTGTTTCTTCTTGAGACCCCAGTAAGCACAGTTGGGGCCGTCTATAAGTTCATGCACGTGGGGCCACCCACCGGAGCCTGGGAAGCTTATCAGGAACCAATCATGTCCTCAATAAAGAGCGATTCTCTCTCTCCTAGCAACTGGCCACTGCTGCTGAACACGTCAGTACCAGGGAGGCCCGGGCATCATTTGCTCCATCCACGCCAGGACTGTGGCTGGCTTGATCTTGTGCTTGTAAGCAGAGCTCCTGTATCCTGTAGATCATGAGTGCCGAGGCCGCGCCACGCCCTTAAGGCAGCATTTCCCAGCATCCTTCTACCCTCTCAGCTCTTACGTTATTTCCGCCTCCTCTTCATTCTCTTCTCTGAGCCTTGGTGCTGGTGGGTTCCTAGAAATATCCTTTTTAGGGCTGAGCTCTTGGGTCTCTTATTTTGAGCACTTGGACCAGTTCTGTATCTCTCCATTAGCCACTGACCACGGCCGCAGACAGTGTCTCTGAGCAAGAGTAACCTCTCTTTTGTTGTCTACTGCTTTCTTTGACTTTTTCCCCCCATTCCTTATACATGTGAAATCATGCGTGTTTTTCTTTCTGTGTCTGGCTTATTTCACTTAAAGTGTCCTCTGTGAGAAACAGTGGTCCTCACTTCACAGTAAGAGATTTCTCGTTTCATAATAAGAGCACTGGAGACCCAAAGTTGTGAAATCAAGGCAGTTTATTTTTATGACCCTTGCAAAGTCAGGGCCAGAATGGCAGACACACTGATTGAGTAGGAGAGCAATCTTTCTACTCCCTAACCCGTGGCCCTCCTTCCCTTTTTTGAACAATCAGAGAGTACAACATTACTCCGCCATCTCAGTCTGATCACTTGCGTTTGTCTTTTTCTTAACAAGAATTGTGTATGGCTTCATGTCGGCCTTTTACATTGGATTTATTGGCAAGTTGATCTGATGCATGGCCTTGCAGGCAAAGGCTGGCTATGAGTGGTCACTGTGGGGTGACCAGCTAGACTAGCAAGCATTAGCACAGATCTAGTGGTCTCTGTTCATGTGTAGCTGGACCTAAGCTGGATTGAGACAGTTTGAAAATAACCATAAGGTTTTATTTTATTTTATTTTATTTTATTTTTTAAAACAATTTCTTTTCTCCTTTCTTTTTATTCTTTGGTCTCATTTCATATTTATTTTAACCTTTTAAACTGATTTAAAATTTTGAGGGGCATTTCTCTTTATTGTAGGACCAATGGTGTTATTCGGCATTTAAAAATCAACTAATTCTGTTAATCTACATAAGTAATATAATCTACGTCTTTATTTATCTTTGACTGTCAGACTAATGTTGATTTAGATCTTGTAGCTGGTTCCTAGCCTTCAGTTTACTTGGGATTCTTTATAGTCCAAGTGGACAGTGAGACCCAAAGGAACCTAGTGTGGGCCTCTTAGTTTGGGTTTTGGCTTCAGACAGACTATGTCAGAGATGTAGAATTCTGCGTCATGGTAGTGTTTACTTATAACCTTATTATCTTCAGTAAACACTTGATGTGTTTTATATAATAGGCTTCATATCCTTTGGTTTTTGCTGTTGTGTTAGAAGCGTTATAAATAAGAGTGTCCTTCCTTCCTAACAGATCGGTATACGGGGCCCAGATGCCTTTATTCGTTTGCTGCTCATTGAATAAATTAACTCGGTTTGCATCTCTGATGGTCTCTTGGCACATAACGCAGACATAGTGTCTGTGATAATATCATTGAGGTTTGGGGCAGGTGGAGGGCACATTGATCACTGCCTCTCAGGTGACTTGAGTGAAATGCTCACTCAACCTATTAATTTTCTAGTAAAGTTTTCTTAAGGAAAGAGTGTGCACAAAAGTATAAACATTTGCAGTGATTTTTTTTTTACAGCCTACTAAGACAAGACAATGTTTTGAGAGAGCTATGGAATAATTATTTATGTTCTTCCCCAAAGTGTGTGTGTGCGCAACGTTTGTGTGGGTGTGGGTTTCAGGCACATGTGCACATGCGCACGTCAAGGCCTGAGGATCACCTCAGGTGTTATTTCTCAGGTGTCACCTTGTTTTTTGACAATGGCCCTTCACTGCTCAGAGATTCACTGAGCAGGAGCCCTAGGGACCCGCCCATCACTGCTTTCTTCACTGCTGGGAAGTGAAGTGCAGGCCGCTGCTGTTGGCTCCACTTCTGTGGGCTCTGGGGATTGAACTCAGATCCTCATGCTTTGTGGCACATGCTTTACCAGTTGAGCAACATCCCCAGCCCTTGTTAAGAACTGATCCCTCCTGAGAGGACTTTGGAAATAGAACCATTCCAGTGGTGGTCAGACTATGGGGGTGGGGAGCACCCCCACCCAATACACACCTGTCCTGTGAAGACACAACAGAAAAGAAATGGCCATCTGGCCATCTGGAGTAGAAAAGTAGGTCTTCCGCCTCGCAGCTATTGATACTTTGATCTTGGACTCTTCAGCCTCAGAACTATGAGAAATGAATCTCTCTTGTTCATCATCCATTCAATTTATGGATGATGAAGCTAAGACATGGGACATGATTTTTTTTTTTTTTTTTTTTTTTTTTTTTTTTTTGCCTAAGTGTTAGCAACTTCTAACAACTCAACCACTAGTGGGAACTTACATGCTACTAGAATATTCAGTTCAGTTTGATGACAGTTGGTGAGTACCTCCGGTGTGCTCCCTCTCAGTACCTTATTAAGACATTTAAGATACAGGAAATTCGCTTCTGTGTATACAGCGTGAAACAATCCGATAAGGTCATGGTTCTCGTGCCGTCTACGTAATAAGCGTTAGCCAAAGTATTTAATAAGTATCCTCGAGTTTGGTTTTGTTCTGTTTCTTCTAAAGACTGAAGGTGGGTTTGTGTCTCGTTTCTGTTTAAAGTTTTGTGCACATGGAGAAAAGGGGCTACCGACAGGGTTCCATGGCAACGTGCTTACCTAGCATGTGCACGCTCTGGGTTTAAGCTCAGCATCACATGATTGAATGAGTGAGCAATGAATGAATGAATGAATGAATGCTATATCAGCACATAATTTTAAAAACAGTAGTATTGGTCTTGATGCCTTGATTTATAACATAACAAATCACCATTTGAAACTAAGACAGATTCTTTATTAATTTCTTTTTTCTTTTTTTCCTTTTAAAAGACATTTGAAGATGTCCCAATTTCCCAGTGCTGCTGTAACACATAAATACACACCGAATTGCTCGAAACAACTGGGTTATTTATTCTCGTGGGTTCACAGGCTAGACGTCTGAAACCAAAGTGACTTCAGCAGAGCCCTGCGTCTAGCCTCCTGAAGGTCCCAGGGACATCTGGTGGCTCCAACCCTGTGTATCTTACCTCAGTCACTAGCTTGGAGGCCTACGTGTGTGACTTTGACTTGACTAGTTTTATCTGGAAAGAACTTACTTCAGATAAGATCACGTTCTGAAGTTCTGGGCAGACATGAATTTTGGGAGCTGTCAGCCCGCTGCAGAGGAAAGGAAATAGTTGGTTAAAAAAAAAAAAAAAAAAAAAAAAAAAAAAAGAACAAAAACAAAACACCAGCACTTGGGAGGCAGAGGCAGGTGGATCGCTGTGAGTTCGAGGCCAGCCTGGTCTACAAAGTGAGTCCAGGAGAGCCAAGGCTACACAGAGAAACCCTATCTCGAAAAACCAAAAAAGAAAAAGAAAACAAAAACCAAAAAGCTGCTTTTCTTTGCTATGACATCGTCTTTTCCATTTTCCTATCCCACGCATATGCATTGTAAGTTTTCATGCGTTGGTACTCCTCTTCTTTTTAAGATGCTTGCTCTGCCCGAGCTGACCTTCGATCCCCTCCCCGAAACCCCTCACTTTACAGAACACCCAGTAAGAAATGGATAGAGTTCAAATGTTTGCTCTTTGGTTGGGGCTGTGGGGAGGGAGGTTATATTTTCAATCTGTGCTTCTTTTATGCTTCAGAACTTTAAAAAAACGAGAGAGAGAGAAACAAAACTTCTTTTAGAGACTGCGATACTTTGGGTGTAGCATTCAGAGAATGTAGCTATAACTTTTCCGACTGTGCGCCGCAGTTGTCCAGTGCCTGTCGGTCTCCCTACACATTTAACTCATAAGCTATTTTAAGTGAAAAAGGGACATGAAAAAGGGAACCTTATCAGTAAAACTAATTTAGTTTGAAATTTTCCTTGGCTTTGGTATTTTTTTTGTTTGTTTGTTTGTTTTTAGCAATACAAATTATTTATTTATATCAGAAAATACTTTTTAGAAAATGAACATTAAAAAAAAAAGAAAATGAACATTTTGCTAAACATGAAACCGTTCTCTGTGAAAATGAAGAGCTATCTAGGCCAGGAATTTCACTTTTATCATCATCTTTCAAGAGAATAAATGACACGCTCAAGTCTAAAGTGTTATATTCCCAAGGAGTGATGGATGAGATCTCTTTCTGCGAGCAGCTATTGGTTAATTAGATATGAGAAAGGCCCTAGCAGGATAGGAGACTAAAGAGGCAGCAGAGAAAAGCCTCGGGCACAGTGTCCCCACCTTAGAGTTTGGCTTTGGTTCAGTCCACCCGCTAGAGGATCCCGCAAGTGAATTGTACTCGTGGAATGTGTGTCAGGCCCTTCTCAGTGAACACAACCCGCAAAGGCGCAATCACCATGGAGTCTCAGGGTGAGGTCTGCTTTATTGGGGTAGAGGATGAGACAGGATTCTCAATCAGTCACCAATCTCATGTCTAAGACAGCTCGAGATATGCGGAAGAGCTCTCGTAACTTGGAATGTTTTAATTCCTAACTATCTTCCAGGGACATTTTGGAAATAAGTAACAAGAGTTAGAGAGATGGAAAAAGCCTCGGTGGTCGGCAGTGCTAACCTATGTCTTAAAGTCACTGGAAAGGATGAACGGTTTTTACGTACTGGGGCAGCCTACTCCTGCTGGGCCCTTACGGTTGTTTGTTTTGCTGTACAGTCCTGTGTGAGCCATCTGTTCTTAAGAGAGAGTAATATGTGTTCGATCGAAAACAATTTAGAGCAGACAGATAAAATCAACCTCCGATTTATTAGATCCGTATTTTAGAGATCTGTTTAAACATCAGAAAGAATTTACGCCCTAATGATACCCAGTCCTTTGTGTGCTGACAAAACAAAACAAAACAAAAACAAACAAACAAACAAAACCAAAACGAATTTTAAAAAGTTTTAAAAATATTTCTTCGTATTACCAAGGCATCCCAGGACAACTCACAAAATCCACAGAGCAACATATTCTCAGAGATGACACCTTTTCTCAATTCTACTTCCAAATGCCAAGGACTCGGCTCCTTTAGCTAAACTTTGGCTTCTATTTGACCATGTGGTGCATCAGACCATAAGCGAGTATGTGGACAGATAATTAATTCATAACACAGAAAGAAGAGAACAACCTCTTATTGGTTTCTAAAATGAGGAAGAACATTTAAAAGATTTAAAGGGCCCTTGACCAATCTTTGACATAAGCAAAATATATTTTTTAAAAGTTTTTTTTATTTTTGTGTATATGAGTTCCCTATCTGCATGTCCACCTGTACGCCAGAAGAGGGCACCAGATCACATTATAGATAGTTGTGAGCCACCATGTGGTTGCTGGGAATGGAACTCAGGACTTCTGGAAGAGCAGGCAGTGCTCTTAACCGCTGAGCCATCTTTCCAGCCCCAGCAAAATATATTTAAGGACTAAGATATCTTCGAACCTCTGCAGTACCAGGCTAGAAGTTGCTACGAGAGATTTGTTGTGTGTACCTATTATATAGGATGCTGCCAAAACCCTTCTCCCTGGGATGGATCTGCTACTTTTTGAAGTAGCCTCAAATCAAAGTTCTCCCTGATCCTCAGGTATGGTGCGAGACCTGTGGCTACATACCTCTGAAAGGACTTGTTTGAGCATATTAGTCACAGGATTTAAGTAAACTAGATTTGGGTTAGTATTTTCAGTTTTTGTTTTTTGTTTAGTTTTGGTTTGGTTTTGGATTTTGGTGTTTTGAGGCTGGGTTTCTCTGTGTATTTCTGGCTGATCTGGAACTTGCTCTGTAGACTAGGCTGGCCTTGAACTTACAGAGATCCACCTGTCTCTGCCTCCTGAGCACTGGGATTACTTTAGAAGAGTTAAGTGAAGAATCATGTTGCTTTTCTAGTGTAGAAATCTTCTAGTAACAGGATCCACCATATCTGATAATAGGAGTAAAATTGTGTTCGCCTTCATTCTTCTGCCTGGTTACTTGTGGAAATTTCAATATGCAGTTAAGCAGCCAAAAGCTAGACAGCCACAAGGGAGAAAATAGAGATACTGTCAAATATGTTTAATTATCGTAGGCATTGTAAAGACTTCACTTTGGTAGAGGTAAAATGCTGGAACATTCAGAATATCTAAAACATTATAAAAGTCATTCTGTGTTGTTAAAATAAATACTCTCCAGTATATATACAGTGATCTTCCTGTATATAAAATATTCACTTATATGTTAAATATTCACTTACAGATTAACATGCATATATGTATATACCTACATTCCCCTTAATGTAAGTATATTACAAACATTTCTCATGAAGTAATACAGTTTAAAAATAATTACAGGTGAGTAGTAGATCATTTGAGCAGTATTTCTTAGGATATAGCATGCCATACATCTTACCCATCCGTTCTCTTAAAAACTGTATTCCACAGTTGACTTTTATTTTAAAGCCTCATTAAATCATCATTATAACGAGAGATAATTAAGATGATTTATTTGAGGAGGATGTATTTCTCTGGACTCATCCTCTCTATCTCTAGATCCAATTAAACTTTCTCTAAAAGTTAGAAAGAGTGGCTCCTTTTAATTACTAAAGATACCCATGGGGGAATTCCTTGAGCGGACTCTTGAATTTCAAGGGATTTTTGTCCTGGGAGTAAATTATCTAGCAGAGGCTATAACCTAGTTCTCCAAGCCCTCCTCACATCGGGAACTTTATGCAGCATCCTAAGCAGAGGCAACTTACATTACACCTTTTCACCCCCTAAGCTTGTTTCATAGTGCTGCCCACATATTTGTGTTAATAAGCTTGGCAGGAAGCCGTGCGCCTGCTTCAGACCCAGTATCAGCGAGCTTCCTCCTTTTCCCAGTCCATACGCTTTACGCCGTCAGGTTGCCGTCTTCTTCCTCGTTTTCTCGGACCTGAAGACTACCATGGATATCCTCTGCGTACAGCTTTGTTCTATGTCTTCTTTTTTAAAAAAATTTTTATTACTCAGTGTTTATATTGTGGCCTCATATTTGTTTCTTTTCTGGGCCTGTCTAGTTTTACCTCTTTTAAAACTCTGATGAGTGGAAGTTACTGAAATCAGAAAGTGTAGCTTGGAAGCAGTAACTTTAGGGGGTACAGTTGGGTCCTCTTTGTGTCTTAGACAGCAGTCTTCAAGACCTTTGCCTTATGTACTTGAAGAATTTAGAGGGACTGAAGACCCACTCATATATTGTTAAATTGGAATCTGTTTTTCATCACAGTGCAAAAGACCATCTCCAGTGTATGGCAGAGACTGATATTTTGACTAAAATATCAACCTTATAGTTTTGAACACCCATTAATCAGCACTAAGTGCCCTAGCAGTTTGGGACACCCTGTTATTTGCTTACCCATAGCCCAGAAACTTGCATGGAAATGTTTTTCCTTTTTATAAATTTCCTGTTTTCATTCCACTGTTCCTTATATTTTATTTTCATTCCACTATTCCCTTTATCTTAAAATATTTTTGATATATATATATCCCTTTGTGTGTGTATCTATAAATTTAAAACAGTCCCAACAATGTATATAACTTTAAATTTTAGAAACGTGCTGTAACACTTTCTTCTAAGAGATAGACACAAATGCCCTACACTTGCGTTTTAAATCCGATTACAGTCAGCACATATTCGATGCAGCACCAAAACACAGTTCAATAAAAATTATTATGTAGAGTAAAATTCTGTTGGAAAATGCATCTCATAATGAGATTAGACGGTGCTTATAATGTTTTGTGTAACAGGCAAACTGCTTAATTGTTCACTCCTTTCCTGCCCTAGAATAGGGCATGGCCTCTTGGTATGTTTCTAGCTGGATGCCTTTCATTTTTTCAGTGAAGAAAAAAAAAAAACACAAAAAACCAAAACCAAAAACAACCAAACCTGCTATGCAGAAAACACTTCAAGGCCAATCAGATCAAGGCCTGAAACTGATGTGTGTTGCTTCTACTCAGGTCTGTGTACCCTTGTGACTTTGTTCTGTACATCCAGGAACCTGACAGAGCCCAGGAAGAAGGGCATTGGTCTCACAGATGGTGCATTTTTATGAATGAGCAGGCATAGAGTATGACAGTTTCTATGCGTTAAAAGTGCATTCTTATTTGTAGGCACCTGCCTTTGCTGTGAGTTACTAATCACTTAGGTGAGTGCAGTTCACCAGGAACACTAGTCCGTGTTGTAGATTGTGTAATTCCTTTATCTGGAACTTTTCATGCATTTGAAGATACCCAGCATCCCGCCAACTCTTCCTCTCTAAATGGCCAGAACTATTTCTAGACATAAAACAGACTGGCGGCGAGGTAGCGCCACTGTTAATTGCACTGGCTGCCCTCCCATGAGACCAGGTTCAGTTCCCAGCACCCACATGGTAGCTCCCGAACATTGGTAACTACAGTTCCAGGGGATCAGTACTGTCTTCTGACCTTCACAACCCCCATCCACATAAAACAAGATAAATCTGAAAACAAATTTAAAACCCTATGGCCACCGGATATTGCAACAACCCAAAACACCCTCTGCCCCCTACTCCATTTTCAATTTCTCAGGCAAATAGTATTGTGTCTGATTGAGAATCACTGACTTACACTCCCAATATCTTTTTGAACCTGATTTAAAAAAAAAAACTTTTAAAGCATCTGTTTAGTTGCTAACGTCTTACACTACTCTTTGGTTTCTGTTCATTTTTTTTTTGTTTTTCTTAAAGCTTTGCTGTGATTGATAAGTGAGTTCATGCCTTCCAGGTCTTCACCCCAGACACTTAATTCAATATATAATTTTCATTCAAGTTAATGATTTTTATATGATAACTTCTACTTTATATAATATTAATATGGTTGGCTCCTACTGTCTTTTTAATGGAATTTACCTCATTTGTTTGTGCCTTAAGGTTTCCATATAACTTTTTCAGTAGATCTGCCATGTAACGGTGTTGGTCTTTATGGTCCTGTGTCCCAACCAAATCGCGTTGTGTCATCTACTCTTGGACATACTTCTTCAGGATTTCCCTTTATAAATCCTGTCGTGCTGCAGAGGTCTCTCGGGTTAGGCAACAGGACTTCATTTGCAGCTTGTAGTAACTAAGTCCTGTCAATACAGCACATGCTTTTCTGTTGTTTTGCACAGGTTATCTCCTGGCTCAGTCTGTGGGAACCAGTTCAGTTCTCAGTAGGAGAGGACAAAGGTATTAGATGCCTGTGTACAAAGTGTCAGTTCTACGAAACTTGATTACTTGCAAATCTCCATCCCTTTAAAGACTAGATCAGGGATTTGCACCTTACGCCGGTGTCGAGTTCTTCTTAGCCGCGGTGTCTTGGTTTAGCTTCCGGTGATGGAATATCGCAGACTGTAAATTATTCATCGTAGAAGTTTATTTGATCCCTGAGATTTAAGGCTGCGGATTCTAATGTCAAGTTGCTGCATTTGGTGCAGACATCTTGCTGGTTTATAGCAAGCTGGAGGGTAGTACAAGGCAAGAGCAAGAAGGAAAATGGGCAAGGGAGAAGGAGAAAGGGAGAGAGGAAGAGAGAAGAAAAGGAGTTGGCTTCCCCTCGTTTCACAACTTCCGTCTTTGTATTATAATGGCCTCCGTTCATTAGAACGATGCCACCGGGAACTGTTTGCCTCCTAGAGGCTCAGTTCTGGCTAGGTCACCATGCCCTCAAAAGTGGCAGTTAAATTTCATGTTGGCTTTTGGAGCCAACATTCAAACTGCAAGAAATGGGAGGGGTCTAAGGATCTCTGTACATCGCTCCCTTAACAATAGTCATTAGTTTTATGCAAGTGTAAATACTCATCAGAGCTGCTGGGTGGAGGTTGTAGTCAAGAAATCCCATCATTTACCAGCGTGGCTGTATCCTCGTATCATGGATGGTAGAAGGAAACGCCGTAGTACTGGAGGAAATTTTGTAAGCCTTTTGCAGGTCTTAAAGGATTGAGACTTTAGTGGCCTGCGTTATTAGAAGCCTCCCTAATATGGACACATACTTCTTTATTCAGTTCATAAATATAACTTGTGGAAATGACAAGTGGTATCAGGCCCACGCTTGGGGATTTTATTCTTCACTGACTAATTTATCAGATGTTTTACCTTTCTGTAGTCGCAGATGGTTCTGCTAGCTGTCTCTGTTGAACACTTACTCAGAGGTGTCTGTCTCTGTCATTATTGGATGCCTAATAATTCAGTTTCTCTCAAGAGGCTGCAATAATTGGATTCCGAGTAAGAATCTAAGCTCCGTGAGTACTGTCCTGTTCAAAACATCTGATCTCTCTGTCCCCGCCTCTCTAGTACACTCCAGATACATTCCAGCTCAAGTGCAGGCCGTGAGAGCGTACGGTTTTGTGTGGATTACTTAGGTTAAGATTCTGAAGGCAAATGCCCACTGTAACCTTCTCTGCTTTCTAAACATAGTGTTCACCATCCTCACACAAGCCCCGAGGGTATCACGTCACTCACTCCAAAGTGACCTGCACTTGCCTAAGTGGCATCCCAGCTCATAGACTCCCCAGTTTGACTGGCTGTTTAAATGGCTGTCCTCATCTAAAGCCGTGTATACGCTACTGAGTCTTTTACTTTTTCTCTGTTTCCAGATTTAAAAAAACAAAAACAAAACAGATGTAGCCTTTAAAAAAAAAAAAGAGAGATCTGTCAGTCAAAACAGATGATGTGACAGTGGTTCATACATGCGAATAGTCCCAGAGTTAACTATTTGAGGTTGGGAGAAGAACAAGACTGGGCAGACCAGCTTGAAGTCTTCTTGGATGCTGGAGGAATCTTTTTTTACTGCGTGTTTTCTTTTAGTTTTCACTATCTACATGCTGGGCTCAATTCTTGAACTATTTCCTCATTTATTTTTATAGTATGTATGTAGGTGTGTATGTATGTATGTATGTATGCACGTTTGTGTGTGTGTGTGTGTGTGTGTGTGTGTGTGTGTGTGTGTGTGTATGTGTGTGTGTGTGTGTGTGTGTGTTTTGGGTCAGGGTTAAATTATCCACTGTGGTCTTAAGCTGGTTCTGTAGCCCGTCAACCTTGGATTTACAATCCTTCTGCCTTAGCATTGTTGAGAAGCTGCGATTATCAGTCTGCGTCACCATGCCTTGATATTGCTGATTTCTCTCAAGAATAGACAGTGTTGACTTTGAAAATGATGGGTGCTTTTAAGAATGTGGAGTTTTAGTCCTCATTGTGGCTTTTTCAAGACTTGTAAACTGTGCACAGTAACGTGTGTAATTTCTCCGGGCCTTATGGTGTTGATTTGGTACTCTGGCCTCCTCAGACCTCTACATCAGTTGCAGAACTGAGCTGAACAAGTCTCCCAAGGATGATTTACATGGTCTTGAAGATCAGCGGTTGCAAATGCTGTTAAGAGTGAGTTCCTGACAGGAGTGGCTGAAGGAACCCCCTGATGTGCACAGTAGGTCAGTGCTCACATTGATTTTGACACTCAGATCTTCTGGGAGGTTAACACTGTCCATGTTTTGCAATTTAATCTGTTTCGTAGAGACGTGGTTTCTAAAGCCACGTGTCTGTAAAATATCACATTCACGAGTGTTTAGGGGGGGAAAGTCTATAGCAAAGTTTACTAGTTTTTGAATTCAATTTCTATGTGATGTACTTAATGTTGGGGCAATAAAGCCTTGGATATCTACATGAGATACACGAACACACACACATACAGAGAGAGTGCATGTATCTTAGGTACTGTTCTATTGCTGTGAAGAAGACACCATGACCCAGGAAACTTTACAAGAGGAAGCATTTAGTTGGGGCTTGCTTACAGTTTGAGAAGGTTAGCCCGTGGCCATCAAGTCAAGGGGCACCATGGTGGCAGGTATGGCACTGGAGCCATAGCTGAGAGCTCTGATCCATATGGAGCAAGACTAGGCCCGGTGTGGGCTTTTGACCCCTCAAAGGCCACCTGCAGTCGCACACCTTATCTAACGAGTCCTTCCTAAGCAATTCACACCCTGCGAGCCATATATTCAAATATAAGAGCCGCGAGAGCCACCGCTCCCATTCAGAGCACAGTACGGAATCACCGTAGGAGCAGAACTCATGCCTAAAATATTTTTTTTTATCAAAAATTGTGTATACAGCAAAGATTTCTTTCTCCTGTCTTTGTTCTATCAGCAACTCAGTCTTCTTTTCCTGTCCAGCAGAATCTCTTGGCTACCTGGATTTGGCATCTGGCGTAGACTGTTTCCTAAGGCAGGACTGTAAATCAGTTGCTATGGAATTTTAAGTGTCTTCATAATTTTTAATTCTGACAAGTGTCGTGGAGATTTTTATGACCAGAAAATAATGTTTAAAAAACAGGTTTTCCTGGTCTTTTAGCTCGCAGTCAGACTTGTTTCTCAAGGCTTGCGCTCAGCCTCTACAGGGCCTCCGTCCGGAGAACAGCCTGTATCTTGTGGCAAAATCAAGATGGACAAAGAAATATTTACGAGATGATTTTATATCAAATTCTAATTTCAAGGTTGATACCATAGTGACTGTTCTTCTAAAATTAACTTTAGCAGTAGTTTCTTTACTGCCCTGTTTTATTGGTACTGTTAGGGTTTTTGTTGTTGTTGTTGTTGTTTTTGTTTTGTTTTGTTTTATTAATTGTTTTGTTTTGAGATGGCCTTGTAGTTCAGGTTGCCCTCAATTTCATGGCCCCTTGCATCTGTTTAAGACTGCATTATACATGCTCGCTTTCTTTAGATCATTAGATTTCATGAAAGCCTTTAAGCACATTTCACACAAGAACCTTAGAAATTTCCAGAGAGTTATAGAGGTGCCTTGCCTCTTTGTTCTGGCCCTTCCAAAGACATGTGTGAGACCCTCCCTTCTAGCTCTGACGTAATCAGTCTTCAGCATTGATTGACACCTGGAGAGAAAAGCCTGATGAGCATGGCTATGCCAAGTAAAAATAAAGAATTAAACAAAAGTATCAACTGTAGTTTCTTCAGTCAGTGCTTCGTACAGTCCAGAACCTGGGAGTGGGTGGGTGGGTGGGTGGCGGGGGGAGGGGGGGCTGAGGGGGCAGTAGATCTACAGAGAACTGCTCCTGTTTGCCTCAGAAAACTCCCTCCAGGAGCATTTGTGATGTCTAATCTGGACCATTTCTCTATTGTGCTCCAGAATTTTTCTCTAAGACAAGCAATATAAATAAATTTCATAAACTTCCAAGATTATACTTTTGAAAATACAATCTGAGTTTGAGTTGTTTGATGTTTTTTGTACGTAAGATACACAGATTTAACAGCAGTTTGCTGCTTTATTTTTCAGTACCTGATTTGTTTTGTTTGAAACAAGGTCTCTATGTAGCCCTGGCTGTCCTGGACTGGCTTTGTTGTCCAGGCTGGCCTTGAACTCACAGAGATCTTCCTGCCTCTGCCTCCTGAGTGCTGGGATTACAGGTGTGTGCCACCACGCCTGGCTTCAGTACCTATTTTTAACAATCATAAAGAAAGATAGTTTTATATTTTCAAACCATTATTTATGATTATGGAACTTGGATGTTGAAAATAAACTCAAATGTAATGAATAAATGCCAAAAAATGGAAAGTGCCTAATGTGTCCCAAAGCAAAACAAAACTTAATTTAATTAGAAATAATATATACTTTGGTGTCATGCAAACTGTAAGTTTTCTGCATGAGCATAACTGTTTTATTTTATTGTATCAGTGATAAAAATCAACGACAGGACAATTCACATATGAACTAAGTTCTCTGAATGTCAATCCAATCATCCACTGAGTCAGCTTGCCTCTGTGGAACTTAAATACCATCACATTTTCAACTGCTTAGAGAATGTTCACTTTCAGAGAGCACAGACTTACAGTTGCGGGAATAACCCTCCTTTGAAGTGCTGAAAGTGTTATAGTTCCCTTTTTTCTTTTTTATAAATTCATGCTAAAAATAACAAATCCAGTGAAATGTAGTCTAATGCTATGATGTGCCAGCAAAACTTGTTTCATGTTTCAGGATTCCGTTCACTATTTTGTGTCCTTTAAACGCTGTATCTTGTGGTTGGTGGTCCAAGTTTTTGTGTCCTTTAAATGCTGTATCTTGTGGTTGGTGGTCCAAGTTTTTGTGTCCTTTAAACGCTGTATCTTGTGGTTGGTGGTCCAAGTTTTTGTGTCCTTTAAACGCTGTATCTTGTGGTTGGTGGTCCTCATTTGGCTCATGTCATTTTTATACGTTTTTAGCAAGTAAAATTTGAGATTTATATTTGGAATTTTATTTTGGTTAATGATTAATATCCTGTAAAGAAGAAGTGTGACATATGGTGTAAAATTTTTGCTGTTCTATTTTTCAAGGTCTTTTTATAGATCTCATCACGTGTTTTCCTAATCAGACTTTTCATACAGCGGTGACTTGATTCTTTGCCACCAGAGGGCAGTATAAAAATTGATTTAGTTAATAAGCATAATGTTCCTCTTTAAAAAAAAAAAAACTGTTCTAGGTACCACATCAACTAGCAGATCTAGATGTCCTTTTTCCCGCCATAAAGAAAATACATAGCTCTGAGTGAAGATTGTCACCATGTAGTTACAGGTTGTGTTTTAAATTGTTACCTTTTTTTTTTTTTTTTTTTTTTTTTTTTTGGTCTTAGTGTTAAAATTCTGTCGTGCTAGACAAAATGTTGCTCAGTCCTGTAGGCCTAGAAATTTGCGATTTTAAAAATACTTTGTCTTACTAAGTTGTGGATTATTTTGAGAAAGGGAAACCTCTGTAGTTGGTGGATCTTGGCTAAATTTTATTGGCTATATTCTTATTTGGCACTTTGTATTTGATAATATTTTACTCAAAATAATTCTTGCATTTTAAGCTGTTTCCCAATTTTATTGAAAAATCAGAGTTGGAAACTATAAGGTTGAATGAGTAAAATAATTTGGAGGCTAATACTTAGACATATTTTTGGTTTACTTAGTATAGTAATACGTTCAGTTCGTTCGTGTGAGATATAAAAATGCACTCTATTAGCTTGCCAACTTGAAAGTCTCTAATTTTCAAAAGAGAATATAGTTATTGATGGCTAAAAATGTTAAAATTTTCTAGTGACTATACATATTTATAATTAATTCGGTTTCTGGTGACCTAGCACAAAATAGTTTCAGGAGTTAGTGACACTGTACTTTTACACTATTTTAACCTCCCTTCTATTTATTCTTATGCATTTAAATTCATTGATATGAAAGTTATAAATATATTTATCATAGTCAGCTCTCCATCCCCAAACACAACCCCCTCAACTCAGGCTTATGAATACTTAATTACTAGGTTTGAAAGTGTTAGTGTCTGGTTAAAAATGCAAGGCTTATGATATTGAGTGTGCAATTTTGAAGAAATGAGGGGTGCCATTTGTTTTTATTAAGCTGGGATTTGAATGTTTGAGGAGAGCATTGAGGGAGGCACTTTTTCAGAGATTGAAGTAATAATCCTCATTTGTGGTGTTGAAAACATTATTTTTTACAGCACACCCATTCTTTACAAATAAACACTGTTTGCAAGGGGTATATTTGCTTTATGTGTCTACTGATAAATTCTTGTGGGTTTATTTTGGGGGGGGTTGTTTTGTGTCTGATCTTTCAAACTATGGGGAATTGTACCATAACAAAAGAAATGCAACGATATTAGAAGCAACCCTCATTGGTGTGTAGATGGGATATATTATCGTCTTGTGGTGGAGAGAGATACTGACTAACGGGTTTAAGATTTCCAATCCATAAGTAATTTTTATGATGCGTCTCATTCTTTACAAATAAGAAAAGGAGCGAGACCATGAGAAAGCCCTCCCTCCTGAAATTCTTCTGTGTGTGCATTCAGAAAGTACAGGCGACAAAAGGAAGCAATGGTGACTCTTTAAAATGGAGCCTGTCTTGCAGCCCCCGCATACAGCTGATAATAGCCATACATGTTTGGTTATGTTTTCAGAAATTGTATCAGCAATTATTTCGTTTTGAGGATTGACTGACGACAGAATTTTAAGACGGTTTTGAAGATAGCGCATTTTTTGTTCTCTTTGAGCAGGGTTTTTTTTTTTTTTAAATCACTTGGTTTTTTGGCCATGTTCTGCTTTTTAATGTAATTGGCACTAGAAATAAAACAGCACTCAATAATTACATCGTATGGGTGAAGTCCTGTGATTTTTCTGTGGGGTCAAATCGATAGTGAAGCTTTGCTCTCACAGCCTCTCAGAACGAAGCCTTAGGTCTGGAATGGAGCTGCAGAAGCCATCAGCAGGGCTCAGTGTTCACAGAAGTATCCCCATGAAACAGTAGGCCAGGGTCCTAACCATGCTCTTTAGAAGTATAGTTGCTTTGTGCCAAAGTGGGGAAGGAGCTTTTTTTTTAAATATAATTTTTGAAACTTAGCTTTCCAGACCTTTTCAGTAACCGACATAATGATAAACTCGTTTTCAAAAGGTACATCCACCTATGTGTGTTTGAATTATTAGTAAAAAAAATTAGTAGTAGTAAAAGTGAAAAATTAAAATTTACCTGCTAATTGCATATAAAGGCAGCAGGAGTTGGTTAATGAGCAGTTGTACTACAGTGTCTCTGCGTTTTCTAGAAAAAGGCACGTAGGTATTTTGCGAGTGTTTCCTCATCTCCTGGCTCTACCTCTGGATTGGCGTGATGGGTTTCCAGGCACTCGTGAGTGAAGCGTGGTTCAATAGCCAAATCTCAGGTGATGCACTCGAAGCCACTGTCACCAAGAGGAGAGAACTGGGCGTCAGGGGAGTGATTGTGAGGTGTGTACTGATTCATTTCATTGGATTTCGAAAGGCTTAGAGAATTTCTCTTTCTTCCCCCTAAATCTTAACCTGTTTGAAGAGTTGTTTCTGTGCTCAAAAATATAATCATCTAATCCTTTTCTTGGATTTGAGTTAAAAAAATTATTTTACCAACGCGAATAGCTGACAACTTATATTACAACTCCCAAAAATAATTCAAAGAGAAGCTTAAATAGTTTTAAGTCAGGATTTAAGTATATCTTTAAATAAATGGATAGAAAAACATACCTTATGAATTAAGCTTTATGTATAGCTATAAAAGAAACCAAAAAATCCAAATGTAAACCTAACATTAAAATATTTTACTTTTTATACCTTTTAGCAATAAGCAGCACCTTATTTTTTTTTCTTTTAATTTACCCTGGCAGTTCTGAAATTTTACATGTTTAGATTCTGTTCATTATCTGCAATAATGAAATTTAGTTTCATGGGAAAGTGACATGGTATTGTATTTATTTTAGCTTAAAATATACACAAACAAAATATGACATGCATAATTGTAATAACCTCTAACTGCAATTCAGTGGATCTTAAAGTGTGCATCAAAATGTCAGAGGTAAGGTCGGGCATGGTGGTGTTCATTTCCTCTTCTCCTCTATCATTTTAATGGGATACAGTATAGGGTCGCATTTCCCCAGTACAGTGCAAAGCATTGTAGTGAATGTAGGTGCTGCATTTTAATTAGTTGTGTTTAAATACCACTCATCCAGGCTCAATTAAACTTCTACTTCAGTATTTTCTTTTCATTCTAAAAACTATACCAGAAATTATACACTGAATTTTAGTAAGCAATGTACTTCAATAAGCAGAAAATAAAAAGGTAATTTTTAAAATATACATATTTTAAATAATATAAATGATTTTTATTTGAATGTACTGAACTAGAAGCACTTATTGAAAATATATTTTAAAGAATAATTACTAGTTTACTATATGTACATATGTTAATTACAATAATAATAATTTGTAATATATTCTTTGACATTAATGCTAGTGAAAACTCTTATTAATGTGTCTATCCATATGAGACACTTATTATCTATTTGTATATATTAACATATATATACATATATACATACATACATAGACTCTACTTTTCTTCCAGTAACATAACACCAGCACAGTATAATGTAGGCCCTGACAGAAAGCACACTGCAATATAACCCAGCAGATGTTACCACTGAGTGAATCGATGTGATTAGGTTTTGGCATTACACAGTAGTATCTTCGCCCTCCTTTTAAGTCAGAGTGAGAGAGAATAAAGGACATTTCTCCCATAGCCTTTTAAAATTTTAGTATGGTTTTCGTTACTCCCCGTAGAAAATGTCTACGTACGTCATTAGCTTGTCACAGTAGGATAGCGTTGCCTCTGAGACATTTGCATTATCTGAGAAGCACGCTCACTTTCTTGTCCATTCTTTATAGAAACTCCAAGTCGACATTACCCAGGAATACATCTATTTCTGTGATCTCCCATCAGATGCCTTCCTAGTGACCTAGTATATTGTGTTTAAAAGAAATAAGACCGGAATAGAAACAATCCAAGAAAGCAGTTACTGCTGGAGATCTTCAACGCATGAGTTAATTTAGGATTTTTAGATGCAGCTTCAAAATCAATCTTCCGGGACTCATTTTAGCTTCTTACATGTCTTATAGCTAAGGCTTTTCATAGAACCTGTGTGCAGCATTACCCAAATTCTTGTAAGAAAGGACGTGCTTGTTTATTTATGCATTTCTCTCTCTCTCTCTTTTTTTTTTTTTTTTTTTTTTTGTATTTTTTTCTTTGTGAATGAGGATATCACCATAATCTCATGTAGGACTCACCAGTGCATCTTATGTGTGTGTTGCCAAAAAATAAAATGGCGTGCTTGGCATAGCTACCTATAGTAATGGCATTTTGATGGGAAAAAATGCTTTGCAGGAGTGGATGTACTGGTGCGTGTACTTAATCCCAGTACTGGAGAGGCCAAGAGAGAAAAAGGGAGAGTTTGAGGCCAAACTGGACTGCATAGTGAGTTTGAGGCTAGTCTAGGCTATGAATCAGATCCTGTCTCAAAATAAGAAATGATGATTTTTCACTAGTGTGTGTGTGTGTGTGTGTGTGTGTGTGTGTGCGCGCGCGCGCATGAGCATGCACGCGTGCACGAATGTGGTTTTTCCAAACTCTTATTGCATAGCACTGAAGTATGCCTTATTGCAGGGTAGCTGCAAACTAACGCTCTATTTTAGTTGCGCAGTTAATATAATGAGAGCCTAAATAATCACACAATCGAGTTTCTCATGTATTAGGGCCATTTTGACACCAAATCTGGAAGCAAATTGACCTTTGCTTGTAAGTAGTTAAAGCGGAAACTCTCAGTATCATCAGATGGAACAATGTGCCATCACATATAACTCAAGAAGCGACTCTACCTAACAACGCGAGCAAACAGTAAAAGATCGTTAGGTCCACTAGAATGTCGTCCGAGCTCGTGAATGAAGGAATGGTGCTTTTCATACACTCAGTTGGTTCCCAGCACACATCACAGTGTCCAGCACATAGTGGAAACATTACAAGGCGGTGTTCTAAGCCAGATTAATGGATTTAATACCAACATAGCCCTATAAAGCGTGCACTGTCTTAATCACCTACTTAAAAACAAACAGGTTTACAGAAGGTGTTAATCAGCTGGCTGGAGGGCACACAGCTGCTTCTGAATGTAGAATTTGAACCCAGTCATGGTGGCCTAAAAGGTTTAGCCATCCATCACTGCCACACCCCTGCTCCTGGTTAAGGAGTGAGGCCTCACAACATCCCAGTGACTTTTCTTGCTTGATAACTGAACAGTGGTAATATTTTACCTCATGATGCCATGTAGGTAAGTTAGTTGATATAAATTGCCTTCTGAAACATATTAATTCATGAAAGAGTCGGGAAATACCAAGAAGGATGACAATAAAAAAAAAACCCTATCATTTCTGGATTTGGTAGCCTTTTGAAAATGTATTCAAATTATACAAGTGAGTCTTCCTATGGTTGACGTTGAAAATGGTGTGGGTAACCAGTATTGATCTCGAAGCCTGTTTGAGTTGGAATTGGAAATTATTTAAAGAATTACATGATAAAATTAATTTAATTATAATTGACAATAAAAATGATTTCATATAGTATAGTAAATGAACTGTCACAAATCATCACTTAAGCTGTAATTAGACATTTTATGTATCACGTTAACTGAGAATAGCGCCATAACACTTTTCCTGTAAATAGTATTCTTTCACTTTTTCTATGTTAATAGGATCAGGAACATCATTGCAGACAAAGATATGTTGTATTCTATGCAGACAGCAAGGAAATTTAGGATTCATATATGAATCTGTCATCTGAAAGTGAGTAAAGAAATTATTCTTTCAATGCAATTTGAATTTTTAGGTGAAACAAAATTCTTCCTTCCTTCCTTCCTTTCTTTCTTTCTTTTTCTCTTTTTCTTTTACAATATGGGGTTTCTCTGTGTAGCCTTGGCTATCCTGGACTCACTCTGTAGACCAGGCTGGCCATGAATTTACAGAGATCCTCCTATTTCTGCCTCTCCAATGTTGGGATTACAGGCATGTGCCACCATGCCCAGCACATTTTTTTTTTCTTTTTCTACAATCATATCAGCCAATTTACTGATAATGGACAGGGGTCATTTTCATATCATTTGTTAGTATTGTAAACCGCAGAGCCTAGTTAATTTAAAACATAAGAACAGTAGAGGCCCCTTTGCTTAACGGTAGCTAGCTTTTGATTGCATTCTACTGTGTGAGCCCCTGGGACACACTGTTGAGGTCCTTGTTCTGAAGGTCTTTGCAGCCCATTTGTGGACATTGGCAAGCAGCGAGGAGCCTGTTGAGTGACAGGAGAGGCAGGGGGAGGGTAAGTACAGGATTCATTAGGCATACAGAAGGCAGCCTGCCTTGGTGACCTCCACGGAGGAAGAGTCTTGCTGTTCAAAGTTGTACCTGAGCTGGGACCTGATCAACACCGAGAAGGAGAAAAGGTGTGTGAGAGAAGTCAGCTAGTGGTGCGGAAATGCGCCTGAAGAGAGTGAGTGCAGGGAGCTGTGCGGAGGGAGACTGAGATCATTACAGGACTAGGAAGGGAGACCAGATGGGCAATTGGAGGCCAAATCCCGACACTGGGCTAGGGCAAAGAACAAACCACTGAGAGTCTTGTCAACCCTGTAAGCTTTTTAAAGACTTTTTATTTTATTTTATTTTTTTAATCATAGCACGGTGACTTGTCTCTGTTACCACCTTCTTTTTTTTTAATTTTAATTTTATTAATTTATTCAGATTACAACTCAATTGTTATCCCATCACTTGTATCCTCCCGTTCCTCCCTCCCTCTCACTTTCACCCTATTCCCCTGCCCTAGGTCTATGACCGAGGGGGACCTCCTCCTCCACTATATGGTCATAGGCTATCAAGTCTCATCTTGGTACCCTGCTTATTCTTTCTTTGAGTGCCACCAGGCCTCCCCACCAAGGGAAGGTGGTCAAATATGGGGCACCAGAGTTCATATCAGAGTCAGTCCACACTCTCCACATAACTGTGGAGAATGTCCTGTCCATTGGGTAGATCAGAGTAGGGGTTCGATGTTTACTATTGTATTGTCTTTGATTAGTGCAATAGTTAGAGCAGACCGCGCCCCCCTCCACCCCCGGGCCCTGATCCACCCATCATGATGTTCTTCTTGTAGGTTTCTAGGATCCTCTCGGTCCTTCTATTTCCCCGTCTCCTATATTTCTCTTACTTTGAGTCTCAGTAAGATGTCCTCACATCTATCCCAGCCACCTTCTTAAAAAAGAAAAAGGTGCTTTTTTTTTCATCCTATTCTTCATAATTATTTTATTTTATGACGTCCCTATGGGAAATTTTACCTGCCGAAATTAGGAGCATGGCGCTGAAGAAGTTCCTCTCATTGCATGGTCAGGTCCCATATGTTGACTGTACATATAAAATATTGTCAGCAGAAGATATGCTTAGTCACCCTGATCTCCAAGAAGTCATAGCCCGGCGACACAGGCCGCGGGAGAGTGGTGGTTCTTTGCCTTTGTGATCACGTGTTTGTTGGGGAGCTGTGGTTCCCTGCCCATGTCCAGCAACATGAGATAGGATGAGCCTGGGAAAAGATCAAAATTAAAAGTACATTATAAATTTGAAAAATTGTAAATCAAGCCATCATAGCTCAGGGACTGTTTGTAAACTCGCCAGACTATTTCCCAGAGCAGGCTCCAATCCAGGATGGGGAAGCGAGGAGCCCTTGGTTCACAACAATCAACCTCGATACAATTAGTGATCTTGATGTAGCCTAGTGCAGTAGAATTATGTTTCAGTATATCCTCATGCCATTATTATTTAAAGTGGGGTGATTAAGTGAAATCAGCAAAAGTCATAGTACTAAAAATCACATAACCATGTCCAGGTCATAAAAGTCACTGCGCTGCAACATCAGAAACTCCCAGACGCTGCACTTCTGTTTCAGGAGAGGCCAGGGTTTCAGCCTGGACATCTCTTACCTCATCAGCCAAGTGCCTGAGGGGGTCCAACTGAGGACCAGACCCCCTCAAAAATACTGCCCTTAGGATGTTGGCTCCCTGGTGTGCACTGCTCTGTTACCCAGAGAACTGAAATTTCTCTTTCTTTCTTTCTTTCTTTCTTTCTTTCTTTCTTTCTTTCTCTTTTTCTTTTTTCTTTCTTTCTTTTTTTTTTTTTTTTGTTGTTGTTGTTTTTGTTTTTTAAGGCAGGGTTTCTCTGTGTAGCCTGGGTGTCCTGGACTCACTTGTAGACCAGGCTGGCCTCGAACTCACAGTGATTCGCCTGCCCCTGCCTCTGAGTGAGAACTGAAATTTCTGAGGAATCTAGTCCCTTGTCTTGCAGACAAGGCCACTTACTTAAGCTGAGAAGGGAACCAGCTCAAGGTTATGAGTTCAAGGTCAAGCCCTCACTTCACTGTCCTGCTGTAGCACGCCCCACCCTGGGGCCTAACTTTGCCCTGAATGTCAGCAGTTTTGCATCCATTGGGCAACATTTCCTTTAACTCTTTAACTCCAGCGCGTGTGCACTAGGGTTTGGGGAACCCCTGGGGTGTGGAGTGGAGAAAAGAATCAGCAATAGAAAACCGTGTTCATGGCTACGGTAAGCCTTTGCTGCCACGTAGGCTCTGGCTTCTCTCATCCAGTGCCAGGCGACTGACTGAAAGCTACAGATAAAACCCAAAGTGCCTTTTAATTCTAAGCATTGGTTACTATCATAATTATTTCATGTCTTACCTTCGAGTCCTTGTAGCTTTCCTTTGAATTAACATAGATAGTGGATTAACTATAGTCAGCTATCAGCTACCAGGGGCTTTATTGTTATTTTTAAAAACCGATAGTTTTTGAAGGGAAAAAAAATAGCAATTTTACTTTTATAATGTATAACAGTGTGCTTTTGGTGTGCCTAGTAAAATTAACAGATGTTCTCCTTCATATTCATTATATATGCTTCTGGAAACTTGATGGGCCCGTGAAGTTTAGTTTGTGCTCAGTTTATGCCAACAATGGGGATTGGGTATTCATGTTTTATAAAATATAAAATGAAATATTTTTTTTTTCTGTTTTGAAAAGGTTGAGCCTAGGTTAATAGGGTGTGTGTGTGCGCTTGTGTGCTTGTGCGTGTGTGTATGTGCTTGTGTGTGTGCTTGTGTGTATGTGTGTGTGTGTGTGTGCGTGCATGTGTGTGTGTGTTTGTGTGTGTGTGCTTGTGTGTGTGCTTGTGTGTGTGTGTGTGCATGTGTGTGTGTGTGTGTGTGTGTGTGTGCTTGTGTGTTTGTGTGTGTGTGTGTGTGTGTGTGTGTGAGTGTGTGTGTGTGTGTGTGTGTGTGTAAGCCAGGGGAAGTAGTCAGGTGTTCAGCCCCATCCTTCCCCAGCTTGTCCTTTGAGATAGGGTCTCTCAGTAAGCCTGGAGGCAGGCTAGTGTCCAGCAGTTCCAAGCACCCTTCCTGTCTCCATATTCCCCAACAGTGCTGGGGTCCCAGGCCCATGCAGGGCCCCACCCAACTTCTTACATGAGCAATGGGGATTTGAACTCAGCTCTTCATGCTTGTGCCGCAGCAGATGCCGTTACCCGCTGAGCTGGGTCCCCAGTGCCAAGGCTTGAGTGTGCGTGTGCTATGGAATTGAAGGGTTTTTGTTTTGTTTTTGCATACATTTCCCCCTCAAGTCTCATGGGAACTCGTGGTAGGGGGCTTGTAAGCATCCACCTAATGTAGCGAGGTCATTTTCTTCAGTACAGACAGCCGAATCAGGGGCTGGGCAAAACACTGCAGGGATTTGAGAATGTGTTGAGTTGAAAGAAGTTGTAGGTAGAAATGGTACGTTTTCAAACTAGGCTTTTCAGGGAGCGGGTAGAGATGTGTACAGTGTACGGTACGGCTTCGGATAACCCGGCGAACCCCATGGACAGAAGCAATACTGACTGATTACTTACAGTTGCTGATAAATTGGTCTGGGATAAATGAATAATGATGGCAGAGAACATGTTGACAGGGCTTACAACAACTATAAGGTGTCGTTGTTGAGACAGTTTGCTTTTAGAGGCCAGAGTTAGAAGTGGAGCCAAGTGCCAACTGGACTAGCAGTGTCAACGCACAGAGAGGGTCTGGCTAATACAAGACAGGGGCTGCAGGTGCGTGAGGCCCTGGCTTCAGTCCCCAGCAACTGTTCACCGGGATTCACTGTAAACTGGGTGTGTTGTGTACACCCATAATCGCAGAACAAGGGAGCAAGGGAGTCTCATGTTTAACGTCATCCCCGGGTGTGAGCTGATGATGCTTTAAAAGGGCACTCTGGAGGCTGGAAAGATCGTTCAGCGGCTAAGGGCACCTGCTGCTCTTTAGTGGACCCTTGCTGGTTGCCAGCACTCGTCTGATACTTCACTGCTGCTGTATCTCCAGTCCTGGGAGAGTCAGGGCCCTCTTCTGGCCTCCATGGGCACCAGGCATGGACATGGTACATAAACATGCTATACACACACACACATCCACACGCATCCACATATACATATATACATAGATGTGTATATACATATATACATACATACATATACATACATGTATATATACATATACACATATATGTATATGTTTATGTGTTGTATGTATGTGTGTATATATATATAATATATATATAGAGAGAGAATAAAAATAATAAATCTTTTATTTTTAAAGAGGAAGTTCTGGTTGTACCCATAAAAAAAGATTCAAGTTTATGATTTAGTTAAGTTGCTTGTATGAACTTATTCTGCATCATACAATATACTACACATAATGTTAGCAAGTGTGGCCAACCCTGAGAAATGTCAATCACATGTATATATTTTTAATATCAAATGTATTATAATTAACATATACCATGTGCTTGTTGCTGGTGCCTATGCAGGCAAGAACAGGGCTTTAGATGCCCTGGAACTGAAGCTAGGCGTGGCTGTGAGCTGCCATGTACATGCTGAGAACCAAACCCAGGACCTCTGGAGGAGCAGCTAGTGTTCCTTACCTCTGAGTATCTCTCCAACCCTTCCATGTTGCTTTTTAACACATGACTATGAAATTGACTTTGGGACCATGAATGAAAATTTTTGAATGAGTGAAGGTGATGAAAGAAAGTAGACTATATTATGTGCTATAGCCAGCAGAGGAACAACATTCCGTATTAAATTACTCCCTTGTTTTAAATGCGTATTTGATTTCTCAAAGATCAAGTGTTATAGTGGATTTTTAACAGACTTAAAATGGCTTGGTGTAGACATAGCCAAAGCAGGCTCTTTAAGAATCTTGAGGGGGAAAAATCTGGTTATTTCAGTATAAGTTGAAACCTCAGGTTTGCCTGGATTTGCACATTGTAAGGCAATAATGCCAAGTCACACCATGGATGTGTATACAATATTTAGACGTCAACAAAAAGTAAAACTAACCTTTATTGAGTTCACTGTGAGTAAGAACATTATACTCTTGGGGTGATGGATGGTTTTCTTGTCACATGTAAGCGACTAACACAATTTACAGAACCTTCTCTAACTGCTTACAAACTATCCAAAATCCTTTTACTGCAAAGTTAGCCATGCATGCTCCCCAAGCCAAGCAAGCTTGGGTCCCCGTCTTCCTGTGTCCCCCTCTTCCTTCCTTCACAATTTGGAGGGCTTTCACTTCTAATTATGACTGTTGAGCTTCGTAACCGTAATCTCGAGAATACACGGTGAGCATCGTTTTTCAGTCAAGGCCCATTTTAAAGGAGAGTGCCCTGCAGTGGGGAAGCAAGGCCAGGCGTAGACCGATTTCCACCTCTCTCATCGCTCCCCACTTCCTTGCTTCCAGCGCTGAGATCTGTAAGGCAAGAACAAGACAGGGACAGTGAGAAAAGTTTCTCACTTATTCAACGGAGTTTGGTGCTTGATGATCAGTTAGCGGATTATCAGTTTATCAGAGAAAGAAGACAGGTAACTTCCCTTCCCTAAGGGAGCCTACGCGCTGGCGCTGGAACTAGGTAACAAAGGAGTACTTACGTAAGAAGTAGTCAGCCTTGATGATGGGGGGTGTGGGAGGGGAGGGGTGGGAGGGAGGTGGGGGGGTAGGGGGAGTAGGTGGGCTGGGGGGGAGGGGAGGAGCGACATCAGAGCCCTGGAATTGAGTCGATGATTGTGGAGAGTAATGAGGAGACAGGACGTCGTCCTTGGAAAAGGTCTGAGGAGGTCATGTATGATCTACAGGCAAAGATCCAGCAACACAGAATTCTGTGTAGGAGAGTACCCTGCATCCTGTAACGGGCCTGTTGCCGATCAGGAAGTGTGGCCAGTGAGGGAGGCAGAGAGGGTGGATGGAGGAGTGAGGTGGCGGAAGAGCTTGGAGGGACGGACGCTGAAAACGGAGAAGTGCGGCCTGATGGGACTTACTGAAAGATCTTGGTGAGCGCTGGGTGGAACTTGAGTGACTGTCTCTCCGTGATAGAAGTTGTAACCCGACAGATTGCTCGAGGTCGCGCCACACAGACAGGGTGTGTGAGAGGAACATGACAGAGCTGCCGCTCAGCTAGGAAGAGCAGGGAAGACAAAACAAAGTCATTCTACGAAGGCGGGGAAAGGATTGAGGGAGCCCTTCACAGAGCTATGCAGATGTTTAATTTGAATTTAGTAGAAAGTAAGCTTGAGGGCAGATCATGGATCGACCCATACTCAAAATTGAGAATACGGACTTTCCTATAAGCAATGGCGTGCCCCCTGAAATAGCGGCACACCACCACAAACACTAGTGGATCCGGACTCCGTGTGAAATGCGCTTGGTGTACGTGCCGTGCAAACCTGCGATGAGGTTTGTTTTGTTCCCATTTGTGAAATGAAGATAGACGAGTTGCTCTCATATGCTCTGCTTACCTTCTAAAAGAAAAAAAGCTTTATATCCAATAAAGACAAATACCACCGTTTATTTTTATTTTGTTATTATTTTTATTTTGGTTTTTCAAGACAGGATTTCTCTGGGTATCCCTAGGTGTCTTATAACTTATTCTATAGACCAGGCTGGCTATAAGCTCACAGAGATTCTGCCTGTTTTTTCCTCCTGGGTGCTGGGATTAAAGGCATGCACCACCACTACCCAGCAATGCCAGTGACATTTTAAATGTACATAGCGTTGTGTTTGTTCATCATTATAACAAATTGGTTTGTACGGAAAGTCTTCAGCCCTACTAGAAAAGGCTATTTCATGGTATCTTAACTGCCACCTTTCCCAGCCATGTATGTCTGTTTGCTGATCTCCTTCTTAAAAAGGAAATCTACTGTGCTAGCTGGGTCTACATTACGTAGATATATTGCATGTGTACGTATACACACATACATACACATACATTATATTACATATATGTACATTATGTACATACAAATATTAAGTATATAAGTATATATATTTCCATTGTACAGTATAGTGAGCCCAATAATAATGGTTTTCATGTAGATAAAAGACACCTTGTTTTTTTAGATTAACATTTCTTTCTCTCTCTGTTGTTTGTATCTCCTGTGAGAGGGGTATGTTATATTGGAATCTCATATCATAGCAAAATACTGGGGAAGCTCTGGTTTTCTCACTGCTTCTCACAGTCTCACACGGCTACTTACCATGGTCATTGGTGCTGTGCATGGGGAAGCTGGCCTATCACTCCCCTGTGTGCATCCCTGACAACACTGAGCTGGCCGCGAGTGTTCAAAAGCCACCACCTGGAACATGGCACATCGTCTCATCCTCACTCTAAACCACCAGAAAAATCACCCTGGCTGTTAGGTCAACAATGCAGCCATAAACTGTTCCTCTGTGCTGCTGTTTTATAGTTGTGTTTTGGCCTTTTAAGTAAACATAAATATTCAGACATTTCATTAATAAACAAGACTCCTTCAGAGACAGAGCTCTCTCATGTTGTGTTCCAGCAGCCATGAAAACCACCCGCAACTGAAAGGCATTGTTTAAGGTGCCCTGTCAGAAAGTTTTGCATCTTCAGCCACAAGAGGTAAATGTAGTGGATGCACACATGTTTTTGTTTTGATCCCAAGTTTGGGATATGTAATGGATGTAAACATATTTTTGTTTTGATCCCAAGTGTGGGATGGGGAACAGACTTGTGAGAGAACAGGTGATGTTTATCCACTAGAAGACTAACCACCTCATGCGGGGGCTTGGTTTTTGCCAGCTGAAACAAATCTTAGTACAAACTCTGAAATGAGATGTATATATGAGCCCAAAACAGGAGGCAGAGCTTTGGAGGTCTTGGTATTATTTGGCTGTTCATCGCTCCGCTTTGAGCCACTCCTAGAGAGACCACGCCGGAGAACGCTTTGGGGCTCTGGGTTCTGACTGCTGTTCCAGGTTCCAGCAGCAACTTCGATTGAATTGCTTGTCTGCTGAAATCCTGCCGACTGTGCCAGGGGAATCACACTGAGGTACTGAGTCCAAAAAGGTCTATACTTCTCCTGTTCCCATTAACCTCTTTTCTCTCCTATCTAGGGTAGGTGGGTTGGAAGGGAGGTGTAAGCATTAAAGAACCTCAAGTAGAGTAGGTTTGGAAAAGGCCGAAGCCTACAGGTGGCACCCAACATGCTTTGGGCATAATGGGCAACTTAACTTCTAATGTTGTGGAGGAAGATGCAGGGTTTGAAGATATAGGGATGCTGTTTCAGGGTGTCAGCAAAATCACGGCTGCCATTTCAGAGTAATTTCCTGCTTTATATCCAGAGGGAATTTTTTGTTTTTACTTTGTCTTTTTACTGTATTATATTTTTTAAAAGATTAGAAGAAAGACTGATAAGATATGAAAACTGGGCCAGGTGGTGGCACATGCCTTTAATCCCAGCACTTAGGAGGCAGAGGCAGATGGATCACTGTGAGTTTGAGGCCAGCCTGGTCTACAAAGTGAGTTCAGGACAGCCAAGGCTACACAGAGAAACCCTGTCTCAAAAAACTGAACAAAACAAAACAAAAACAACAACAACAAAACCAAGATACAAAAACCGAGGTCTACTGTTTTGGAAAGGATTGCAGAGTTGGCTGTACAACTAGAGAATTGTTGGATAAAGGTTGAAGCACTTGGAAAGCAAACAGTGTTTTTGGTAAAGGAAAAACACCTGGTAACTGAGAGCCAGTGTTTTCCACAATTGCCACCCTGCCCTGCTCCATGCACCAGGTGTCCAGAGCACCAGCATGCTGAAGGGGGTGGAAAAAATGGGAAGCCAGAAAAATGTAAAGATTCTATAGGAATGGGAAAGCAGACAGACCAAAAGGGCTGTGGATACAAGTGCTCCAATAGAGGAATTTTCTCAGGCTACACAGACACCATCAGCTTTTCCAATCTTTGTGCAACATATCCCTGCTAATGATGGTGGTGAGACTTAATGATGAAATGGCACAGCGTCCAGTAGATATGTTGGAATTAAAGCATTTTAAAGAAGCTATTTTATGGAATGTGATGCATTCATCTTTTGTTAAACAAATGTTAAGTAACTGGGCTATGCAGCATAGACTTAGTCCCCAAGATTAGAAGGGATTGGTATCAGCTGTGTTAGAAGCTTCTCAACAGTTACGGTGGTTATTGTGGTGAAGAAATGAAGCCATGAAAATAGAAAAACAAAATATAACAAGGGGGAAATGTTGTTAAAGATCAACTGCTTGGTGAAGGGCATTATGCTGATTTAAGAGATCAAACCCGATCTGAAGATGTAGTAATTGAACACTGTCATGTTGCAGACTTAAGATCTTGGGACATGGGTGAGGACCCTGGTAAAACAACTACTTCATTTACTCTAAGGTATTTCAAGGCCCTGGAGAAGCCTTCACAGAATTCTTACAGAGATTGGGTTTAGCTCTAGATAGAGCCCTACCAGACCCTGAGACCAGACAGGCATTGACACTGATGATGGCGTGTGAGAATGCAAATACTGAATATAAGAGAGCAATTAGACCATTAAAAGCACGAGGAGCCCCATTGGATGAATGGGTAAGAGAGACAGTTAATATTTGCTCTCCAGAACATTAAACCAATATCACAGGACAAGCTGTAGCTAGAGGTCTCAGATATCAAAACACCCGGTGCTTTAATTATGTTAAATTGGGCCATTTACAAAGAAACTGGAAGGTTAAAAGTTTCAGGCCTCAAAATAACAGGTGCACTAACTTTGGAGTAAATGATACTCGCAGAAGAGTACAAGGAGCTTCTGCCTGTGGTGATAATGATATGCCAAGACTTCCAGGGTATTGTAGTCGATGTGGGAAGGGAAAACATTGATCTAGGGGTTGTCAATCCAAGAGGTATATGAGGGAATCTCTTACCATTGGGAAACAAAAGGAGGGACATCTTAGCTTGAGGCCCCACAGTAAACAATACGAGCCATCTTTCTTTGGTCAGCCAGGAGGTAACAAACTTGCAGGAAAACAAAGACTAGGTATCGATGATTTAATGCATGCTACTGAAGGCCGCCCAGCTCTGGATCTGGCCTCAGATAAATCTCTTACACTCTGCCCATAGGTTGAATGTTACAAAATAGCCACTGGTGTTTACGGTCCTTTACCTTCAGGGACAGTAGGAATAATCTTGGGAAGAAGTGGATTAATTTCTCAAGGCTTTATTATGCATCCCAATATTATGGATGGGGATCGTAAGGAAGAAAATAAAATCATGGCATATGTAAAGGAGAAGTTGCAAATTAACGTAGGAGGTAGAACTGCTTAGCTGTTACTGTTTCCTTACATCAGGGCAAAGCCGCTCCAGTAGAAAGAACAGGTGCATTTGCAAACAATGGTTAATAATCAGAGACCTAAATTAATGGTACAAATGAATGGTGTTGAAATAGAAAATTTGTTGGATATAAGAGCAGATGTCACAATTCTTTCTCAAAAGTATTAGAAGCCAGATTGGCCACTTCAGAAGCTTAATACACAATTTATAGGAATTGGTAAATTATCTCAAATAAGACAGAGTGTATGGTGAATTAAGTGTGTGGGGCCATAAGGGCAAACAGGGAAGCTGAGACCCAGTGTGGCCGACATGCCTATAAATTTGTGAGGAAGGGGTCTTTAACAACAAATGGGGCACTCAAATTAATATTCCTGCAATCACAGAGGCAGACAATGATGAAATTAGGGGTGAGATGGTAGATGCTCCTGGGGAAGGTGTTGACACGTGTAATCAAGAACAACCACAAGCTGTGCTCATTGCCCAAACACAGAGCTTCACAGATAGTGAGTTTCCAAATTTATAAAAAGGGCCACTGCTGATACACCACCAGCCTTATCCCTAAAATGGATATCAAATAGACCTGTGTGGCAAGAGCAGTGGCCCATAACAAAAGAAAAATTGCAGGCACTTCAACCACTGGTACAAGAGCAGCTGGAGGCTCACCACATAGAAGAGTCTACCCGCCCATGGAATTCCCCTGTGTTTGTTGTAAAAAAGAAATCAGGAGCCGGGCGTGGTGGCGCACGCCTTTAATCCCAGCACTCAGGAGGCAGAGGCAGGCGGATCGCTGTGAGTTCGAGGCCAGCCTGGTCTACAAAGTGAGTCCAGGACAGCCAAGGCTACACAGAGAAACCCTGTCTGGAAAAACCAAAACAAAACAAAACAAAAAACAAAAACAAACAAACAAACAAAAAAAGAAATCAGGGAAATGGAGGATGGTAACAGATTTAAGAGCAGTGAATAGAGTAATTCAACCAATGGGTCCTTTATAGCCTGGTATTCCTTTACCTTCTTTGTTACCTAGGTCATGGCCTGTAATAGTAATTGACTTAAAAGATTGTTTTTTCACAATACCTTTGCATAAGCAAGATAGGGAAAGGTTTGCTCTCTCAGCACCTACTCTGAACAGTAGTGGTCCAATGAAGAGACGCCATTGGAAGGTCCTTCCACAGGGAATGTTGAATAGTCCAACTTTATGTCAATACTTTGTGTGCAACCATTAGAAATATTTGGTAGACAATGTCTTCAATCTATCATTTACCCTTACATGGATGATACTTTGTTAGCTGATTCTGATGTAGATACTTTAGAGAAAATGTTTAAGGAAACACAAAGAACCCTGTCATACCAAGGATTGTAGATTACTCAAGGAAAAATACAAATAGGAGATTCAGTTACCTATTTGGGCTATAAAATAAGACAACAAAGAATTCAACTACAAAAGGTACAGATCCGTAAAGACCAGTTGCATACTCTTAATGATTTTCAAAAATTGATGGAAGATATTAACTGGCCGAGGTCTATAATTGGATTAGCTACTTGTGAGTTAAGTAACTTGTTTCAAACATTACAAGGGATTCAGATTTAAACAGTTCAAGGTGTCTAATGGCTGAAGCAGAAAAAGAGTTAACTCTGGTAGAACAAAGACCACAAGATGCGTATGTGGATAGACTTGATCCCAAGCTTGATTATATTTTGGTTATTTTGCCTTCAACTCATTCTCCTACTGGGCTCATTATGCAAAGGGAAAATAAAATCATGGAATGGATTTTCTTAGCCCATAAAGAAAGTAAAAAATTGAAGAGACATACATAGAAAAAACTTCTGAACAAAAGTAGCCAAGGTGATTCAACCTCAAAGATGGCCTTAACTACTGTTTGTTCAAGAATTTACATGTGTATCAATTTTAAAAGGGATAGCTCAAAGGATCGATCCCAAAAAGACTGGACAGAAACAGATACAGATAGCTTTTCCAGCACTTGGCCAATATCTTACTTTTCTAAGGATACCCAAAAGATGTTTTTACCCCGAGACAGCAAAAAGTAATTTTGAGAACATGATGCCCCCATTCCCAATAGGTAGAGGGGGTGGTTTTGATGGGTTACTAATGCTTGTAAATGCCTAGGAGGAGTTGGTTATACATTAGTAAAGGGTACATTCATGGATTTATTTCTTTCTCCACTCTATTCTTCTTTCTGTCTTATCTTTCTATCCTATTTAGTGTTAGGGGAAAGGAGGGAAAAGGGGAATGATAAAAGGGGACACTATAGAGCTATAGGGTAAAAGGTAAATTAGTGAATCTGTTAGCTAGCCTCAAATATTTTATATTGGTGTTGTAGATGGATAGAAATTTAAGATTATTTTGCTCAACTTTTGCTTTATATATTGTACATATTGTATATTGATAGATTTTGTTCAACGTTTGCTTTATGTATTATACATATGCAACTCATTTTAAAATGTGATATCAAGTTCTAGTCTTATGACAACTAACTATTGCGAACTCTTCAGGATGGTTGGAGATACAAGTTAGTAGTTAGTTGCCTATAAATCTTTTTTGTAGTCTTGTTAAATACTAGAAGAAGCTTTAGGTTTTTTTTTTTTTATATGTTTTCAAGGTTAAGCAGATAGTGCATAGCTAAAAACAAGCAATGCTTGGCTATTTAGACATACTGAGATAGATAAGCTGATTGATAGATAGATAGATAGATAGATACATAGGTAGATACATAGACAGAATAGATAGATATGCTTATGCACTAGAGTAAATAGATGGTCTTCAAATACTTGAGAGGTCTACAAAATCTGACATTTAACAATGAAGGACTTCTCTGACAGAGAGACACATCTACTTCTGGCAGCACCTTCATTGAATCTTCACACAATCTACTTCAATGAAGATGACAGGCATCAAAGAAACAAGTGTGGCAGAGTAGCCACTGGACTGAGGAACTGTTCTTATCTCTACTGCTGCTAGCAGACTGACTGTCCAAACTGTGATCAAGCTTGACACTGAGAAATTGGCTGTCCAGCTTTGCAGAAACTAGGTGGGCCAGTCCTTCAAAATCCCTGCTTCACAGAACAATCTGTTAGATAGTTTGGGCTGACAGGATGAAAACTGGATGCCCCAGTGGTAGAGAAAAACTTGAGACTATCCAGGCAGTCAACTCTCTCTGTCCTGTTTATACTTTTGGAATTCGCTTACATGCATTTCCTTCATATTAGATAATATTTCCTTCTTTAGTCTTTGATGGGGTTGAAGACTAGATAGCCATAATATTACTATAAGTATTAGTTTATGAGCTAAAAACATGTTTAGAGGTTGATAAATGTAAATTATAATAAAGTGACTTAGGAAAACTTTAGACACTATTAGAAGACTCAATAGGATAGGCTAGACAGTGGAATAATTTCCCCAAGATTGTCAAATACAAATGGACTGGTCCTTGTAAATGTAACTTTTATTGGGTAATTTTCATAATTATTTTTATTGTGTATAGTTTATAACTTTTTAATAGAAAGGGGGATATGTAGTGAATGCAAACATGTCTTTGTTTTGATCCCAAGTGTGAGATGGGGAACAGACTTGTGAGAGAACAGGTGATGTTTATCCACTAGAGGATGAACCACCTCATGTGGGGGCTTGGTTTTTGCCAGCTGAAACTCATTTTAGTACAGACTCTGAGAGGATATATATATCTTAGTACAGACTCTGTATATATATATCCATATATGCCCACAATGGTAGGCTGGGGCTTTTGGGGTCTTGGTATTGTTTAGTTGTTCATCACTCTGCTTTGAGATGCTCCTAAAGAGAACCGCTCCAAAGAATGCTTCTAGGTTCCGGGTTCCAGCAGTAACTTTGGTTAAATTGCTGGTCTGCTGAAATCCTGCCGACTTTGCCAGGGGAATCCTTCCAAGGAACTGAGTCTAAAAAGGTCTACTTCTCCTGTTCCTATTACCCTCTTTTCTTGCCTATCTAGGGTAGGTGGGCTGGAAGGGAGGTGTAAGCATTAAAGAACCTCAAATAAAGTAGGTTTGGATGAGGTCGCTGCCTACAAGGCATCTTAACTTGATTATTTTCCTTTTTGGCCGTGGAGAGTTCGGAGGGTGTTCTCTGGTGTTGCCCTCTGCGGTACCTTCTGAATCCTGAGTTCACTAGACCATTTATCATACTATAGTGGACGTGGAAAGACACCAGGCTGCCGGGATGCACTGGTGTGTTTGGAGTGGATTCCATGGGAAACCTACGTGGGGCAGGCCGTGAGCTAATTATTATTTAAGGATAAGAAACTCCCTGATTTATTTTTATCATGCAAAAGAATTGCTTGGGAGAAAAAACATATTTTGAACAATGTTGTGAGTCATAGTTTTGGAAGTTATTCCTGGGTGCATTAATACAAAATAAAGGGGGTACTTACTTGGCAAGTCTGCAGTATTTGGGCTTAGCTTGTGGAGCTTAGCTTGCTAGCTGTCATCCTTGGAGCACAAAGACTCAACACAGCAGGCACTAGTTTCTGAGCATATTTTAGCCACCGTGGTTTCTACTCTATGCCTACTCTGTTGTGCTCATCTCTGCTCTGGACTTCTCAGGGTAGCTAGTGCACATAAAATGCTATGAATTTTGAGAAGCAAGGACCCTTCAGTCAACCAACGAAAACTTACTATTTATTCAAGTTTTGAGGCTTAAGCCTGGTTTTGCTATCCACATAGTGATAAGGATTTATAACAGTGGTTCTCAACCTTCCTAATGCTGCTGCAGCCCCTTAATACAGTTCCGCATGTTGTGGTGACCCCCCCCTTCCAAACCATAAAATTATTTTCCTTGCTGATTTATAACTATAATTTTCTACTATTATGAATTTTAATATAAATATCTGATAATGCAGGATATCTAATATTCAACCCTCATGGAAGGGTCATTTGACACCCTCCAAAGGGTTGTGACCCAGAGGTTGAGAAACTCTGATTTATAATGAGGGTTTTCTGTGAATACACGTGGTCAGTATGGCTTTTAACTAACCATATTAACTTTGCTTTTATATACATGTTTATAATATTAGCTCAGCACAAATATTCCATGTACATTTTATCATGTTTATCATGGCTTAGTTTGAAACGCATGGCATCTTGAGAAAGTAGAGAGGATGAATTTTACTTCATGCATGTTATCAGGAACTATTGTTATGCAAATATGGTATCCACTTAATTTCATTTCTTTAAGAATTGCAGCAAAATCTGTATATACAGTCCACATCAATCTCTATAGAAATAATTTTATAACTTCTAGCCAAGTTCATTAGCTAAAGAGCTAACGCTTATGTATGCAAACACACAGTTTTTTTCATACTGCTGAAAATTGACCCATGGCCTGGCATGTGCAAAGCAAACACACTAAACTGAATACCCCATTCCTAACATGGTACTCTGTTAGTTTTAGATTTGTTGAAATATTTTCATCTACATTGCTATCAATGTATTATGTTAATATTAAAATTATATCACCAGTAGGGAATGTTTTTCAATGTGCTCAAAGTTTTTCAGTGTTTCATTAAATCTCCTGAAATATGTCAGTGAAAATTATGGTTATTCCCCCCATCTTTTCTTTTAAGCACAGATTATATTCAACTGATCATAAGGAGGTTCCACTGTGTACTTTTCAGTAGCCTTAAACTTCACCATCAATTTTTAATGTGAGACAGGAGCCCCTTCGCTCAGGGGACCATTGCTTTCCTTCTGCATCACAATGTCAGCAGATACTTCCATGGACACTGGCGTAAAGAAAAAGGGCTTGGGATGCAGAACAGTAATTGGAAAGAGGGAAATAAATCCTTCCCTTTCAGTTGCTTCACTGATTCCCAGTGTTCCAGGTAAAGTGCACCTGCTGAGTGGCTGAGGAGAACAGGTACAGGCCAGCATCCCATTAATTTCAGAGGAGTGGCAGTGGGCTGCATCTACCCAGCAGGTGCTCTGAGCTGAAGGAAAAGATGGACTGCGGGCTAGGGGACGGGCAAGGGGATGGAGCAGAGATGAGGTAGCTCAGACAGTGTGTCCTCAAAACGAGGGGCAGTGGGCTTAGCATTTCTCCAGATGAGCTTGTGTTATACGTCTCTCCAGATTCCTAATGGCACTCCACATTTTTTGTAGTATTTGAAGCCCCGCTAGAATCATGCCAGCATATGCTAAATTTACACCGTGTGCGTCAGTAATGTAAGCTGAGGTTTCCTGAAGTGACTTAAAAATGTAGCAGACTGCAAAGCACCCAGATAAGGGACTTGGTTTTGGTGACAAGAGTGAGATACACGGTATGATGTCAAAAACTGTCTTCCAGTTGACACAACAATCCATAATTTATAGATTGCCTTAAAAATTAAAAGACAAAGTCAATTATAACCAATTATAATGCTACCTGTGCTTGAGAAGTCACTATATCCTCTGGGATAAAGGAAGTAATATTCGTGTCAGTCAGGAATCTTTAGCTACAGCTTCCTGGTTCTATCTTAAGAATTTTTCAGTTTCATTTCGCGAGGATCCTAAGCCACCGAAAGCCCGAGACCGTTGCTATTTTTAGAAATAACCGTAGTAGCTCTTCTCCATCGTTGCACACTTGTTCCTATTCTGAACTTTGTGTCTGTGCCAAATCTTTGGAGAGATTGCTAGAAGTTTGGCTCTCTGATGAATCAGTCAGAAATGCATGCTAAAATATGGCGGACGAATAGTGACGGTGAACCGAGTTACAGCACGTGACGCCATTGCTATCCCTATTGGTACTGCTTGTCTCTCAGTGGGGATTAAGAATCCCAAGTATAGCGTGTTTACTAATTGTTTGTTTATCATTTGCAGTTGACAGTTTTTGAATAGGGTCAAAAGCCAGTTTCTCTGTAGATGATACTACAAGGCTTGGTGGTCCATCTTCTCAAGAAAAGAGAAGGCGGAGAGCCTTGTATTTTCTAACATTTGATGTCCTACAGAGGAAACATTTTATCTTCTAAAGAAGGGTAGTTGGAAAAAAAATAAAAATAAAAAAATAAAGAAGGGTAGTTGGTTATTATAGGCAAGGAATTGCTTCCTTATGTAAGCATCCCAGACAGCATCATGACTTTACAAATTAGTAACTGCAGATCCAACTGCTTAGCCTTTCCTTGCCTTCTTTGATCATCTAGTACCCCTGTAGCACTAGTGTCCTGTGTGTGTGTGTGTGTGTGTGTGTGTGTGTGTGTGCGCGCGCATGCATATAACACGAACTTCTTGGGTAAAATAAAAAGGAGCATTCTGAGTAACATTAAGAGACTATGTATCCAAAGCCAGGAGGCAGCAAAGGAGTTGTTTGAGTAATGTTCCAAAGAGTTATCACCTTGTGTATTCTGGGTCTTATCTTGCTGGGAGGCTGTCCAAGGGTGACCTAGTACGTGGGTCAATGGCAGCAGCTTCTGGGAAGAATTCAGAACATGCCTCGTGCTGAATAAAGTAGGATTGTAAAAATCCCCTCAAAAGCGACATCCAAAATAGCACTAATACGCAATTTCCTTTGGTAAGGCTTTAAAGGCACTCCTATGAAAAGTGATACCACTTTGAGTGAGACTGTGTCAGCATCATGGGATGTTGTGTTGCTCATAACTGACACTAATCCATTAAGGGTGCGAGGGTCATTTATTTTCCTCATGAAGTCATTAAATACCATTATTGATTTCTGTTCAGTCAGTTAGATTGTACCTTCACTTTATGATCATTATGTACATTAACACTGTCTTGGCCTCATGCATTTTAAACAATAGGTATTATCACATTTAGAGTTTAAAATAAAGAAATATTGTAGTAATTAGACTTGAAATAAGGCCAATTATGAAGAATTCTATCGTTGGTTCATTAACACAAAATCATGTTGATCTAGAATTGTAAAATTAGTAAAACTGGAATGCATGGCCCTCCAAGATCTCCCACTGTGACTTTAAGTAACTACTTATATACATCTCTCTGTTGCCTGGTACACGTGTGTAAAACTCTTCTATTCTTTACTTTTCCAAACTAGGGAGGTAAGCAAAGACATCCTTATATGATGCTCTCTTGCAGAAGCATAAATATTAGTGACCAAAAGGTCTTTGTTATATAATCCATTTTATGTTAGATAGCTTCTTGACATGATATAGAATTGATGTGTCTGCAGTGTCTATTAAAATAACCTGTGTCAAAAGATACGGCAGCACAAAGAATAATCTCTCTCTCTCTCTCTCTCTCTCTCTCTCTCTCTCTCTCTCTCTCTCTCTCTCTCTGTGTGTGTGTGTGTGTGTGTGTGTGTGTGTGTGTGTAGACACTACAAGGAATTCATTAGTCTTTGTGCTCGGCTCTGTTTTGGATTATTTCTTTTAGCCTGCCTTTTTGGAATTTGGGCGGAAATTAGTGGTATACAACAGTGACATGGTGTCGATTAGATGGGGCGAGCTTCCCTGGAAACTGGCAGCAGTGCAGCAGGACCAAGAGGGAGCAAGTTTCCTTGCAGCAGCATCCTTGAAGCTGTGTGCTCAGCACTTTTCCGTAGGCTTCTTGCAGTCCTCGCTGAAGGAAACCTGAGCAAAGCTGTGATCCTAATGAGTGATGACAAGCCCTTTGCCTGTCAGACAGAGGTTCCCGCCTTCGTGCTTTAAGACCAAAACTTAATGGAAGACGTTCAGATGGACGAACTCTCTGATGATACCCCTTAAGTGCTCGCCCTTTTCCGAACGCGAATATTCAGAGAGCCGTGAAGCTGCAAGTGGCAGCATTTAATATCATCTTTCTCATAAATGCCTGAATAATTTTCCAGAGACTGATCGTTGCAGCTGCAGTGAGCACAGTTATTTGTTTATTCTTCACCTTGGTCCTGGTGGAATGCTGACCCAGCTCATCTTAGGGCTCCCGGGGAAAGTGGTTTCATATTCATAGCTCTGGTGGGTTCTTTCAAATAAACGCAAAACTGAAGCAGGCGATAGGCGCTTTCCTAATAGAGAAAACGAGAGAGCTGGTTCTATGGTTGCCTTTTTAAAAAGTGAGCCCCAAAATGATTTATTTCATTAATGAAGAATTGATGTGGTGAAAAAAAAAAAAAAAACGAAGACGGCCTTACATATTTTTAATGGAGATTTGTGAGAGGAAAGGCGAAAGCATAGGCTGTCCTGGTGAGTTATAGAATGTTTTTTTGAGATTTCCCTCTGGTGGCGTTGCTCATTATGTTAAACAGCCTGGCTTCTAAGCTACTGTAGTTTTCGTTTTATGTGTATTGGCCTTCATTTGCTGAAATGCTTCAAGTTCACAGTACTAAAGTCATTTTGAAAACGGGATGTAATTACAAAGGTATCTTATGCTTACCAACAGCTTTTTTGGATCAATTTAATTATCATTACTTGTGGATACTGTAAATTGAATATCCCTTCCCTAATTACATTAAACTCAGGGGTTAGCTGCTAAAACATCTAAATGAGAAGAGTTCATCCTTTGCTATAAATAGGAGAATTGTTCTCTTATTTAGGCTGACCTTAGAAGCTAAGCATTCTGCATGATATCGTCAGGTGAGCGTTATAAAGACGGTCCCTAATGAGATCCATAATGAGGAGCTAAGGTATAACGGCCCTTGGAAAAAGTTAATTTATTCAGCATTTCCTTATTGCGTGGCGGAGCGAAAGTTTGCGTGTGTCCAGACCCCCCCTTTTTTTTTTAAAGGGGCCACTCATGGGGTGTCAGTTTGCTCCTGTCTGCCAGTGGTTTGAAGTGGTTTAATATTACTGTTTCAGCTTAATAGAAACCAACATTCAGGCCGGGAATTAGGCTTGCCCGTTTAAATAGAGCTAATTTATTTAGGGCCTTGGAATGTGGTTTTCCTGTTTCCATCTCTTGCCCTCTCTTCTACATAAATGATACACAGGAATTTATTCAAGGCACTTACAGAGTACGTTGGGTTTTTTTTTTCTAAACTGGAAAAAATAACAACAGAGTATATGTGTGTGCATGCATGTGTGTGTGTGTGTGTGTGTGTGTGTGTGTGTGCGCGCGCACACACACACGAGCTCGCGTGTGTGCACATGTTCTTATTGTGGAGAAGCAGTCTTTGATTAGTTAATGTTTGTATCTTGGGTTGATGTTCCTTGTCTGCTCAGCTAAAGTGATTTTGTGCATTGTAAGAAAATGGAGATAGTTCCAGTGAGAGATTTGATTGATTTCTGCTTGTTATAGTCATTATCAGTCTTAGAGCCATTCACAGCAACTTGTTTTTATTTACTTTGTTTTCCTTCTTGACTGTAGGTTCATTAAAAATCTGTCTGTGTATTCACAACTGAAACTCTTACAATCTAACCATGACTACTTATTTTCATGGAACTTTCTCTCTCTCTCTCTCTCTCTCTCTCTCTCTCTCTCTCTCTCAGTGTGCTTTGTCACTTATCATTAAAAAAAAAAAAAAGAAAACAAAACCCTGCCAGATAGAACAAATTGAGCCTGCATATGTTAGATATAACATAATCCCTGAGCTAAAATCAGTGGCCAATCTTGAGACACTTTATTATCTTTTCTGGATTTTTCTAATAAGGTATGTTGTAGAACACACCAGAATAATAATAATAATTTTTAAAGAAAGACAGCCGGACATGGTGGCACACACCTTTAATTCCAGCACTTAGGAGGCAGAGGCAAGTGGATCTCTGTGAGTTGGATGCCAGCCTGGTCTACAAAGAGAGTGTAGGACAGCCAGGGCTCTGTGTAACAGAGAAATCCAGTCTGCAAACAAACAAAACAAAAACAAAAAGAAAACAAACAACAACAACAACAAAAGGACAAATTGTGAACCTCAACATTAACTAAATGAGAAGTGTCTGTGGGCTCTTCATTTTTCATGGTTTCACACTTTAATCAAAGCATAGTGGGAGGGAGCTATATTTATGTGCAGCTATTTGAAACTTATAAACGACCCCTAACCCTAGGAATGTAGTTCTGCTGTGCTACATAGCAAAGTAAAAACTACAGAAAATTTGAATTTGACTTTTTACAAGTGTTTGAAAATGGGCACCTCACCCAACCTTCTCATTGTTGCAAGGAGGGACTGGAGTATTCATGAGAGAGAGGGGGGGAGGGAGGGAGGGAGGGAGGGAGGAAGGGAGGGAGGGAGGGAGAGAGAGAGAGAGAGGAAGGTTCTAAGTCAACAAACACTGAGCTGGGTGGTATTCAATTAGAGGACTAACCCTTTGGCAGCTGAACTTTTAAAAACAGGCAGCAGATTTAAGCTTCTGTTAGAGTCAGACTCTCTTACTAGTTCATTAGTGGTCTAGCTTTATTCCTTTTCTTTATCAAACTAGGCAATCCCTGGTAGACACTTACATAGATGTGTGTGGGTCAGATAGCAACTCTAAAGAGGCCTACACCTAACTCCCCCAGAAAGAGAAGCTTTAGGGATGCGACTTATCAGTCACAGAGTGATGAGAATGTCAGTTCTGGAAGAGAAAGGTATGAATCTATGCATGCATCCATGCATGGACTATCTTTTCTTTCTTTCTTTCTTTCTTTCTTTCTTTCTTTCTTTTAATTAAGTTTTTCTTTTTCGGTTTTTCAAGACAGGATCTCTCTGTGTAGCCTTGGCTGTCCTGGACTCGCTTTGTGGACCAGGCTGGCCTCAAACTCACAGCGATTTCACTACCTCTGCCTCCCGAGTGCTGGGATTCAAGGCGTGCGCCACCACACCCGGCTTTTTTCTTTTTCGTAGTTTGTGTGTTGGAGGTGGTAGCGATGTTATCGTATGTGCCGAGGATACATCCTAGTCTGAGAGTTAAGGTTGGCAGTCTAGAAAGCGGTTGCTGACTCATGCAGTGTGTTTCTGCAGCATCAAGTAGGGCACCCAAATGTGGTTTTTGTTGTCGATGATGATCATTGACACACATTAAATTTAGCAGAAATTAAGAGCAGTTAGGAAAACTGCTCATGGCTTCTCCTCCCATCTTGAGAATTGTGTGTGCACTGTGGAATATTTATGCCTCTCCCCGTGCCCGGTGCCTTGATCTCTCCTCAATACTCTGATCGTCGCCCACTGCGATGGTACCAAATGGGCAACATCTTGCTAAAACATCTTCTTTCATTAGCCTTTTCAGTGGCTTCCTGTGCACTCTTAAATTTCATTTAAAATATCCTATTAAAAGATGTTCTTGTTATCCTGGCTCTTGGTGCAGCTCACAGGGCGAATGGTGAAGCTGCGTCTCTACAGATGTGGCCAATTAGGCAGGTTTTCTCTGGGCTCTAAGGAGCCTTGTGTGCACTAGCGTTAAGCGTTTACCTGAACTTGTAGGTGTTCGGTCGTATAAATCTAGTTGAAGCCTGAAAGTAGTGGCATGAATGTAGTTTTAACTTTATGTGGTCTCTGATCCTCAAGGTGCTTAAACAATGATAAGACTGAGATAATCTGACTTGTTAATGAGATTATTTCTGTGCCAATAAAAGAGCAAATGGAGGACTAGGTTATTCAAACTACGGTGATCTGAACAGTGTCCTTACAATTAGAGGTTAAAGAACTCCGTCACTATGTTCAGGGAAATAAGAGCTCATATTAAATCTTCCATTGCAAAATATCCATAGATATTTACTTTCCCCGAGTAGCAGAAGTGTTGGCCCCACAACCAGATCTCACGAGAGTTGCAATAAATGACTTGTCCAACATCACAGGATGAATAAGGAGATCAAACCTTTTCTTGAAAAGTTGTCCACCCTCATAGTGGTGTGGCCCATGGCTTGACTGACATTGTGAAGATTGAAAAATAAATAAAGACTCCAAGTTAGGTGTATGTGGTGCACGCTTTTAATCCCAACACTCAGGAGGCAGAGGCATGAGGATCTCTAGGAGTTCAAGACCAGCCTGCTGTACATAGTGAGTCCCAGGAGCCAGGGCTGCACAGAGAAGCCCTGCCTTGAAAAAACAAGAGAGAGACAGAGACAGGGACAGAGAGACACACAGAGATGGAGAGAGACAGAGACAGACAGAGAGACAGAGAGACAGAGACAGAGAGACACACAGAGATGGAGAGAGACGGAGAGAGACAGAGACAGAGAGACACACAGAGATGGAGAGAGACGGAGAGAGACAGAGACAGAGAGACACAGAGATGGAGAGAGACAGACAGACAGAGACACAGAGACTAATAGAGACAGAGACAGAGAGAGAGAGAGAGAGAGAGAGAGAGAGAGAGAGAGAGAGAGAGACCTTCCCTGCGCTCTCATCTCTGATTCCCTTTGCTACGTCATAACAAGTAAATAGTGAAAACTAATAGTGTGCACGCCAACTTCTTCCTCACAATGGCACCTTAAGTGTCTCCAATTAAAAAGTTGTAGAAATTGTTCTGTTTGCTGCATCAAAGCCACTGGTGGTAGGCTCTGCAAACTGTGTATGTGCAACCACTGTCCAGTCATCAAAATTCTCTCCTCCATATATACATTTTTAAAGAAATATATTATATTCCTTTACAACTGTTTACAGGCCATAACCATGAGTATATAAACACACGGTGGCAGATGTCACGCTAAAGCATGCGCGTGTTTGGAGAGTTGCTGTCTCCATCATGTGTTTCTCAAATAGGGATGAGGCTGGAACCCGAAGGAAGGGGAAGCAGTGCTTGAAAGACCCGCTTTTGTGACTTCTGTTTATCACTCTGAAGGGTCACGCGATGTTCTTGTCTTTGCTAAGGCTGCTGCAAGAAGAGCAGGGTTGGAGAACTAAACTAGCGCTGGCACAATTAAATAAGATTGAGTAAATTTAGGGGTTGACCAAGGAATTAGTAAGTAAATCCTGAAAGGGAACAAAATCAGATCATGTTTCAAAGACCATCCATCTTTGAAAGTAATATATGCCAGCTGTGTGTGTGTGTGTGTGTGTGTGTGTGTGTGTGTGTGTATGTATGTATGTATGTATGTATGTCTGTATTTATGTATATATAGAGAGAGAGAGGGAAGGGGAGAACTACACTATTATGACTTACTGTGAACTCACCTATACTGCCTGTCTTCTGTTGTATCGATATTTGATTTCCCATATTCCCCAACTGAATCATTGTATCTTTTTTATACTAGAAGCCAAAGTGTAAACTACTACAAATTAAACAATTCTTGTTGTGCCACTCTGTTATTTTTTTTTCTCCCTTTTTTTCTCTTTCTGGTGCCTGAAGTATAGTTTACCTGGAAACTGCACTGTGGGTTTTTAGAGTAGAAAAAAAAAATGAATAAAAAGAGGCAAAGGATCAATTGCAGTAGCTAGTATAATCAAGGAATCAATAAATGAAGGCGTGATGTGTTTGTTAAAATTGTCAATTTAGACCTAAATGGTCTCCAATAATTATTAAAAGAATTGAGGATCTATTAAGAAGGAGGTAGGGGCGCACATATAACACAAATATATTTGATGTGTGTGCAACGTATATTTGAGTGGGAAATTAACGAAGGGGCCCGCCCTCCGTGGTGATGACATATGTGTTTGCAAGTGAGTAGAGCCTGGGAGATTTTGGTTATTTATTTCATCTTGATTTCATGGACTTTTAACTTTGCTACAAAGATGAACAGGCAGTATTTGTGTACATAAGAAGTAAAGAGCGAGCTTTGTGGTGTGAATACGAGATGACTTGGTGTGTGCCGCTTGGGTGAGTTGTGTCAGGCAAACAGTTGTTGTGTTTGGGTACTAGGAGCTAAGTCATCCAGGCATCTTTAGTTCAGGGGGAGAACTGAGCCCAAGAACTTCACAGTATACTGATAATCAGCACAAAACTTTTCAGTAGCAAAAGAATGAGAGAAATGTAAAATGGAGGAGTAAAGACCCAACATTTGAAAGAGTCGTTGAGATTTAAAAATAAGTAAAGGTAGGTCTATTAGAGAGGTGCTGTGTAATACTGGGTTACACATAATCGTGTGTAATAAAACCACTGGTTTTATTAACACCATCTTGGGTTCATTAGCAGGCCTTTCCCCCGGATTTTATGAAAGTCAAGCAGGCAATGTAATTAGTAAGGCTCTTTCTTGCAAGAGTGAGTTGGGTTGTATTTTGTAATGTGGATTCTTTCATAAACTAATTTATTTAAATTGATTTAGCTATGTGGTAAATGGGGCCAGACAGGAAGGGCCACCGTGAATGGCTGCGGTTTTTCCGCCTTCTGTGTTTCCTTGTTCACCCTTACACTTTTATCTGCTGTTGTATTTTGGCCACCATGTTCACACTGCTAGATGACGCCCTAGCTTCAGCATCTTAGACATCAATTTGTGAGACGGGGAGTCTCCTTGTGCAGTCGGTCCACCTGCTTTCTTCCAATATGGTTATATGCCTTTTGAGTTTAGCAGCTAAGTGTGTTTTGCCAACTGTGTTCTCCTGTGTAAGCGTTTGCTCTTTGCCTCTTTGGCTAGAACAAATCCTTGAGATCCACAGATACCACATCGCCAGGGAAGTGTGGCTTCTCAATCTTTATGTAGTTAAAAAAAACTCCCCTTGTATCCCCTTTCCTATAAATGTTTATGGGTGAATATCTGAAGCTGGTTTGTCTCTCCCTAAGAGGATTTTCTGCACTTACCCCATGGTTAAACAACTCAACTGCTAACTTCCATATGCAAACCAAAGGAGGTGACAGAGAGAGAGACAGAGACAGACAGAGACAGAGAGAGACAGAGACAGAGAGAGACAGAGACAGAGACAGAGAGACAGACAGAGAGACAGACAGAGACAGACAGAGAAAGACAGACAGACAGACAGAGAAAGACAGACAGAGAAAGAGACAGAGAGAGAGAGACGACAGAGAGAGACAGACAGACAGAGAGAGACGACAGAGAGAGACCGACAGAGAGAGACCGACAGAGAGAGACCGACAGAGAGAGAGAGAGAGAGAGAGACAGAGAGAGAGAGAGACAGAGAGAAGAGAGAGAGAGAGAGAGAGAGAGAGAGAGAGAGAGAGAGAGAGAGAGAGAGAGAGAGAGAGAACACTCATATGTAGCCCACAGATGCCAGGAACTTGCTCTGTAGTACCCTAAAGGCTGGGGTGACAAGTATGTGCCAATTCACTGTTACATATCAATTGTGTTTTATCTCTCCATCTGATGTCTGTCTCTCTCATGCCTCATGCCCTAACATCCCAATGTCTTCACCCTGTTTCTTCAAATAATGTACCACACATTTCCTGCTTTAGGAGGAGTTAGAGGGAGAGTGTTGTAGATTCTGGGAGTTTTCACTTGCATGGGAGCTGGCCTATCTTTGGCCTTTCACCCAGTCTTCTGTCCGAAGCTCACCTGCCTTTTGTCTTGCCTGTGGCCTCCAGTCTTCACCCTCTCCAGGTGCTAAGGACCCAGGCATCTTTCCTCTCATCGCTTCAGGGGGCCACAGCTGCTGACTCTCTCACACTTCCTCTCCTGTTTCTGCTGGTCACTTACCATTTTTTTATACAAGTCAGGCAAACCTCTGCCCTGGAGCCTTTGCAATTTGTAGTCCTGCTAACGTCGTGCTCCGTTCATGCACTGCTCCAGCAGACAATCCAACATCTCAAGAATGTGGACTATTTAAAGGTCCTAGGTCGGCAGAGATGTTTCTGGAGCTCTCTGGGTTCAGTTTCACAGTCTCATTTCAACATCAGGTGTTCTGTCTGGGGGTGTGCAGTTTTCGTGGTAAACGGCTCAGGCTCTGTGGAAGACACAGGCAAAGTTATAAAGTGCATTTAAAACTTCTAGTTAGGTATGGCGCTCCCCACATAATCCCATAGTCCAAGATCCAAACTGTGTCATTGGCCAAAGCCACTATCTGTTGTGATGAGGCCAGGAATAAAGAGCCACCCTTCCATGATTTGATGTCCCCCTGATCCTCACTCTTAACTTCCAGTGTTTGTCCAACTGCCAACACCCCTCGGCTTCCTTAATGCCACCCTACTTTTGAGCACGCTCTCACTTCCCATTCTCCGCTCTTTTATTTCTATCGCAGTGTATACTGTCTGGCATATTACCTCAACCCAGTCAGGTTGAAACAAAATTCACCAAACTACCCACTTAACGTTTTTCTACCTTCTGTCTCCCTCTGCTAGGATTATTTGTGACCTTCAGAAGAGCAGAAATGTTCCTTTGCTTCTTGCCGCTTTCTCGGTTTTGAAAATAGTGTGTGAGGCATGGAAAATACTAAAGATAACCTGTAGATTCTGGACCTCCAAGTCTCCTCTTTACCACGTTCACAGACGAGGTCCCATGGCTGGGTAATTTGTTGAAAGTGCCCACCCTATCGCCCTATGGTATGACTGCCCTGATCTCATGGTTCACACCCTGGCTGCCATTTCAAATGGTCTGGTGAGAGAGAGAGGAGGAAAAAAACAAAACAAAACAAAACAAAAAACAACTGCTCCCTACCAGCAGACTAGTTTCCTACCAACAGACTATTCAAAACAGAAGCCAGACTTCTTTAATGTTTTGTGAAAGAATCTCGTTTTAATATATTGGCTTTCATACAAACTATCAAAGACAGATTTAATTGAGATTTATTTTGAAAGGCGGATGTCACAGTGTTAAGTCAGCTCTCCTAGGCCCGGAATCATCAGAAGATGGGCCTCAGTTGCTCTGCTACTCTCTGAGTAGGGGTTTTTTTGTTTTTGTTTTTTTTTTTGTTTTTGTTTTTGTTTTTTTTTTGGTCCGTCCTTTGTTTTGCCAAGCATGGCAGGCAGTCCACCCACTGAAAAGTGTATCAGTTCTTATGCAGCTGTGAATGAAAGAGCCTCTGCGGCATCAAAAGCATTTTTTGTACTGAATACATATGGCATTTGTAATTCGTACTCAAAGGAACTATCTGCTATTTTAAGCATGACTTCTAACCTTATGAATGCAAAAAAACGCAACCCTGCTCCTTGTAGCTGTAGGCTAGCCTGCTCTGTCAGCTCAATTATTTCCCATCACTTGTTCATCATTGCCCGGGATGGTCCTTTTTGGGAATCGTCCATGCATTGTCATCTGCCCTTGTTACCACATATGATCTTCCCCAGTGCAGGCTTGTGCGTGCTCCCGTGCACGTGTGCACACACCACACACACACACACACACTTTCCCAACTTTATGTGGTGATTTTGCAAGCATGATCTTAATTCCTGTTACTCATATGCTCGACTGGAAACTTGTTAATTGTTTATAATACCATAATGGTTATTTGTTGACAAACACGTCAGGATGCTCAGGGAGCCGTAAGCCTGAATCAATATCATCAATATCGACTAAAGCCTTCTGCAATTCCTCCTGTGGAATTACCTTTCGAGCCGGCTCACAAGATGCATTAAAGTCTTACTGTGGAGCCAGCTCTCATTTCTAATTAGACAATGTCAGTGCAATAACGTCTAAATACACTGCCATTCATTTCATTGCAAATAATGTGTGGATATTTTAAATACCCACTCTACAAATGTGGAAATCTGTGTCACACCCAAGACTATGTGTTAAAGATCTGACAACCGCCAGAGAGCATTCCAAAGGAACGGAAGCATCACTTGGAAGGAAGATGCCTATTAGATATATAAATTAGTTTACTTTGAGAAACCTACTCTACCTTTTTGCCAGACCTCTTATGGCTCTTTTACTCTTAATGTTCACACCCCGACCTTACTTTCCTTCCTTGTGACATTATCACTGACTAAGTACATCATTCCTCCATTGGCTTTGCTGTGGAGCCCCCCCACCCCACCCCCACCCCCAAACACGCCTTACACAACAGGGTGGAAGGAGACAGGCTTCAGGCTTCCTATTAAACCTAAACCCAAACATTTCTTTTCTCTAGGGAAAAGTAGATGTGGTCTGTAAAATAAACTGTAAAGATAGTGAAATTCCATACTAGGTATAGATAGTGGGGACCTGGGGGGGGGGCTGCTAATGCAGACAGATACAACAGCTCTGACCCAGGAAGGGACAGCCATTAGGAAAGCCCCGGGAAGACAGGCAGGGACAAAATCCACCTGCGCATGATGGACGCAAGGCTTAACAGTTAGAAGCATCACGTCTGCCCTGGGCATGGGTGCCCTGTGTACATGCCACAGCCACCGCAGACAGGTATAGGTGCCCTGTGTACATGCCACAGCCACCGCAGACAGGCATAGGTGCCCTGTGTACATGCCACAGCCACCGCAGACAGGCCGTTTAGACCCTTCTCTTTCTTGGATTTATTTTTAAGATGCAGTGTTTTCAATGTCTGGGGATAATCTAATATGATTGGGTTTGCACCATAAGGAGTCAGAAAAGACCTGAAATTTTATCTTCACATTTGGTGAAATCGCCCCGTCTGAAAGTGGATGTGCAAACCAGTGTATAATGGAGTTCAGGTCTCAGAAATGGAAATTATGCTTGTGACAAGTCAGAAAAGTCAGGGGTTGGGCTGGCACCCGATGAGCATTTGCAAATGACACCCTGGTTCTGTATGCCTTCTTCATTGAAGATCTGTCTGGCGGTTTATGTGTATGTGTCGGGGTGTGTGTGTGTGTGTGTGTGTGTGTGTGTGTGTGTGTTTGTGTGTGCGCACTAGGATTGCATGCCATGTTACAATAAAAACAGATTGAAAGCTGAATGTCTGGTCGCTGGTCCTCAATAATTGAGTTATAACATCAGTCCGTATTCTCTAAGGAGTATGTTGACGGAGTAAAATTTGTCACAGGGACTTATAAGCACTGTATATATAAGACTGACGTAAAAGTGTAATCGAGTCTGAAGGAGGAGGGAAGTGATAAGCTCGGAGTGGGCTAGCACAGGCTTCCATGAAAGGGTCCTAAGACATCCTAACTGCTCTGATTGTATCCAGCGGGAAGGAAACGCTCCGTTGCACGGTGCATCCTAGCTTGACTATAGCCAACGGTACAGTAACGCTCGGTTGCACGGTTCATCCTAGCTTCACAGTTCGTTGCCTGCATTATCTGGTGAGTGTAGGTTTGTTCAGGTTGCTGTGCTTCGTCTTCCTGGGGGACACTGGGGCCTCTCTGTGTCCATGCTCATGAGCCACAGAGCCGCATTTGAAGTCAGGTAGCATATTGCAGAAAGTAGAGCTTTAAAGTAGGTCACACTCCTAAGAGAGACGCTGGAATCAACATCTGAAATTGAAAAGCTATTCTCCATACGTATTACATTTTTAGGTTATCACTAAGGAAAGAAAAAAAAAAGCACACTAAAATTAGGTGAAATAAAGGAAGTCCAAGTTATCGGCCAGGTAAAGAGTATGGAGTGGATGTTAAACGTGTCCATTTGTCATTGTCTTCCACAAATGAGGCTAAAACCTGCCGTCCCCCTGAATAACGTTGGGTTTCCTGATCTATGAGTCTGAGTTGAACGGTTTCTGTGTTGTCTTATTCTTCTCACCTAGCGTGTTTGCACCAGGTGCCAAAACCTTACAGCCAGGCGTCCTTGAAAATCGATGAGCATGGACTTAAATGTCTGAGAACAGTATCAACCCCTTGGTTTGATGTCCCCTCCCCCGCCCCACCCCAAGGTCATTCTTCTCCTGGCCATTTCATTGGCTGTTTCTGTAAAGCCAGTGGGTAAGTGCCCTGCTGCCTTGGTTCAGTCTCGCCCATAGAAGGGAGCACACAGCAAGTGACTAGCAAGCACTCTTTTTAATGGGAGAACTTTTGGGAGCGGTGGTCTTTTTACCTTTTCAGATTTCAGGAGGCTCTGCAAAAAGATTTCATCAAGGGTCTGGCAGACATCCGCTGTTTGAGCTGCCATCTCCTCCAATGCCTCGTGTGTAGTTACTGCCATTCCTTTGGCAAATTCTGGCAAAGAGATACACATTTCTTGAAAGGCAGTTCTTCAATGTCGTTATGCCTGCGTTATATTCTTATACATCACCGGGCACTTCCCATACTTGACTCGGGAGTGCATCTGTGTTTTAAACCCCAACCTGGCCATAGACAGCTGTACTTTCTTGTGTCCTGGAGCAGAACAGCTGGTTCCTTACCCCTTTGGTTTAATGTTCAGGCTCAGGGTTTCTGGCTTGGGAGCTTGGTTCTATAACTGTCTAGTGGCATCATCGGGCATTATTAATTCAACCCTGGTAAGCCTCAGGTTTTTCCTCATAAAATGAGGATGGAATACAACTTACCTAAATACCCAGTAAGTTCCCAGCTCACAGTAGATCCTTGCCACCATCATTATTAGTACCCGTGTTTTTTTGTTTTTTTTTTTTTTTAGTGTCTCTGTTATAAATTGTTTTGGAATAGTCACCACACCTTCATTTCAAATCTTTATAAGGAATTTTGCTTTCATTTGGAGATTTACAGAATAGTTTATATGTTTCCCTAAAGTGACCCCTAGGGCTTTGCTTTCTTTATAATTATTGTGATGCATATCCTATTGGGTAGTTAGTAATGCTGATATTAAGTTTACCTGTCAACAACAAGTACTGGAGGACTGACCATTTCATAATAATTATCACTGTCGTCATCTTACCGTCATGAACATGGCAGTATGAAGGAGGAGCCAGCAGTTATTGTTAGTTTCCTAATGTCAGCGTCAGATGCACACATCCTAGTTTTCATCCTTTGCTGGTAATCAGTTTTATATGCACTCACATATCACACAGTTGAATAATAAATGATAGGATCTTTTATTCGGTATATTGCAGTTTAATACAGTCTGATCTATACTGATACACTTACTAGTAATCAGTATGTAATTAGCCGTCAGATTTTGTGCTGTTGAATTAGAAATGAGGCAGTGGGGTCTTCTTGTCTCTGAATCAAAATGACAACCTGACTTAGACTTTCAATTAAGCTTTCCAGCTTCCTACCTGTGTTCTTCTATTGGTTTCTTAGGTAGAAACATTTTCTATGCATGGACAGAAACAGTTGATAAACTCGGCTCCAACAGAGAAATAAATTACATGCCAGCTATAATAAGACATCAGTGTCCGGTAAATTTTCTTCTGCTTGTAAAAATGTGGCAGTGTAAAGTTAAGAGTCAATAATTATTTACCGTTAATTCCCTAACGTTGGCTTCTGATGCACATGTAAATTGTGATGTGGCTAAATTGAACAGAATTGTTAGTTATTTAACACGCTCACTCTAATGCACATGGCTGGGAATGGCTGTGATGATCCGGCAGGGCTCCTTTGTGTGCGAGTGGGCATTTGGTACCCATGCCACAGTCGGGTGTATGCGCATCTTTCTCTGACTTTAATGAAACTTGGGACTCAGATGGCCACTGTATCCTCTCACATGTGTTTAACCCCATTTCAGTAATACCAGACTTTTCGTTAATAATTTTTAGCATGAATTCTTGAGGGAGGCCCGAGGTCTGTTTAAACTCCTTTCGCCCCAGTTAATAGAAATAATCTGCTAAGCATTACGGAGTGCTTGCTTTGCTTCGTGGATACTTGTTCGTTATTGATTATATTTCATGCACGTTTATTTGATCTTATGATAATATGAAGATCAATTATCTGTCTGTTTTCTAATACATTTCAAGGAAAGTATAACATAGGATCTTAATATCACACACACAATTCATTTCAATAATTGTCCAGACAATTAAATACCTCATGCGAATGAACACCATGCCCCAAACCAAAAAAAAAAAAAAAAAAAAAAAGAATTGAATCAGTGAGTGGATAGACAATACTTATGGAAATACAGGTTTTCTATTTACATTTTAGACCAACATAAATCTGCACCCCAAACCAGAAGGCGCAAACATTCGAAACAAAAACACAGATGTGCCAACTATGATCTCAGCTGTACTCAGCCCCCTGTAAAATCTAGTTTAAAAATATCTCTTCTGACCTTCTTTTAATTTCTCAGTTTTGTCAACCACTAGAAGTATAGTTTTGTAGTATTAAAGGGTTAGTATTATGCACACTGTCTTGCTTTAACCATCATTATTTTTAGAAAATTGCACATGTCCTTCTCTCTTCTCCATCCATGCTTAGACCGTTTCCCCAGGATGCAGAGGTTGGCTTCTCCTCACCAGTACCAGCTGTTCCGAAATGTAAGGCTCTCAGTGCCCTTTACCCAGCCTTCTTTTTTTTTTTTTCCCAGGAATCCTTGAGAGCTGAGGTGTATTAGCCAAGAGCAAACTTGTTATTGCTTGCTGGAAAGCAGTGCTTTCCCCAGCTCTGGTCCTGGGCTCTTTCAAGCCCATTGTGTGAACAGCATCCATTTGAGACTCTGAGCCTCAGGGCCCAGGGAACCAGCACACAGGCTAATGGTTACAGTGCGAGCTGAGCCATTAGGGTTGCCCCCTGCTCCAACAGCGTGTCATTTCAGCACTCCAGACAGTGAAGGGTTAATTTTATAGGACATAGATCAGGATCCGGCTGGAGAGATGGTTTCGTAGATAGTAAGTGTTTCCTGTACTTCAGTGTGAAGACCTGAGTGTGAGTTCCCAGGTCCCATGTGGAAGCCAGGTGAAAAGCGTGACTATGTGTGATCTCAGCCTTACTTACAGGGAAGCAGGGAGAACAAAGTGCCCAGAAACTGCCAGGCCAACTAGCCTTGCACACACAGCAAGAAAACAAACAACGAAGCAAACAGCAAGGAGACCGGGTCACCAAGAAGGTTGAAAGTGAGAAAGAACATCTCAAGTTGTCTTCCAACCTTGATAAGCATACCATGTTACCTGTGCACCCACATACTCTCTCTCTCTCTCTCTCTCTCTCTCTCTCTCTCTCTCTCTCTCTCTCTCTCTCACACACACACTTGTACAAACAAATAATAAAGTAAAATACAAATCGTATACCCAACAATCCTTATGGAAATACAGAAATTACATGCAGTCATGTCAGTGTGTGCCATTTCTTTTCATTTTATTAATTTTTAGAGGTTTAGAATTTTAAGTATGTGTAGGTATGGGAGGTTGTGCATGTGAGTATAGTCACTTGAGGAGGCCAGAGGTGTCAGATCCCTGTAAGCTGGAGCTCCAGGAGGCTGGAAGCTCTCTGATGTGGGTGCTGAGAGCTGAACTCGGGTCCTCTAGAAGACAATGAGCACTCCTAACCCTGCACCCTCTAGAAAGCTTTTAAATCTACTCCCCGTGTGTACCACAGTCTCGAGCATGCTGAACTTATAAGCAGGCATAAGCATGTGCTTATTAAACTGCACGGGGCTCATTTTTCCGTACACTCATGGCAGAGGTCCAACAGCAATGACAGGTGATTTCTTGGACTTAGGCTGAGAGAATTTAAGATATTGAAATTGGTTGTTGGACTTTTCCTGCTTGCTTGAGCTCTGGTGAGAGTTTCAGTATGGAATTCAGCCTTCCGTAGCTGTTGATCCATAGCAGGCTCTTTCTCTCACTTTTCATACTATTTGTTTCTCTCTTTAAAAAGGGAAAAACAAAAGCGATGTGCAGTACAAAAACTTATACCACACCAAAGGTTGCCTTCCTCAGCCTTTCTTCTTCCATTTGCTTATTACTGACACATGGACTCAGTCTTCAGAGAAGATGACAGCCATAGCATAGGCAGAGCCCACATTTAAGTCATCACCAGGAAACCCCTGGTGCAGTCCAAACACCGGACCCGTGTTAGGATGAAATGGTTACACTCAGCTAGCTGGCCCACTGATCTTTCATGCCTTATCCGTCAGAGCCACTCCTGTTACCTTCATTACTAATAAAGACATAAACGACCAGTTGTTACTGCATACAGAACCTGGAAATTTTGCATATTTGATAGAATCATGATGCCATTAGTTACGTCCGGGTTTCTGAAAGTGATGAATATCTTCAGTACATCAAAGAGTCGTTGGCTCTGTATTAAAGTGCTCTTAAAAATCCAAGGTTGTTATCAATAACATCATAACGTGGACCTTGAGCTGCCTCTGTTTAATCTGGACCAAGTGGCTTAATCCCTGTCACCTTCACTCTTTTCTAATATCTGACACAAAACCATGCTGCTGCTTTTAAGGTTGAAGCGAAGTCGCTAAACTTCCGTTTGTACAGAAATGTAGTGTGTGTGTCCCCTTTAAGGGAAGAAATACTGCCCGGTTCATCTGTGCCTCTGTACTAGTTCTGTTTTAGCCTGTGAGAAGTGTCAGTAAATAGGGACTGCGTTTCTGGTATCTGATGGAAGAACTTGAGACCCTTTTAGAACACATTCTGGCATTTTGGGTCAATACCCAAACGTGTATGTATTCAACTTGGCCCAGTATTAACATTTAGGATTATTTATGAATAATTCAAGTGAAAAGCCATGAGATAAGATAGGATCACAGAAGCCTCATTATAGCCCTAGGAAATGGTTCCCATAATTCATTGTAACACAGGGAGCTGGCAGCCTTTGGTAGATTCAGTCTCTGTACAGTTTTTTTTTGCAATTAAAAGTCAAGTAGCAAAAGCCACATTTGTATCCTGAAAGCTTATTCTAGAAAGCATGCTGAAATACAAGATGCAGCTATAGTGCTGTGTTCACTTACACACTTTCTACTTTAGTGAAAAAAAAATAGAAGACAGCTTACATAGAATATTAAAATGCTTTGATAAGTTAGTGATAGTATAATAGAATCTAAAGTCAACCTTTTTTTTTTTAAGTTTGGTTTGCAAGGTAGAATAGGAGACAAAGCTGGCAAAAAAAAAAAAAAAAAAAAAAAAAAAAAAAAAAGGCAGCACAGGCCAAGTATATAGGTGTCATGTTTGGATGAACAAGGCTTTTGGGTTTCACATTGTAAGTATTCAGGGCCTCGGAAGTCTTACAGACATGTGGTTAAGTCTAGTCTGGCTCTTAGAAAAATAATGTAAAATAACAATCGGGAACTAAATTAGAGTATTATTTATAGCACTCAAGTAGTTGAGCTGATAAGGTCGTGTGACAGCACCGTTTATTTTCTATAGTCTGTTGCTGTGACATCAGGCTCCTTTTGCTTCCTGCCCACCCCACCCCCACCCCAATCCCCGGGGCCCCCAGTGATAGCCACTACCAGCATTAGGGGATTTAGTAGTTCTAAGAAATAGTAGACTTTCCAGTTATTGCAGTGTTTGAGTATTAGCCACCCAAATCCAGAACTCACTTGTAACCATCCATTTTTATTGGGCTTGTGCGGTCTGGCCAATGCTCCTACTCTTCCTGATCTCCTCAAGGCTGGGTACCACACTCTGCATCTCAGAGACCACACAAGTTACGCAAGCTAGCCAGTGCTCACCTGTTGATCCTGCCTTGCCCGGCCTTCCCCCATCAAACCACAGTAAAGCCTGCTGCTCACAGCTGCCCCTCTCCTCTGCTTCCTGACCAACCCCAGTGCTTCTCTCCTGGTGCCTTGGAGAGAAGTGCGTGATATGCTTCCAGTTCCAGGGCTGTAGGAGTAACGAACCATCTTATCAGGGGTAGTAGTTTTCTGATCTCTGGCCTTACCAGTCTTGATCAGTGCGCTGCATTTTAACACTGGGTGTGGTGGCAGAAGGGAGAGGAAGAAGAAGTGGAGGGGAAGGGGAAGAAAGACAGATTTTTGGGTGCCATTGTGAGAGAATAAGAAGAATAACGGAGTGGGGAGATGAGCGCTGATGGGTTTCTACTTTTCAGTCTACTTTACTGGGAGATGTTGGTCAAGGTAGAAGTCGTTCTGAGGGGTCAGGTGCTTGAAAGACATCTGGATGGTAATGTATACCAGGCCGTAAAGATGTTCCCCCTGCAGTGGGATTAAAAGTTATGATCTTAACACACACAGATACAAACATGTTTTATATTCAGTGCTTTTATGGTTTTGATGCAGTCTGCCCCCGCCCCCGCAAGGGTTCGTGTATTAGAATTAGAAGCCCCTCCCTTTCTATGATAATTACATTTTCTATTCTAATTATTTTTTATCAGCTCTTTGAGATTTTTTACGTGTTTTGATCAGTCACCTCTCCTCCCCAAACTCTTACCCTAACCCCAACTTTGTGCCCATGTTTTTTAAGGCCTCTGAGACCAATTGGTAGTGTGCAGACATTTCTGGATGCGCAGCCTTCCACTGGAGTGTAGTCAGTGAGGGGCTGACCACTTCCTCTTAGAGGAAACAGCTTGGCCCTCTGCAGAAGCTCCAGTAGTTCCACACCCAAGGGTAGGATTTCATGCCCAACTCCCATTGCCACGCAGAGGTTCGGCGTGCCTTGGGGGTTTAGAGGTCAAGTGCGCTCTGCTATAACTTCTGCAAGTTCCTATGCGCCCTTGTCCGGAAGTCACTCTTACCTCATGTTCACATATCACCTCTAGCTCTTTCACTCATGCGTGACCCTTGAGCATTGGGAGAATGGAGTGGGGTACCAACGATCCATTTCGGGATGGGACCTGAAGGGCATAGAACCTAGAGGGAAGTTCCTTAGGTCATTGAGGGTATCACACATGGAAAAGATCCTGTTGTGTGGAAATGAAGCAGTAAAGCACCGTCGTGTGCTGGGCTGCGCGTCAGGGACTGCTGATTCTGTTCAACTTTGCGCGAGTCAATCCTGAGGACTGAAAAGGAACCGCTTCCTCCCATCGTGGCTTATGGTTATTATGCAATGAGTTAACGAGGATGGGAATACTTTAATAAGCAACAAAATGGTAAGTCTGCGCGTGCTTTTCTGACTGTGCTTTTCATGGCTAGCTGTATTTAAAGCACTTACTGTCTGTCAGGTTTGCTTTTGGCCCCTCCTTGGCTTTAATCCCCATGTTGCCATGACAACCCTTTCCTTTGGTTCCCTACCTCACAGCCAAGTGGACTTCCTACTAGGGCACCTTTTAAAAGTTAGGAACCTTTCGAAAAGTGGCTCTCCTTTCATGTACTAGTGGTAGGAATGTTTTGTGGGACTCTTCGGATTATTTAATGAAGCTTACGATGTGGGTGGTGAGCTGGCTCAGGAAGAGGCAAGCCACGTTTTCAGTACCTGTTATACACAGGGCATTTTGCTGGAATCTGACTAATCCTCGCTGCAGATTCCACAAGATAGAATAGACAGTGAGGCCTGGAAACTTAAACCATCGTGTTTCCCATTGCACTGTTCGTGTGTGTTAGCCTCTAGCCATGTGTGACAGTGGAGCTAAGCTCAGTTAGTGTGACCAAATGAAGTAAAGGTTGTACCCCCAAAACCTGGCCTTTTAAGGTTTTAGTTGTACATGCACTAACTGCTTATGGGTCCTGAATTAATGTGAAATGATATTTGATATTTTTATTTATTTATTTATTTATTTATTTATTCATTCATTCATTTTGGCTTCTCTGAGACAGGGTTTCTCTGTGTGTAGCCTTGGTTGTCCTGGAACTTGCTCTGTAGACCAGGCTGACCTAGAACTCACAGAGATCTGCCTGCGTCTGCCTCCCAAGTGCTGAAATTAAAGGTGTATGTTACCATACCAGCTTCGGGTATATTTTAAGTAATTTCATTTAGTTTGTAAATATATTTCAATTGAAAGTATATGTGTGACATACGTATATGTATACATATACGCATGTTAAGAAACGAAACTTCATTCTACTATCTAGATATGACCATTAGTAATTTTCACGTCCTCCCTTGCTCTTGTTTCTAAGGTAAACATTTATTTCCTCCCAAGCTTTGGTTCAGTATGTGAAGGAGGAACAAGAGAAAGAAACCACCGGAGAGCCTGAGGCACTTGCCAGAGCTGTTGGCACTTGTTAAAGTGGCCAAAGAGTCATTCCATCTCTGATTTCCAGGCCCTTGGCCTCTGACACTTCCTTTCTTCGTGCCATTGCTTAATGCCTGTTCTGTAAAATCTGTACAAGGAAAAAATCAAAGGGTGACTCATAGCATTAGCCAGATGAGGAACAGTAGCTAGCGAAACCAAAACTGAACCGATTCTGAAGTTTTACACTCTTACTCATAGTTTTACCAAGGAAGTAAAAATAGAGTTTAGACTTTCTAAGATTATGTTTTCCTAAGGTGTATTAGTGAAGCACCGATCAACAGAAGGTATTTGTTGTCAGAAAAAAAAAGCTGTTAATATAGGCAGTTACCATGTAGTTTGTATAGAATTGAGAAAATATCTGCTTTAGAGGTAATTTTTAAATGAGACTTGTTAGGAAGAGAAGCTGAACGCATGCACCGTGAACTGGAAGCAAACCCATTTTTTCCTCCTACTACATGATCCTGGGTAGAAAGACCCGAGGAAGCTCTGAAGTGACCCTCGGAGGGGAGCAAGAGCTGAGCAAGATCGAGTTGCAACCCACATAAATAAATACCCGTATGTAAAAATTAAACTGGAGTTCTGCATCCTAGCAGAGACCAATTTGTAGTCTAGTCTGTGGCTATCAAGTTCATTTCCACTGGAGGTTAACGCAAGTGTCGTTTATAGACAGGATTGCAGCGGTGTGTTTGGTGTAGCCCCAAATTAAAATATTTTTTATCCCTTGGGTTTGTTTCAGAATATGTATGGCTAAGTTTGAGTATGCATTCCTGGCTTTGGCCAAGAGTATGGTGTTTTTTTTTTCAAGTCCTTGTGTCTTTCAAAAAAAATGAATAGAAAAAGGGTTTGCATTAAGTTACTCCTGTGACATGTAGGAGCAGGCATGGCAGGCTGCTGCTGCTTATTATTACACAGCAGATGTCGGCATTTCAAAACAAACACAAACGTTTCCCTCCGATCTGAATTTTCTTCTCTGTGTGTCACTTTTGGACAAGCTAGTGTAGGCTTGTGCCTTCTAGAAAGTATGTAGCTTATTATTTTTGTAACAAAATGGTCCTAAAGAAAAATAATTATAGTACCAGGAAATTCGTACATCAGCTCTTCCTTTCTCTCATGGGCCGTAATTCTAATTATTTTTTTCTAATGGTAATTGATAACCAGGTGAATTCCCTTGTTCCTGCAGTCTTATAGAATTTTTTTCCCCTCTTAGCTTCCTTGGGAATAGTAGAAAATCTTCAGGTTCAAATCTGTGTCAGAATGATGTGCTCATTTTGTACATAAGTAATAACTTTGTACAGAGCCAGTAAAAGGCGGTTTTCTGGGGTCTTTTTAGTTCACATTTGCATCAGAGGGTAATGACTGGTAGCACTAGTATCTAAAACTTAGAAAATATACTTCAGTTGAGGGTCAGTGGATCACGAGCCGTTATGAGGAGGAGGATTGGGCTCTCTGCACAAAGTTTCACCTGCTTCAAAGCATTCTCTCGCAGGAAAGCACAAGTCACTGATCTCCAAGACAGTGAGCAGACGACAGGACCTCCTTGCTTTCCTTTAATGTATGTATAAAGAATTGGCCATGCAGGTTCTCTCCCAGGGGAGGTTGCACACCAGCGCCAGTAGTTAACCTTGATATTACAGCGTTAGATGAGAAGATTCTAGAGTTACTAATTGTCACGCCTTGTTTGTGCTTTGGCGGTAGTGCTTTTCCATACTGCCGTATTTGCATGCGGAGCTGTAATTAAGATATAACTGTCACCACAGGCTGCCTGCAGAAGGCTGCAGTCTCCAACTGAGAGATAAATGCCAGTGCGAACTTCTATAGGTTGGGTAGCAAAATGGGGGTTCGGGTACTTGAAATTAAAAACTTAATTGTCACATTTTTTTTAATCCAATATAAAGTACCCATCTAATATACTGTTTATAATCAACTATTGATTATTTCAGTATACTCCCTTGATTTTTAAATTCCCAATCCTTTTAACACCTTAAAAATTCCATGTGTGTGTGTGTGTGTATCCTGATATGAAGTCTTTCTAGAAGCTTTTGTTTTTGAGTTTTAGTATGCAGGTCTTATTTTTAAAGTGCATAATAAGATGATAATAATTAAAACTTTTAGCTTGAAAAGCTACAGTCCAGAATGATTTAGTTTTCCTCCAATCTATTAGGGTAGGAATGATCCTTCCATGTACACAAGTAATTTTACTTGCAAAGTGACTTGGGCAAAGAGAAAATAGTTTGCTCCTCAGAATGATCACAGAGAAAATAAAATCTGATGAGTTGTAATAAGATTTGGCTATAAAGAAATAGTGGCTATGACTGCTCTCATGTGGAGAAATGGAGTTGAAATAAGGATTAATAATGTGGTACATATTGCTGCATTGTAGGCGTGGTTTGGAAGTCTGGAATCTGCGTTTCTCAATCCAGACTTAATTCACAGGACAAAAGGCAAGAGTGCTCTTGTCCCAGAATCTAGCTCGGGTCTAGATTCGCTGTTGCTGCGTTCTGCCCTTGCCCTTTCATTTAATGTATTATTTCTGCTTTTCTTCCATTATGTTAGTCTATAGTAACCTCTGAGGAGAGGCGGGGCTCCCTTACCCACAATGCCTGGGGAGGGGCAGCCTCCAGGTAAATAATGACACTGTCGGGAAACACTGCATCCTAGTCATCTACCATGTTTTCCTTTAAAGTATTGAAAACGGGGAGTTTACACCTCTGGGTATCAGTGTAGATTCTGATACCTTTAAGGCTTTCCACCACCTTTGGTTGCAATCTGTACATAACATTTACGGCATTGTTGAGTTGGAAGTGGGGAGAGCTTTAGTTAACCTTTCTTACATTTTTTTTTTTTTTTTTTTTACTAAAATAGCAATCTTTATAGCAAGAGCTGCGAAAGGCGGAGAACCAAGGCATGCTACTTTATGGCTTTGTCATATCATGTAATCATTCAAAGTGTTCTATAGGCTTTTAACTTTACGTATATTTGTCATAATTAGAAGAATTTGCTGTAGGGAAAAAAGAAAGAAAGAAAGACAGACCTTGGGAACCTTACTAGAAAGCTAACCGTTCACAAGTCCTTTCGTGGGTGTTTCTCTTGTCAGCTCCAGTATCCAACACTTACCTATAATATGACGGTCAAGCATCATCATTGACCCTCCTTAAAGACTGCTAAGGGGTAATTCATCACTTGGACCAAAGGAAACGGAACTGCCAACAACAACAATAACAACAAGCATAAACTCAGATTATGAAATTTATTATTTTAAGAAATTCTTGCCTATGTTATTATAGCAAATGATGATTTGTCAAAGGCCAGCATTGAGAACCAAGATTTCTTTTGATTCAGAATGACAACTCAGTGTACCCCAATACTGGTGAGCCTTTCTAAAAAGCAAATCCTGTGTTTGTTCGGTCTTGACTTAAGAGGTCAAGCTGTTAAAGAGCAGACATGGTATATGTATATGACATATGCAATACCAAAAAAAAAAAAAAAACAACAACAACAACAACAAAAAACCCCAAAGACTAGAGGGCACACTGCCATTTGTGTTCCTCATAGCTAGGTGCCACTGGCCATGTGGTCACGTCGACACCCGGCCTTTCTCTTCTTCCCACTACCTTGAGTAAATGAAAAATTGGAAGTCATAACATTTACAGAGGGAATACGGTCTGGAGGCTGTTTTGCCAAGCGGAGCCTCCTAGCGTGTTGGAGAAGTAAGTTTCAAGTAGGCTGTAGTGGAGGCAGCCTCCTGTCGTCACTTTAATCCTCAAAGCATGCTGTGGTGAGCGTGTGGTCAGCACGTGCTCTCTGGTATCACAGATTAGGATGTGGTGGCTTGGGAGGCCAAGTGATTGATCCAGGGTGATGCGATGATGCCGTGCCAAGCAAGGACCCGTGGTTTACCCCATGCCAAAGACCCGCGCTTTCCAAAAGAACATTTTCTTTATCTTTTCAGACACCAGTCCCTTTTCAACGTGATCACTGCCGTGTGTAATGTTAACTGGTTGCTCTTCCTGTTCTCTCCTTCTGAAATCTTTTTTTAAAAAATTTTTTTTCTGCTTATGTGTAAATGATACTTAGGTAATTACATTGGTTTTCCTTACGCACCCGCTGTTATCTGTAGTATTGGATTTGGAAACAGCAATTTCAATTAACGAAACTAATAGTAGTTAAGGGTCATAGGAGATAACACAGTAGAATACAAAGCCTAGAAAGGAGTCCTCCTGTTTTGGAGACTCATTATCTACCTTGTTGGGTTTTTTTTTTTCCTTGCTTTTTTAAACATAACTTTTTCTATTGGCTTGTTTTAACTTAATGAAAATTGGATGTATTTTTTAAAGAGATGTCATAAGAAGGACGCAAAGGAAGAAGAATCAACCATGGCATTGTCGTCACTATAATACTGGGTACAGTCACAAAGGATCAGAGTGGTTCAAAAGACTCATTGGATTTAAAGCGAAGGGCAATCCATGAACAAAGGGAGCTATTTGGTTTTATATGTTCAAATATAACACATCTAAATATTTTATTGCATATATTTATATATTATATATTACTATATGTAATATATATTTAATGTAGCATTTTACCCCATTTAACAATTAATTAAGTGGATAATTGATGCTGTAATCTACGATGTCACACATAAATAAGATAGTGATTGTGTCGGGTTTTTAAAAAAGACCTTTTATTTTCTGTAAATATTGACTTTTACGTATATAAAATCATATCCTTTTGAGGACTCTTTCATCTATATTATTCTTCTGTACTTGTGTTGAGAATTACTCTGTAAAATTTAGCAATATTTAAAAACATTCACTTAGAATCTAAATTCGATTCTTGGTAACCTGAAGTTTCCTCTTGTATCTGTGCCTGGAACTGTCTCTATGAAGAAATTTCTCTCTCTCTCTCTCTCTCTCTCTCTCTCTCTCTCTCTCTCTCTCTCTCTCTCTCTCTCATTCTGCGTGTGTGTGTGTGTGTGTGTGTGTGTGTGTGTGTGTGTGTTGTGTGTGTGTGTGTGTTTGTCATTGAAGCTACATCCAAATTCAGCTACAGTACACTTTTTCAATAGAACACCTCGCTGATGTTCTGTTTTTATACACACTATACATTTTAGTAGAACTTTTTCTTTTCCTGGGTTACGGTAAATTTCATTAGTACTCTGATGAAAGGATTGAAATATTTCATAAAATATGTCAAAGAGGGAATGCATTAGATGTAGGAATAAAAAGTGTTAGGCTACATTGTTTGGTTCTGGGCAGGATTTATCATCCTTGGCAGTATCCACATTTATGACTCTAAAATGTGTTTATTTTGAGTGAAGCCTGGTCTCTTTTAGACAGTTGGGAGAGAGGGCAAAATTGGACCCAGTCGAGAAGTACCCAGCTAGGCTGGAGAGAGATGTGTTTCAGCTGTAGAAGAGGCAAGAGTTGCTTCTGGATTCCCTTTGTAGGCTGTGGAAGGGGAAAGGTCCAGCAATGACTCTCATGGATTGGGGCTCACATGGCAGAGGTCGATACCATTGATTGAGCTGGGGAAGACTGGAGAAACACAGAGTGAAATGGAAATAAAGAAGGGACCAGTGACCACAGTTGAGTTCCCTCTGAACACAGCTGACTTTAAATGCAAAATAGATGTGAACCGAGTAGTTGGGGCTGAGTCTACTGCACAGGGGAGAATATGTCAAAGCAGGGAGAAGAGACTAGAACACCCATGGAGAGCATGTTAGAGGAGAAGGGAGCCGCACAGACGTCAAGCTCTGGGTCGGCAGAATGGTGTGGCCACAGACACCGAGAGTACCAAGCGGGCTTGCGGTGTCGTGGGAATCAAGAGTGGTGAGGAGCGCCATTCTTAGACACTAACTAAAGAAAGTTGGTTATTATTTAATTTATAAACAAATAATCGTTAGCTTTCAAAAATATAATATGATCTGAACACAAACTTTGATAAAAAGAGAAAAGGCAAGAGACCGAATGTGGGCCACGCCATGACATCTAGATGCTTGCATTTGTAAATCCTGAAGACCTGTGTTCCTGTCTTCCACTCTCTTTCCTCAAAGCCTTTTTAAAATGGCCACATGAGTCATTTACAATGTTGAGAAAGACTGTAAAGTGAAAACAGACCATGCCAGGGGTCCCGTAAGATGATCTCTGGGAGGTTTCAGTGGACTCGGTATGTGGGCAGGCTCGCAGCTGGAACCAACTCCAGTGGGAGCGCCCGAGCCAGAGTGAACAAAGCGAAGAGGCAGTTGGGGTAAAACACAGAACAAAGCAGACACATGCTTCCAAGAGGCCTCCCCTTGTCGGGGGACAGAAGACACACTTAATTCCTCTCACAGTGAGTTATGACAACACATGTGAAGAGAGGTCTGCCAGGGAAGCTCACCAGAGACTCGGGACCCAGAGCTTTATGAGGGTCTGTTCATATGGACACAGTCTGCCCCGCGCATACCAAAATTCCAGACTCACAGAAGGCAAGCAGGCTGAACACAAACCACACTGTCTGTTAAAAAAAAGAAAGAAAGAAAGAAAAGAAAAGAAAAGAAAAAAAGAAAAAACTTTAAATGTAGTAAGCTTTCATACTTATTAGCCTGCGTGCAATTGGGAATCTTTCTGAAATTTGTGTTTACAGCTGCCGGCCAAGGGCTGGACCTCCAATACAGCCTTCTGAAGGCCTCTCAAACCTGCTCTGTTTACCCCCACCGCCCGCTTTTTTTTTTTTTTTTTGAAAAAAGTCCAAAGCCTAGCAAAATACAAGCATTGTTGGCACTAAGACTAAATTGAAATTCCTCTGGAATGGACATTTGATTAATAAACTGTTTCAACTCCACATCATTTGGAGAGTGAGAAAGCTAATTTTCCCGTCTGTCTTGAGAAGCAGTGCAGTATGCAGTCAGCCCTCATGGACCATCGTATCTGACAGTGGCCTCTAGTCACAGTGCAGGTACATGGCCACTTTTTTGTGGTCCCATTTCTGATCGTGAGAGCATCATTTTGAGCATTTAGCTCTATGCACACTTCTCTTCTAGAATAACAGCTGCCACATAATAAGCATTCAGAAACACTAGTGGCTTTGGCATTGATGCCGGTGACTGCAGAATCAGGGTTGTAGCCTGTCTTTCTTTGGTTAGACATGCCACTACTTTTCCTTGCATTAATCGGTTATAATATCCACCCTACCGTATTTTCAGCTAAATGGCTTTCAGTTTTTTTCAATTAAAATTCCACTTGAACAGTATCAGAGGCATTTTAATAAAAAAAAAAATTACTGAGCTCGATTAGTTGATGAGCAGTAAATTGCTCATTTTTGATTACCACATTAACTCTTTCTGGCCATTAGGGTACCATTTAGTAAATTACCTCTTTTAGTACAGTACTCAAAATGTTCCCCAAGTGACCAGAAAGAGTTAATAATACACCAACAGGCTGAGCCATTTACTGCCTTCTTACTGTCAGATCAGTCTCATTATACTAAATGTTTCCCCCTTTTTTTTTAAATTGTCGTTTTCTTTAAAAAATGAAATATTGAACACGGTTATTTATTTTTGTAGACTGTGTGAGCTCAGTGAACGGTAGGCTGAGCTAAAGTCTTCACCACAGCTTTGTAGAAGGATGTAAGGAGCTGGTAGTTGCTAATGGCACAGAAGCTGTTTCTGATGGTGAGGAGGAACACATCCTGTGCAGTGCAGAAGGGCATCACAAGCGATTCTAACTTACTATCGGAGTACTATCAGGTCTTGTTCCTAGGCCTCTCTAAGCGCTTGTGAACTAGACAGAATTACATCTCCTGCTAATTATAGCGGGTCAATTTTTGTTGGCGCAAGAATCCTATCTTTTCATAACTCACACACTATCGGTCTTCTAGTAGATTGCTTTTATTGAAAAGCCGAATCTAACTTATCCCTCCTTGTAAGTGGCCCTGACTTTCTTAGGAGGAATAGAAGCTTGCCATCTGTGGTTACAATCACATGTCTGACACACCCTCCCCCCCCCACTCGTTCCCCATGAGTAGCCTTCGAGCATCACTGCCATGTTTTTGAGAAGCACACTTGACTAACACCTTAAATACCTACTTTTGGGTGGCTTTGACCAAATACTGCGGAGAACAATTTAAAGGAAGAAGGGCCAATTTTGCTCACAGTTTCAGAGAGTTTGGCCCGTAGTGGTTTGAACCCAGCAGAACATCACAGGGTTGACAACACGTGGCAGGGGAGGGTGCTCATTACATGGCAGACCCAGGGAGAGGAAGTGAGAGGGAAACTGGAACGTGACACAGTCCCTGATGGCCCAGCCCAGTGACCAGATAGAGTCACTTACCCCTTTTTTGTGGGATATGTTATGTTAAGTGTTTTGAGTGATATAAAACCAATGGCCTACAATTCCTTCCCTCCCCCACTTATTCAAAAGATGCTTGCCAAAGAGAGCTGTGTGCCCAGAGTAATGGCACATGCTTTTAATCCCAGCACTCGGGAGGCAGAGATAGGTGGATTGCTGTGAGTTTGAGGCCAGCCTGGTCTACAAAGCAAGTCCAGGACAACCAAGGCTACACAGAGAAACCCTGTCTCCAAAAACCAAAAGGGAGAGAGGGAGAGGCAGAGGGGGGGGGGCGGGGATGAATTGTGAGCTATGGACTCTAAAAATAAAACAATGAATAAAAACCTGTTTTTAAAAACCCTTGAAGTCTGGTTAGGGAGATGATTAATGACAACGCGATAGTGTAATACCACTACATTTATAAAAGAGCAGTGATAGGAGGGACTGTGCCCAGCTCACTTAGAGAGCTCAGAGATGGAGACGAAACTAACCTGGTTCCGGAGTCTGAAATTTTTACTTCCGGTTGAACTGAACCTTACTGAACAAATAAAAGTCGCCCCAGGAAACTGGGCGTTTCTAGGAGACAGCCTGATGCCAAGGCTGGGGGGGAAGCTGCGGAAAAGTTCAGCATTGATGTGGCGCTCAAAGCAACAAAGTTGCCGTGGTTCACTTTGCTGAGGTTTTAAAACCTCAGTAAAAAGAAAAGCAGGTCATAAGTGCAATGAAGACGTGGCTACCCATGGGGGAGGTGAGATTATTTTCCCCATCTTGTAGTTGAAAATGGCTTCTTTCTTACCCAGCTTTGTTTTCTGCTTCGTGCGCGACATCAATAGCTAGAAACATCACATCATCAGCTCTCTTGACGCCTCATCATTTCTTTCTCTCAACCACGAGAGTGAGCAGTCCGCTTAGGAGCACTCAATAAGCTCGTCAGTCCAATTCAGACCTCATTTTCTTGCATAGGAGCAGGACTGAAAATGAGGTCTGTCTACCCGGAAGGCGCGTGGCGGAGGGAGGACTGGAATGCTCAGAGAAACGCAACTCGGTACAAGGCCTGGATGTAGACACCCCGAGGACAGAGTGAGCATGCGTCATGACTGCTCCTGGCTAGCGCCTGAATGATTAGAAAAACACCATCTGCGCTTAAAAGTTTTTCACTTTGACAGCAACTTGCATGGTTACCAAAGGCAAAGAAAGGGTTATACGAAAGTCAGGTTTTGTAGTAACTGCCACAGAGGGTACCGTTGGAGGAAGCACTTATACTTAAAACAGAATGGGCCAGATCACAAAGGAATCTTTCTTCCTCATGCACTTTGTAGCCATTGGTACGCATAATATTTTTTCATTTGTCCAAGCAAGCCATGATTTGGTGGACTTTTATAGCAAACGTATTTGATTTATTAAAGATGTGGGTTGCTCTGGTGTGGTAACTAATGCCTTTCTCCTCCGTTGGCTTTGTGTGTGTGTGTGTGTGTGTGTGTGTGTGTGTGTGTGTGTGTGTGTATGTGTGTCTGAGTCTGTGTGTGTGACGGGGGTATAATTGGAAAGCAACAACCAATAATCAAGCTATAAATTTACCTTAGGTTTTTTGTTTTTTGTCCTACCTTGGGCATCCTATAGAGCTTCAAATAAAAAAGATGCTACCTTTTCCAGTAGAAAGTACATTCTTACCTTGTTCATTTATAGACTGCCCCTCATAGACGTGTTTTGGAAGAATTGTTATAATTGTCCTGAATGTATTTTTCTGTTTACAGTGGAACGGTTGTCATCATTTCTTGCTTCTGTATCACAGGCGATGTACTTCTTAAACCCGGGATTAGCAGAAAAGTGTTATCTCAAGTGTCACCAAAGAACTGTTACTTCTTGTTGTTAGGTTGTTCTAAAATTTTATTTTCAAATAAACAGAACAAATATATTTATAGTCTTCACATCATTCATATGTTATTTTTTATAGTAATGGCATTTAATTCATAATAACTTGTACTGTACACATTCCTTTATGCTAGTAAATAGTAGTAATGCTACTGTTGGTCTCAGGACCAATGTAAAAATTAAATTAATAAAGATCTGTAATAAGTATACGTGAAACACTTAAAATAGTGGCTGATACTCAATATCCCTATACATGTGTTTGCTATCTCATTAGTTTTGTGTTGTCCTCACAATGGAAACTTCTGTACATAGTTTAGAGACTTCTAGTAACATCTAATGCCTCAAGCGCATGTGTTTTCTTCTTCTTCTTTCCTTGGGGATGCAGGGCGCTAAGACAAGGTCCCATTCTGCAGTCCAGGCTGGCCTCCAAATCACCCTCCTCCTGCCTCAGCCTCCAGGCCTGGGGTCGTAGATGCCATCCCCATCTTGCCTTGATGTATTTTAATTTGCATTAGAATTGCACAGTTCAACACTATTGCTTTTTCTGTTACCGTTTTAACTATCATGACTAGTAGTATTTTTTGCTTTCTGCTCATAGCAAACCTTTCCTTGGGGCAGACAAGTGTGTAAGTTGTAATTATGCTGTGGTAACCAGAGTCAGCTGCTGCCATCCCTGGAAAAGCACTGGAGCTTGTAGGGCATTCTTATAAAATTAACATCCAAATAGCTTCTCGAGTCTCTCTTCCATCAGTGTGGCCTTGTTCTAACAGGAAGGCCTCAAGACCGTTGAATGAGAATGTCACAAGAAAGGCATCTACTGGGCATCTGAGCAAAGGAGCTGCCAATGTGCATGCCATGCTTTTTAAGCTTCAATGAAATTCCAGTTAGGAATCTTGTAAGGTTTCTTAGGAGCTGATGACAGCTCACAAGAGGGTCAGAGGATCAAGCCCTGGCTGCCAAGAAAAGTACACACGTTTCCCCCCCCCCCCCTTCCTTCCTCCCTCTACCCACCAAGAAGAAAAAGCAGCGACTTTGAGGAAGAAAAGAGAAATGATTACTGCTCATCTTGGGCCAGGGCTCCTGTGTGTTTCCTGTTCTGATGGCATGGGAGAACGCTGCCTGTGCATAAACCATTCCTGTTACTTTAGGCTTCTCCCCTTAGCAGGGAGCCTGCCTCTATCAGCTTAGGAAGAAAATGGCCATGTAATTGCTACTTCTTATCCCTTGCTTCTCCGTTATCAGAAAGCATAGGTTCAGCTCGCAGCCTTGAGATGTTTTAAGTTGTCAGGAGCAACCTCTTCAATGCCTTTCCCATGTACGTCAAGAAGCCCATGTTCCCCGGACTTGTTTGCTTTCTATGAATGCTGTAATCATTCACTAAAAGGATGACAGTCAGATATGCTAGGTACTTAGAGGAGTGCCCAGATGGATGAAAGACAGAGTTAAGCATAACCAGATGTTTTGGCACATGCCTGTAATCTCAGCAATTGGGAGGTGGAGGGAGGGGGATCAGGAGTTCGAGGCCAGCTACACAGGGAGTTTGAAGTCAGCCTGAGCTTCACGAGACCTAACTTTTCAAAAGGTCAGGGTGGGGTAGGGGAGGACCGCTTCGGTGACTTAAGAGCTAAGGATTATAAAGTCACAGTGTAGATAAACCCTTAGGAAACCGATACACATCTGCTGCTTATTCCTTATTAGAATATCTTGTCCGGTTCCCAGGGATTCATGTGGCTCACCTTAGCATCCTGGGAACTCTGAGCACCAATCAAAGTGTATAAATTAGTAGTGATTTCTGAAGTCAGTTTTCAGAATAACAGCTCTTACAGCCAGCATGCCATAAGCTGTAATTTACAGTCGCCATGTGTAAATACTTAGCCTCTTAAATACCCTTGGTGCTTAGTTCTTCTATGTAAGGTCTTTCTTATCTAGAGATGAGTTCTTATATGCCCTTTATTTGCACCCGTTACTTGATCCTTCTGATTCATGGCCCCTTCCCCCCTAACCCAAATAAATCCTCAACGTGAATTGAGCATTTATCTGCCACCCTTGGCCCTGGCAACGTGCTTTCTCTGCTTTCTTGGCGTTCATGCTCAGAACCTCATCCACTCTCGTGTTGCGTGTACTCTCCGGGTTTTGTTTGATTTCTGCCTTTGTTAAAAAAGTCTCTACAGTGCCTTCATAATCTCATTGTATCTAGACAATGGACGCTTCCCACCCGTGTTTGACTGTAACTGTGGTTAGTTAATGTTAATTTTGTATTGGACGCCCATAGGCACACCAGAGTGCTGTCTCTTGTTTTTCAGTGGCTAGAGCTACAGATAGATTCCTGGACTTGTTACCCACTTAGAGTAATGTCAAATCCGTGTCCTTCCTCACCAGCAATGAATGGAGCATGCCCTTTTATGGCCAGTTTTCTTCTTTCCTTCTACTCTTAGGATAGGGACAAAAATCTACCAAGGGCAGGGTGATGCCATGATATAGTTAATGATGAAATGACCCCTGACTTTTATACCTGACATCAAAAAAGAAATCCTTAAAGTATAAGGAAGTCATTTCTTCTAAAAGTGCCACTCTCTTAGACTGTCCTATAGATAGAGAGCCAGTTTTGGGGGTGGTTTTATTCCTGTTGGGGGCAGCTTGAATCTTGTTATCAGTGCCATGTCTGTTCCTTTTTCAGTGAAAACTTTTGCCTGGAAGATTGACGCTCTTGGTATCTCAGACTTGCTTCCTCTGTTGCTAACCTGGAAGTTGCCGTATCCGAAGTTGGGATGCCACAGAGATGTGTGTGCTTGTTTAAGGGAGCCATGAGTTTATCCTCTTGCTGCTCCCTGACCATGCTGTACGAATGCCGCCCTGTTTGTCGTCTCTCCAAGACTTGTATTTTGTTAAGCAAGACTTCCTAAGCACTTTCTATTTGCTTTTGCCTGTTCTTTCCGAGCACGGCTGAAACTGCTAGCGGTACTGACATTTAGACGTTTAAATATAGAAATTAATTGGCCTAGAATAAACTCTTGTGTGGTGTTTGTTTTAGTTCACATTTCATAAGTTTTGTGTCTGCCCCTTCCTTACTTAGCAAATGAGAACAGTAGACTTCAGTCGAGTGGGAAGAAATACAGCAAGTTTGCTAAAGGTAGACCCAAGATGACTTTGATGAAACAATCTCCCTAACACTTATTAATGGAATGCCTGAGGGACGGGGCAGCTTGCTAAGTGCTGAAGAATACAAGGAATCTGAAATCCATTTCAGGGCCCATGCCTTAGAGCAGTCATAAACTAACAAGGTACACTGATGGAACAGTCACACAAGTAAATGTGAATTCAGTGTTGAGACGGAGTTCCCACAAGGAGCTGCTCATGGAGAGTGAGAGTTAAGGAATGAGGAAGGAGAACAGAGGAGAGGGAGAAAGAAGGAGGTGATGGCTTCGGGAAAGCAAAGTGTATATGTATGCACAAGGAGGAAGGAAAGATGACCAATTGGGGGGATTTGGAAAACATCATTTCTGGAGCCGAGATACCAACGAAGAATTATGCAAAAAATGAGCTGTGTCGAAGAACTGGAGTCTTCATCCAAAGGCAGTAAAGGAGGTGACAGTTAAGAGAGATGCAACTAGATTAGTATTTTAATCATTGCTCTGATCACGCTGCACAGCAAATTGGAGACTTTGAGGAAGTGGGTCTGGAGTAGAGGAGAAGTAGTTCGGATGCTGGAGGACGTCTGTACACAGATACTAAGAGATGCTGAACAAGAGTGTGCAGAAAGGGGATTTCCATGCTGGGGCCTGCAGTCCGTAAGTTATGTGGAAGAGCAGACATTAGCCACTTTCTGAAATGAGCAAAAGGCTTTGGTACCATGGGAGATCATGGTTGTGTGTGTGTATGTGTGTAAGTCTCCCTATTATATATAGCCTTGGCTGTCTTGGAACTTGCTATGCAGAGCAGAGATCAACGTGTCTCTGCCTCCCAAGTCCTGGTATCAAAGGTGTGCACACCACACCTGGGTCACCCATTGCATTTTAAACTTGATGAGTCTGAGGTACTTCTGTCATACGTGATATGTCAACTAAGGGCTGTAGGTAGACTTTACCGCGGTGATGGTGTTGAGTATAGTTGAAGCTGTGTAAATGAGATTGTTTAAGAGAACTGCATCACAGAGCAGAGCCCTGAAGAGTTTTGTATCTTGTTAACTCAGTGAAGGGACAAGGGCCGAACAAACAGAAGGAGGAAGCCCAGCCAGGAAGTCGGGGAGGAGCTGTTGAGAGACTAAAACATTATGGTAGTGCATAGCGAAAACCAAGGATGTTTCTACACCATCCATGGTGTAGAACACAATCAGTATGTTAAGTATGGGGGAAACTCAAATTGCCTGGTTTGTTTGCATGGAGACTGTTTGCCATCTTAGCTAGTTACTTGTCTGGAGGGCTGAGAATGGAAGCTAGGCGCATGACGGAGGAAGGAGTGAGTGGGGAGTTGAAGGGAGGGTGCTGAGAAAGATGGAGTTTTCGAGATGTTTCCCTATGAATGGGAAAGAATAATCACGTGGTAGCTGCCAGGACAGTGTGAGGAATCGTTTGCTTTTTTTCCTTAAAGAATAAAACAGTGGGTTTGTTCAAGTGTGGCCAGATATAGTGGCGATAAGAGATAGTGACAACCAAGTTCGTCATTCATTGGAGTTAAGGTTGGTCAAATGATTTTAGATTTTCTTACACATTACACTTTCTTCCTGGAAATTTATTCGTTAATTAAATTCACTTATTAAGCAAATATTTACTGAGTATCTTCTATGTGACAGGCAGTGATCTAAGTGTTGATAATAGATCATGATTATGTAGGGTAAAATAAAAAAAATTTTTTTTTGTTTTGACCATGCACATTTTGAGACGTGTCTGGGTTATCTGTGTGGAACTGTTGGTTCGCCTGTTGAGGAAGCTTTCTGCAGGGTAAACGTCTTTGAGAATAGCAGGCTTTGTGTCTGCATTGCTGTAACCCTGGGCACTGTGTGCTTGACCTACTTTTAAATACTCATGTGAATTCATTAGTTTTGTTGTATTGGTGAATTCTGCCACTAATCCTATCTTACGGGTGCCAAAATGAAACGGCTTTGAACAACTTGTTTACAGCCAAATCATTAATAAATGGCACCCAGGATTCTGTTGCAGGAAGTCTGAGTTCATGGATAAAGTGTCTCCATTTCATCTGTAACAAACATGGCGTTCTCACAGCTGAGTAATAACTAATGTGATTGAATATTAAACATAACTTGGCATGTATTGTTATGACCAAGAGAAGTTATCAAGAAAGGCATGGCCCATGGAACAGAAAGGTAATGCTGGGGGGGGGGTCCCTTTGGGCCCTATCAGGTGCAATTGTATGGTAGGGATAACAAATCTGGACTTTCAAAGGACTATGGAAAGTGTCTCAGTTTTTTTTAAATTGTGTGCTTATGTGTTGCTTGCAATCTTAACACAAAGAGCAGTCATTTGTGCACACCAGTGCCGTCACAACACAAAACCACCACTCGACAATACATGTAAGTAAATGTTTTACATTCAGTAGAATTGTTATGGACATTTTCAATCATGAAGCTTGTCAAGGATAGAAAGTGCCATGAGCCATGACTTTTATAGAGCCCATCCCAGTTTCCAGGAATGTCTCAGTGGCCCAGCGCATGTCATCTTCCATGCCGTGACGTAAAGCCGCATCCTCGGGCTAGAGAGCTCTTCACTGGAAACCTGGTGTGTTATCTAGAGAGCATGAGAAGACAGATGGCAGTTGTTAAAGTCCACAAGGTTGCAGAGAAATCTGAGGTTTAGTGATACTTGATAAGCCATCATTAATAAAAAAAAATAGTACCAGCACCCACAGAGAGAATCTATTATTTGTTGGATACTCAATGGAAGAGTTTGATGCTGAAACCACAGCTAAGAAATTGTGCACACCTTTAATCCCAGCGCTCAAGAGGCAGGGGCAGACAGATCTCTCTGATTTGGAGGCCAGCCTGGCATACAAAGTGAGTTCCAGGGCAGCCAGAGATAAACAGAGAAATCCTGTCTCCAAACAAACAAACAAACAATAAGGAAAGAAATTTATAGCAAAGCCTCATCCTTGTAAAATAAATGCAACATTTGGCATGTGCTTCCCTGCCTTCGAGGATCATCTTCTTAATCTTTTCCTATAATGTCATAGTCCCTGGCAAGTGACCTATGGAATTTCTTAGAAGCCTAGAGTTCCTCTACAGAGCTTATGCAGGACACTTAATCCCTCAGCTTGAAGATCTCAGACATAGGCAATGCAAATTCGGTGGGCAAACCTGTTTGAGGCCAACATCAGGCTTTTCTATTCTCAAAGGACCTATTTTTCCTTTCCCCTACTAGGGCAAGGCCAAACAGGCACATTTCTCAACATCACTCTATTTGGGGGTTGTTTTGTTTTGTTTTGTTTTATATAGTTTTTTCTATGTCTTGAATGGAGCTCTCACCTTTTCTGGGAGGCTTTCTTATTTTCTCTTCTTTCTAAGGGCTGGCTCTACACTGCTTCTTTAGTCCAGGAATTCTGCCTCCTCTTCAGCGATGAGTTCATGTTCTTGTTTCTCTTAGTTTTGGCTTAACCTTGCTATTCTACACTTCCTTACAAACTCAGTCATGCAAATAATAGAGATTTTAAATTTTGCCTTCTGTGCTTTCAGTTGTAATAAGTTAAACATATTATTGTAAATGAAAGTACTGACTACCAGCTGCTGATTGTGGCATTTAGACCTCTCAGTAGATCTGTGGAGTAAGTGTGAAGGATACCGGGCCTTGAGGTTTGGGTGGGAATTTCTTTCAGAGTTTGACGCCAAGCTTCCTGGCATTAGATACCAAAAATCTGCAATGTAGCAAAGATGTCTTAAGTGAATGGAGCTTGTAGTTGGCCTGTTGAATTCTTCTTCTTTTTCTTCTTCTTCTTCTTCTTCTTCTTCTTCTTCTCCTTCTTCTTCTTCTTCTTCTTCTTCTTCTTCTTCTTCTTATTATTATTATTATTATTATTATTACTTTATTTATTACATACACAGTGTGCTGCCTGCATATATGCCTGCACACCAGAAGAGGGCACCACATCTCATTATAGGTGGTTATGAGCCACCATGTGGTTTCTGGGACTTGAACTCAGGACCCTTGGAAGAAAAGACAGGGCTCATAACCACTGAGCCATCTCTCCAGTTCTAGGCCTGCTGATTTCTTAAAAAGAAAGAATAAATATAGTGTTATTGAACAAATGGAAGAGGATGGGTAGATGGATGGATGGGTAGATGGGTAGATGGGAATAAAATAGCTCAATGCATAGTTCAATGGAAGGACTAATTAGCAGTAGTAAGTATTAGTACAGAATTATTTATTTGAACAAATCTAAAAAGTGGAGGGCAGAGAGGAAATACTTTCTATTGGGTGTTATAGAATTGTTCTGCACTGTCTGATGGGATCTGGGCTTTGGTTTGGGGGTTGTATGTGTCTTCAAACATTTAGTTTTACTTTCTTGTAGTTGGTGTGTATTGATGCTTTGAGTAAAGTGACATGACAGCAGGGAGTTGGGAAGCACAAGGAAAATTGTGTTGCTACCCTTCTAACTATAGGTAGGTTACCACGGAGTTGTCCTCTCATTAAGACCAAAAGACATTAACGATTTCAACTTTATTCCCCAGCCCCACACCAAAAGCCCTAAAAAGTTGATGTGTGCAAAACTTATACAATGATAGGTAAACATGCCTTTCTAGCAGCATTTCATGTATAGGAAGGCTAATAACTTCAGTTAAATGTGTGTGCGTTTAATCAACCACTGCATTTTGAGTGTTTTACATACATGTATAATCTGGAGAGTGGGGAAGAATACTTACAAAAGCCTTTCTTTTTTCTCCTATTTCATTCTTGGAAATATAGACTCAAGTAATTTAATACTCAATTTAGTCTTTCTGGATTAAATGCATAACAAAACATGGTCTTTTATCTTTATGCTTATGATCCCAAATACTATGTAATGCATTTTGCTCCAAACTGGAAAGATGCTATAAACTAAACTAAAAGAAAAGGTAATATCCTGTCAGTTCTACTCTGGATGGTCCCTGATGTTTTACCAAGGCAAATTAAGGAATATCAGATTTGGGTTTACAGCCTAATGGATATGTTCATATGACTAACCACGTATGTTGCATTGGGAAGGTTGTATGCATGTACATTATAAAGGACCATGATACCATAGGGTCTCTTGGGTGCTTTGACCCACACTGTACTGTTTGGGCTCACTTTCCCATTTCTACTACCTTTCAAGTTTTGCATCTACATCCAGCACAGCACTGTGGGTGTTTGAATAGGCAATCTCTCTGATGTCTCAACTCTCTGACCTGCTCCTGTTTTCTCTTTCCTATCACTTCATTAGCAAGGAAGAGCCCCGTCTGTGGCACACGCCTTTAATCTCAACACTCCAGAAGCAGAGGCAGGCGAGCGCTGTGAGTTCCAGGCCAGCCTGGTCTACAAAGTGAGTCCAGGACAGCCAAGGTTACACAGAGGAACCCTGTCTCAAGGGAGGAAAAAAGAAAAAGAAAGAAAGAAAAGAAAAGAGTAAAGAAATGCAAAGGTTAATGTGAAGGGAAGGCATCCTTTAAGGCGAGCGAGCTCCACTGTGCTTTTGTGAATTTGGGACTTGGTGTTACATACAATGCCCCACCTTACCTACTAAGGACAGTGTCTTTCACTTTAACTAGTTCTTATCTGGTTTCTTTTGAGCACACCTCTAAACAGGGCTTGGTGTGTTTTCTAAGCAATTGTTAGGGTAGACCTCAGCCAGCACATGAATGCAGAGAACAGTTTGGAAAAACTTCCTCGTGGGATCACTCTTAACTGAGTCCCACTCACAACCTCTGAGGAAATAAGCAATAAACGGGAGTTGTTCCCTCCTTCCCCCTCCCGTGAGAGTCACAGTTGTTAGGATGAATGGTAAGATGCCAGCCAGTTTCACAGCGACAGTGCTATAGAACTCTGTTGTATGATGAAAATAAAACTGAGACAAAGTTAATGCGGCAGCAGCAGCAGCAGCAGCAACAACGACAACGTATTTATCCGGGTGTTCCTGTGGGGTTTGTGGGAATGTTTCATTTGGCTTGGAAGACTTCGTTGGTAGAGGGTAAGGAGGCTGTAGCTTGCTCACTCACAGCGTGCTCACAGAGCATGCACAGGGGTCTGCTTGCCCAGCACCACACGGACATCATTAAGAGGTACACAGTTTTGGACTGATGATTTGATCTGCATCCACACATACGCAATACATCTCATCCAGATGAACTTCGCGCCCGCTCTCCTGCTGCCTTCACCTCCCGAGCCACACACTGTGGCCTCTTGCCTGGAACACCGCAGCTCCCTCCTGGCTTTGCTCCTAGGACTTTTGGGGCGGGCGGTTCGTAACCTGTGAGTCGCAACCCCTTTGGGGGTCGCCTATCAGATATCCTCCTGCATGCCAGATTATTTACATTACAGATTCATAAAAGTATCCAAATTACTGTTAGGAAGTAGCAGCTGAGATAAATTCACAGTTGGGGGTCACCATAACATGAGGAACGGTATTAAAGGGTCTCAGCATTAGGAAGGTTAAGAAGTGCTGCCTTGGGGTGTTTTGGGAACAGAACTCAGGTCTTGCTGCTTCCCCCACTTAGATGGTCCCAAAGAGCCTACATAGCCTGGCCTCCGCTCTCCTTCCAGGCCTGTAATTGTATTGTTCTGCCTTCACACACGTAACCCTCTGGCCTTCTTTTCATTTGAAAACTACCTCAATGATGTCAGTCCACAGTTTCCTGCGAGATTCTGTTCATTTTGTTTGTACAGCAGGCTCTCCCTCTCTCCTCATAGCTCAGCTTTACATTAATTTTAAATACTAATGTTAAATATTAATACAGATATCAGCTCCACAAAGGAAATCTTCTTTCTGCTCTAAAATAGGATGTGCCACCCGCGTGCCACGTTCCTTTGCCCGCTTGGCTCGTTCCAAAGCCGTCACATTAATTTCTTTCATTTTTGTTCCTTGCTGTTCTCTCTTGAACAACTGAGAGCAACTAGGTAAAAGTAGCTCTTTATCTTGTTTGTCACTGCACTCCTAGCACGCAGTACTTCACGCTTTAACGTAATTGTTAACCTTTTAAGTAACAGCAGTAGTCTATAGAATGCAAGGAAACCAGGGAAGACTACTCGAGAGTTAATTTATCCACAGCCTATCCTGAGGGTGAGTGAGGAACTTATGGGTGATAAACAGAATCTCCCACGGTGGTCTGCTGTTGAACCCTCTCCCATAGTTAGCATAGATAGCTCCAAAAGATGTCCACATCCGAATCTGTGAATGTACACACATGTATATATGAATGCATGGGATTAGAAGCCCCTTAGTCGTTCAGTTTATTATAGGTGTGTAGCATGTTTATCAGTAGACGATGCTCGCCGTGACAACTGCTGAGTTGCTACTACTCTGTTAGTTTTGCCTGGTTTTTTTGTTGTTGTTGTTTTGTTTTTTAACAGAACAAATGTCTCTCTATTTCTTCGTGTTCCTTAGCGCCTAATTCTCACGGCCTAACAGGGGTGTTGTGGAGTAGTTCCTTCCAGTCTGCGTGTTTGTTTTCTGGGGGGGGGGGGAATTGTGATAAAGCAGAACACTGCTTTGAGTCAGTGTGTTTGCAAAGCAAACACTTTCCCTTCTCAATCCAGAATGCACTGCAAATACCTAATTGTGGATTTTCTTGAGCTTGTAAGTACAAAGCAGAGCACAGTTATTACAATTTTTTTTCTAAAATACATTGCAGTTAATTTTTCTCAATGTGCTTCTTTTTTTTAAGAATTTGATAAATTATTTTTGTACTGCCGTGAATATCAACTCATAACTATTAAATATTAATAATTAAAATTCCTTCTAAATAAAAGAATAAGCTGGTATGTTCTCCCTTCTATGACATTACAACCAGTATCTTAATCTTTTAGGTTTTGCTCTGTTCCTTCCATACCATCTTCATCCGATCCATTGGTTATCGAACACATACGTTTCCATCCACCCCATCCGGTCTCCATGGCAACCAGAGGTGGTTGCTAAGTGCTGGTTTTATTCAGGCTGTTTTGATGCCAAATGCTAAGTACCCTGCCACGATACGCCTATGTAATGTGCACTGATGCACTTTCCACTTCCATCCAGTCCAGGGAGAGAAAAATAACAGTGTTTAGCTCCACGGTTTGGCTGAGTTCTGTTTCTCACATTGCATACGAACCCAAATCATACTTTAGAATCATAAAATTGGCATTTCCTTATTTAAATTTTCCCCAGTAATATTTTTTTAATCACAGATATTTACTAAGGCTGAAAAGAAGTGAGTCCTTTGAGCAGTGGCCCGTTTTGTGATTCTAATCCAGTCATTTGCCATCTATCTAAAGATAAATAAGAACAATCTCCCTTTAGCTGTTTGGATTAGAAAAGAGGGGCAGCCAGGGCTGGTTATTCACAATCCCTCCAATCGAGATCCAATTTTCCTTTTACAAAAGAAAATATGAAATACCTGCAGACATACCATATTCATGGTAGACATACAAGTCATAGGACCTTGAAGTGACCATATTTAGACTGTAGGCTCTTGATTGCAACACAAGTTTCTGAAGCCTTGGTGTGACAAAGCAAGAAGCGCACTGACCAGGCCTTCGCAGCTTTTGCCCCAGCCTTGGCAGCAGGCAGCCTGTTGATTCTGATCTTTAGACACTCTGCCCCAGAAACAGGAAATTTGTAGTGGGCATAATGCCGGTCCTCATGCAGCCTACGATAGACCTCGGTGCAGCATTGCCACCTAATCCCAAGGACAGCGTGGACTCTCGCCATAGTGCTCACTGCTGAGTGTGGATTTTTTTTTTTAATAAAAAAGGAAAAGCAGTACATCTTAAAATTCTCCCAGTTTTTACTTCTCCACCCTGCATTATCTATCCCCCCTTCCTGCCCACCCCCACACCTTTTCCATGCTACCCAGTCTCTAATACAGGGTTGCTCTAAGATGTTTCAGAGCATATCCGCTCTTACAAACTACATGGCGGATCTCCATCTCCATCTTTTACTATGGAAACCCTGCAAGCAATAGGAGAGGGAAGTAGAGATAAATGTTTAGTGGCTGGAGAGATGGCTGAGCGGTTAAGAGCACTGACTGGTCTTCCAGAGGTCCTGAGTTCAATTCCTAGCACCCATATGGTGGCTTACAATCATCTGTAATAGAATCTGATTCCCTTTTCTGGTGTGCATGAAAACAAAGCATTCATATACATAAAATTAGTAACTAGATTTGTTAAAAGGAACCCTGATTTAAGATGAAAAAAATTAAATCACTTTTTGGAATTATAATATAATTACATCATTTTTTTTCTTCCTTTCCCTCTCTCTAAACCCTATCATCTATTCCTCCTCGTTTTCTTTCAAATTCATGGTCTCTATTTTCATTAATTATCAGTGTGTGTGTGTGTTCCTAAATATGTAAATGCAACCTGCTCAGTCTGTATAATGTCACTTGTATGTATATGCTTTCAGGATTGACTATTTGATATTGGATAATCAATTGGTGTGCTCTTCTGACTTTTTTCAACAATCTAGCCTAAATATAATTATAATTTGTCCAGTGACATTTGTAGACAATGTCAGTTGCCCCAGAACTTTGTGTTATTTTGAAGTGTGTTTAAGCATGCGCTCTGTGTGTGTGTGTGTACACGTGGTGGGACATATGCAAGCTAGTGAATTTTACAGTTAATTGAGCATCAACACCAGGATTATCAACTAATAACTACACTTCAAAGAATTAACCTAGATCATAGGCAAATTCTTGGTTTGGTAACGCATTTGAAATAAAGCATTTCCTTTGAGTTCCTTCCTAATCAAAGGTGCGTGAAGTTACCATTCGAAGATAAAGTCTATAATAGCATTTAAAAATCCCTGTAAATCCTATAGGATGGAGTGTGTTTGGGTTTTCCAGCTCATGTTGTAGGATTTCGGGCTTCTTTTAAGTACTTATCTGCTAGTGTTTTTGGATTAGGAGTGTGTGTTGGATGAGTGTGTGGGAGGGTGGAAAGGCAGTCGTTAGTTCTGAGACCCACAGAAGTGCTCTGCCATTGTCCTGGTCACGCTTCCAGGACTCAGCGCTTTGCACTGGGCAGCCTCCTTTTGAAGTATTTTCTGCACTTCTGAGATCCTTTCAGAAGTATTTTCTTTTAAAATATCATGCATTCTTCTCCAGAAGAATTAGCCTTTCAAATAATACAAAGAAACACAGGATACTTGTAATCTGTCAAGTATGGCTACAAACATTAGGGTATTATGGCGAGATAGAAGAAGGGTTCTGCAAGAAGCTCGGCTGTCTAATTATAAACCTGCCTTTTAATTTGGTTTGACTGCAGAGGAACCCATCTAGGCAGAGGAAACGAGAGGTCGTGGTTTCATTCAGGCTTTGCAATTTGTATTTTTTATGTGTAAGGGGGAAATCAAAATGGAAATCCTTCTCTGGCACGGCCGTTAAGTATTGGAATCATGCTTACACATAAAAATAGTCTGCGCTTTCAGAAAAATTCCATGTGGATCTACCATTTACTGTTTGGCACAAGGTAACTTTAAAAGATAGCCAGGGTGAACAGTAAGATCATAGACAGACAATTAATAGCCCAGGTGACCAATAAGATGGTTTGAGAATTTAAAGTTTTAAAATGTCAAGCACAAACCGTTAATATGGGATTCAGAATGGAAAGCGGCGCTTTCTAAAATAGCGTGCGCGGTCATACGTATGTATGAGTGCGCGCAAGTGCTTTATACATTTAAATGCAGAACTTATAAATCCGAGCATACTTTGATTTCACAAAATAACAGCGGCTCTACCTTTGGATGTAAGCGCCGGGATCTAATCCACGACATAATGGAATATGTTGGTGTACCATCTCTTCTGTTTAGCAAAGCTGAGCCCTGGGGCTCCTGTCCCTGGAGTTGCTCCTTTTCCCTCATCCTTCCTCTCGCTCTCATACAGCTGTGACTTTAATCTCAGGTGATAAAGAGACTTGTGTCCCCTCTCTCAGGTGGCAGCAGCCTCCACAGATGTTAACTTCAGCACCTGGCAGACTCGTTCTTGATTTTTGTTCTGCGAAACCTTATTCTGACTCTAATTATTAGCCTCTGAGGCTTGCTTAAAGTGTTTCAGGTTTTCTTGAATTTTCGTCACTCACGATGGGTTATTAATATTTCCAACACCGGGGATATGTGCGGGGACCGTCTATTGGCATCAGTTGATCCTTCCTTAATGTGACCTGCTTGAGGATGAAATAAAAGTGATCTATTCGTGTGACCTCGCAGTTCGCGTGGCGTCTGATATGGAGGTGTTCTGGGGAAGTGTTTGTTGAATGAAGATGTGTCCTGAGGTGCGGGAGGCTGGGAAGGGAGGATGCTCCTGTCACTGTCTATTGGAGGAGCTAAGCCGTGCTTCAGGGAGGGAGTCAGTAGGGAGACAGTTTAAGTTGTCTCTGTTACAAGGAGAAAAGATGACAGAGCCATCCCTGTTACACAGTGCTCTCCGCCAACTGACATGATGTTTTTAAGTTTTATACCTAGTGTTCAGTTCCCATTCAGCGGCACCTTTTATACACGCGCGCTCACATACACACACACACACACACACACACACACACACACACACACACACACTGTGCATCCAGTAAAGTTCATTCTATTAGGAAATGACCTTTAGGCTGTCATGATTAGAAATAGTCCTACTTAAAGTATAATATGTCTACTATAAAATATTTGAATTGTTGAAAGCATAATAATAGTGCAAAGGTAAAAATTTTAAAACATAAATTATTGGTTCACAGAATTTCGTGTGAGCGAGGTCCTGTTCATTATATAGAGCGGTAAACCTTAGTAGGCGTGCGACAGTATTTTAAAGGCTGCATCCTCTGCTGTACTCAAAGTTAAGTGATATGTGACATTTGGGATTGAGAAGGCTGTTTATCAGCTTGGGCCTTGGCAGGAATTTCTCCAGTGTTAGCCTTTTTCTCTCCCTCTCCATCACTTAAAAGTTAACAGCAAACAGAATGAGGCCTTGTCTCAAAGAAAAGGTTTAATCAGGGAACGGAACAGGAGGACAGAATGGAGGAAGGGGGCCAAGGTTGGGCAGGCTTACCACTATGTAAGCTAA
>NC_140497.1:36483280-36798280 GCF_964271855.1 Acomys minous | reverse complement strand
CCCCCCCCCCCCCCCGGCTGCTCAGCTTCTCTCTCTGTCCAGATGCAGCAGCTTGAGTCTCTTGTCCTTAGCTCATTAAGAGCCGCTGAGGTGTCCCCGACTTCACTGCCCTTTTCGTAGGAATGTAAGAATTCGGCTGGAAGGAGCAACAAGCTCCCTCCTTTCTGGCCGACCAAGGATTCCCATTGTCGGATGCAGTGGGCATGAAAGCTGCATTTTACAGCACAAAGGCTCCAATAACATTTACTTCGGTTGGCTGGGAATGAAATGCACACAGGCACTGCTCAGTCTTGGTTGCTTAAGCACCAGCTTCCCTTGGCTTTTTGCCATGTTGTGCATTTCAAAGAGACAAGTCCTTTAAGGAGAAAGTGTTTTCCTTGTAACTTGCAGTGGAGTAAACAGACCACTCAGGCATAGTTTATTGCATTACAAACGCAACTCTGCGAACTAGTCCAAAATTGAATGCAACAAAGTAATTAGCAAAATCATTTGGTCCTTAGAATCCATAAACACAAACGGGCCTATTTATAAAGTAAAAATTGTTCTTTTTCTAAAGAACCACTAAAACCTCTTTATATTTACAGAATGCTAGCTTAGGTTGTAAATATTTTACTTACAAAAGATAATTGCCCATCTTACAAATATCTTTTTCAAATATGTTTATGATAGACTTTGTTGGATTAATATGGAAAATCAAAACATTTTACTTTAAGCCAACCTTGAAGTGACTGTGGCCAATGCCTCCGGGACCAGCCCCTGTGCAGACTGGTTTTTGTGGGAAGTGATGTTGGATGGCTGTCTGGTGCTCCTTCTACCCCCAGCGTGCTGGCTCACAGGTGTGCCAGCATGCCTGGTTACCCAGGGCTTCTAGCATGCTAGGAAGCCACTCTAGCAACTGGGCTAGATCCCCAGCTACCATGTGCCATGAAGAAAGACACAGAAAGGAAAAGCATGGCAAGTGGCCACATCACTTTAAATAGCCCTGACCCCACCAGGCTAGGTAAAATGCACATACACGTTGCATTCTTTTACCTCCTCTGAGTCCCAAGTACAAGGCAAAGAAAGGCGTAGTTAGTCTAGAAGTGGCAATCACTGAACCGGTACGCCAGAATCATTTATGTTTTCTCTAGAATACAGGCAATGTAGCCTCAGAATGAGTCACCCAACATGGCTGCCAGACGGTCTCTCTTTTTACAGTGCATTGCCCTAGACTCGTTGGTGGTTTCACTTATTTGTTTGTTTGTTTATTTTTATGAGACTCTGCGTTTCTAACATCATACAAGATATTGAATGAAATGACTTTTCATATCAGGTCAGTCAGACTGAAAAATCACAGGAGGGGTATTATCAAGCCCATACAAAGATTAAGGCATTTATTACAGGGATTTTATTTATTGCTTATATGCCAACTCAAATCCCTTAATTTTTGTAAACTAAACACTAAACTTCACTTTTATCTATAAATAAGTTGTAAGGCATTTGATTTTCTGCTGTTGCGTCTTTTTCACAATTAGTTGAAAGAGCTAGCTCTCAGCTCCTAATATTTTCAAACATTTTCTTTTAAAAGAAGAGGCTAGTGTCTTATTTAAGGTAAGAAATGAGCCATCATTCACAAAGAAGCCTAAACAGGACCTCGTTAATCTGTGTTAATAGCCTTCCTCATTGATGAATTGGGCCCCCGCGCAGTCTAATCTTCACATTGTCTGTAGCCAGTGATGCTCAAAGAGGAGCCACAGGGCCCTCCATGACAGGAGCTCTCTCTCGCTGCACCCCACAGATTGCAATCAACACCCTGGGGCATACAGGTGCAGACACATTCCTTCTCTTCTGGTGGCTGCACCCACCACTGCTCTCCCCACCCACCCCCAACCACGGCACTGTCATCCATGGGCCAAAACTCAGAATGCCTACTGAGCCCGTGGTCCCCTTGGGTAGGCTTAGAAACAGAGAGGTGTTGGCCCGCGTTGCAGATGCTTTGGCCCCCCGTGCCTACACCCGTCCATCCGTGTTTACACTCAGCTTCTGTCCCTGTGAATGTGCCTAGCCGGTTAGGATTCCGGATCTGCCCATCTCTGAACTGTGGTCCTCATTCACCCTGGGCTTGATCCAATTGTCTCAGTTTCTTCAGAGCATGAGAGAGAGAGAATTGTAGAGAGGCTCGGAGCGCTTCGCCTGGTGCCTTGTCAGCCTTTCATCTGCGGCTGCAATCTGATTTCCCTTTCATGTGTTACAGAGGGGCTTAAATGGCATCCGAGGTAATCTTGAGTTTCTGGGTTACTTTTCAGCAGTTTGCCTCGATGGAGTGTGGAGGAGGGGGGGGGGGGGGGACGGGGATGACCCTGGCCTGTCAGTACATGCCGGTAGCAAAACCGCTTCAGAAAACAAGTGAGGCGCTCCTAATGAATTGTGCTTCTGGTTCTTTAAGTCGGCACAGCGTCTCCATCAGGGTTTTACAGCTGGACTCTGGCTGTAATTGCTACTGGGATGCGAAGCACAACATGTGGTGTGGAAGCTAAGTGCTTACTGTGTTTTAGTGGCCAAAAACACATGGCATGGTAGGAGCATCGGATTTCCTGAAATTCACACTTGTATATCTTTCGTGCTCCTCACCCGGTTCTGACGTGCTGCTGATTTACCAGCAGGCGCTCTAGATGAAGGTGATAAAAATGGCAGAGCTAAAAGATGCTGTTTCTTAAAAGGTACCGTATATCAGTTGAGTAAGAGGAAGCGTTTTTTGGGGGGGGGCGGAGGCGTGTAAATGCACTGTAGCTATTCCTCCGTAAAGGTGGTTAGTTTTCATCTCAACCCTTGCAACAAAAACAACGAGAGATCACCTTGTTAATCTTACTAGACTACGGTACAAAATGGCCCCTATTAAGCCATTTCTCCTGATGTAAACAGCAATTCTGCATGTGTTGGAAGCATCAGCTCCCAGACCCCTCTCCTCTGGATCTGTCATTAGATAGGTATAAATCAGCTTCTGTGCCTCTTCCAGAGAAGCCGTAAAGCCTCATGTTTCCTTGCTTGAGACATTATGATGCTAAGGAGGTTAAACTGATGGTTTTACTGGAGGAAAAGTATCATATCCCAAATTTTAGTGTGGGAGACATAACGAAAATGCCCATTCTGGTCCACCCTGATGGTTACTTAAGGCATAAGCAATGAGGCTTGGAAGTTAGTGGAATCTGCTAGGCACCCTTATGCTCAAGGTCTTCGCTGTGACTGCTGCCATCTCCACCCCCACTGGATTTTTCTGTACGATCACTTCTTTTTTATTTTCCTTTCCAATTTTTTGTTTTATTTTTGCAAGCCAACCTCCATGGGTCTATCCAGCAAGATGGCTTTGTAGTCAGTTTTCACTAATATCTTAAAAGCAGTTTCTATATTAATACATATTTATACATGCCATTTATTAATTCTGGAAACAGTAGAGTACACTGGAGAGAATTATTTATATTAGTGAGAAATGATATAATGCAAAGATTTCCCCCAAAACTCCCTGAAGAAATAATTGTCCTTGTTTCCATAGAAATGAGGGGTTCCTTGGTTTTTGGTCCTTAGATGAAGCTGGTTTTTTGCTTAATTACAATGAAATTGTAACCACTCATCAAAAAGAAGTCCTTTGTTCTGTTTAGAATCCAAATTTTCTTCTCCTGAATGTATGCATCTACCTTAAGAGTCTAACAGCAAATTCAGAAGAGAAAAAAAAAGCTCCTGGATAGACAGAATTTGAAAGAAGTACAACTTGTATTGATTCTTTTTTTTTTTTTTTAATGATCCAAGTTTGTGGTTTCTCTTCCTAGTTTTCACCCCATGGTGGTTCACCTTAAGTTTTATTTCACTCAGAATTATTTTATGGCATGCATCTTTGCATCTTTATTGAAACTTTTAATTTGAAAAAATTGGAGAGTTAAGAATCTCTACATTTTTGTTACACACACACACACACACACACACACACACACACACACACACACACACACAATGGAGTGTCTCTCAGTGCTGGCAGCATTAAATTCGCATATATTCACACATACCTTTGTTAGAAAACAAAAAAGGATAAGCTAACAACTGATAAAATGTAGTGGGAATTGGGGTAGCAATACATACTGCACTCTTTCTCAAATTTCTTCCTTAACATCAAGTTGAGATTGTATTCTGCCCTGCAGGGCTAGGACCATCTTACAGTAACCTTGGTTACTCCTTGCGGTTGAATTGCACTTTTCCTGCCTTTGCAGATGGACGGACTCCCCAGTTTTGCCACCAGACTCAGCTGTGCAGCAGGGAGCCAAGGCCAGTGTCGTTGGTTCTTTCCGACTGGCTGATGGCATTGGTGGATGGTCATGCCTGCTCCATCCTACAGCCCAGGGCCTTCATCTTGGGAGCAGCAGGGATAAAATTGGTGACTATCACATATGCACCATGCTGCTCCTTCCAGACCCACGGGCTGCCACGGGGAGCCTAGCAGCTGTTCTCATGGTGTTTCGGGGAACAGGCAGTGGGACACTGTAAATGAGTTAGTCCTACTTGACTGAGAAAGAAAGGACGGAGAAAATTGTAGGCAGCAACATCACTGCAGCAGAAAAGACGCAGGCAAAGACCCACCGCATGAGAAGACAGCATCTTAGAGTTTTTGCATTCGATATCAAATATAAGAGCTTATACTGAACGTACTTTTAAAGTAGTCTAGGCAAGGTCACATCCATCTTTCTCATCTATAGGAAAAGACTTGATGTTATGAAAAAAAAAAGCATGGTTTGGTTTGTGGGACACTTTCCAAATGTTTGCGAGCTCTGAGTTCTGTTACCTCTATCTACAAATAGAGGAAAAATGGAAGGCAAGTGTAAGGTATGGGAAGTTTAGCAGCTGAAAAAACAGAAAGCAGGATAGACATGTTTTCACAGTGACTTCTTGTACAACCATGTCAACTTACTATTTTATAAAATTGCTTTTTAACTTAATTTTAATTTGCAACTCTAAAATTATTAACATGGTCAGTAAGTTTATTGGTGCAACTTACAAAATTGCAGAATAATAGCTAAATAAAAGTGAATCCACTCGTAACTCTATGGCTCTGTAAGTCTCAAAATTACTTTCAAATATGCAATTATACAAAAATATGACTATAGCAAGGTGATTGAAAGAAAAATAACAACGCTAAACTGTTTTGATTGTGACTCTACTTTTATAGTCAAAATTTTAACAAAGAAAGTAGCATACCAAACTATATATGGACTACGGAAGGTTTTTCTTTTTATTTATTTGTTTGTTTATTTTGGGTTTTTCAAGACAAGGTTTCTCTGTGTGTATCCTTGGCTATCCTGGACCTATTTGTATACCAGGCTGACCTCGAACTTACAGGGATCCACTTGCCTCTGTCTCTGGAGTGCTGGGATTAAAGGTATGCACCACCATGCCCAGCTCAGTTTTCCTTTATTTTATAGTTTTACTTTTCTGTAGTTCTCTATTTCTAAGTTTCTGTGTAATGTGTTACAGATATCATAAGCATTTTAGTGAAAAAAATTGATATCGTATTTGATTACATGGATATACATGACTATATTTAATGCTTTCAATATATCTTATGGCATAGTGATTAAAATCTAAGTACAACATGGACAATAGGATGGGATTCATATTGCACAGTAATATTCTCCACTTATTTTAAAAGAATGACTATTTTTGCTGTGCTGGGATCAGACACAGTGCCTTGCATATGCCAGGCAAGCATTCAACTGCAAAGCCACACCCATTGCTCAAGAATGGAATTTTAAAGTGCATTTAAGTTCTATTATATACATATATAACAACAGTGCTTATGCATGAAGTACTTACAGACGCACGCTGACTTTAACAATAATCTATGCTGAATTGAACAGAGTGAATGAAAGGAGAATTTGCCAAACTCGGTATATAGATTGGTTTTATTTCACCAAAAATATTTTTATGAAGATAACTTCATGCTATTTGGGAAGCAGTAAACCTATTTATTTCTTTTTGAGGGAATTAAGTCTTAATTTAGAGCCCACATTTCACTATGTGGTTCAAACCCCTTCAGGTAGGCATAATCAATTCCTATTTATTATCAAGTTTCCAGTCTGACACTAGGAATAGTATTATGAAGTTATCACCATGTGCTAAATGCTAAGGACCAAATGGCACCCTCTAAAAATTCAAATATGGAAGCCATCAACACCAATATAGTCTCTGGAGAAGGAGCCATTGGGAGAAGGTGAAGTTTAAATGAAGTCTTGATAGTAGAGCCCTGGTGATGGCTGTGAGTGCCCTTCTGCAAAGGTATCAGGATTATGTGCCATGTCAGGACCTAGTTAGGAGGTGGTTCCTCCCTCTAGGCTGACAGGAACTGCATCTGCTGACACTTTGACCTTGGGCTTCTGGTCTCAAGAGCTGTAAGAACAGATATATCTAAGCCACACACAGTCTCTGGTGGACTTTGGCTTTTGCTTTTCTCCCCAGAAGTGCCAGGTGACGACTACAGTGAGAAACATCGAGTTTTCTCTTTATATTTTTACCACCGATGCCTATGAGGAAAACTATTCATGGTCCCATGCTAAACATCATGGCCTCATGCGTCCATGGTAATCCAAGAGCTTTCTGTACTGTATTCCTCTCAGTCATTCCCACATCCTTTTATTTTTTCTTGTCATATAGAAAATGTATGACTGTCCCTCATGACACCAGGCATAGAGGAGGCTAAGAGGAGTGGCTCATCCTTTGAAGGCCATCTTGACACCCTACAGTCATCTTTTGGTACTTTAGGAGACAGTGGAAGGTGAAGTCTTGCCACTTCTGGGATTCTCTTCTCTCTCCCTCTCTCTCTCTCTCTCTGTGTGTGTGTGTGTGTGTGTGTGTGTGTGTGTGTGTGTGTGTGTGTGTGTGTCCGTGTGTCCCCTCTTCTCTTTGGTGTGTGTGTGTGTGTGTGTATGTGTGTCCATCCATCCTGTTTGGTGGGGGTAGTTTGGAGCAGGAATTTTTCTCAAGACAGCAACACCTTGATTAATGGATACTCTTTTTCCCATCCTGCACTTCTAGTCCAAGCCTGTAGGCTGGATGCCGAGAGATGAGCTCAGAATACTCGGCAGTTTCGCACATTCCCTTCGACTCTTGCATATGTCGAAGCATTTAAGACATAAAGATCTACAGTCCTTCTGGCTGAGCACATTTCAAAACACTACCCTGTACATACGACTATCTCACAGTCTAGGCTTAGGAAAGTGATGGTGGAATTCTTACCTTTGTCTTCATGTAATTCCATAATGTTTTAAAATAATCTTTCTTCTAAAGGCAAAAAAAAAAAATCACCTTCACATATTTTGTGTCAGTTGATCGCTGTGACAATACTACTGTAGTTACTATTACCTGGATTTTAACAAAGGCAGGAGTGAAGTCACTCACAAATTATAATTATCTTTTGATCTGAGACAAGGAAGGAAAAAATGGGAGGCAAACATGTAATGAGTACATTCAGCATGAGAGACATGCGCAGAGCCTATTTAAAATGACTTAATAAGGACTACTGTCTCTTTAAGCCTTACTTGAGTGAGAAGCATTTTCAGTGTTGTAGGTTTTTAAGATTGATTTCTCATTTGAGATGATTTGTGCTCATCCCCCCCCCCCCATTCCCAGAGGGGTCTCCACTCAGAGCTCTATGAGCCCTTATTTTCACCACAGCCCAGAGCCTGCCCTGGTTCATCCTGCACACCGACTGACTTTACTCAGACACTGGTTGGATCATAGTTGCCTGATTGAAACAGGCAAGACCTCACCCTTAGCCCCTTGGGTGGCTCTGGAAGTTTTCCTAAAACAGTCTTGGCTTTTGAATTTCAACTTTACTCTGAACCACGGATAGGGATTAGCTACTCAATGAGGCACTTTGTCCTACTGTCCAGCTTAACTGTCCCCTCTCGCTTCTCTACTGAAGGCCTCTACACAAGACAGCCTAATGTCTTTCTATTATAGTAGCCTCGTAATAAACGTTGGACACCTACCTTTACACTCTTGGTCTCAGTCCCACGTTGAACACCCCCAATTCCTTTCTGGCTATATTTGTTCCAGCATCTCTGAGAACTGCCCCATTTGCAGCATGCAGTAAATATTTTGTACATATTTGCTTCGTGGGCTAAAGAATTGCTAATGTGTCCTGACATTACAACATGTCTTGGGTTCCTGATCTGTATTCTATTAGAGACATGGCCACATGTCCTCCATCTGGTAGGTGATCTGAGGAGCTTCTACGCTAGAACATCTGTTTTCTCCTCTTCTTTTAGCATCACAGAAATGTCAAATATTTCTATGCCAGGGTAATTTTTAAATATGCAAGTTTGTTCCGGCTCCCTGGTTTTATGTTTGTTTTTGAAGCTCACATTTCAGCGTTATAAGAATCGTAATTGAGAACCATGGAGTCTTACTTATGTCCTGAATTGGAAACATTTCCCATTTGGTTTGAGTTTTTACTCACCAGTGTGTGAAAAGTTCCGTCTTTCAATAGCATTCATGGGAAACCAGGCCATCGCTGTAAGAAGGCAGCATGGCTCGATGAACATGCTTTCTTCTGTCATCGTGGTCTGTGTGGTGTCCTGACAGAGTGAGAGGGGACCGTTAACCATGTTCCTGGCGAAATGATCATTTCTGTTGACCACTGCTTTTGTTTATCTTTGACTGTCGAGATTTTTTTTCGTAACCTCTGAGATAATAACCCACCCCACCCCTAAAGCTGAGAAAATAAGAAATCAGTTCCTTCCCCCAAAATGGCTGTGATTTCTGTGAAGATGTCGAAGTTCCGAATGGCATTGTGTACCCATTGGAGCCCCGTCTACACTTGAACTATAACCGTAGTTGAAGTTGGCTATTTCGGGTCCCCTTGGTTACCATCCGGTATGAGAAGTCTGTTAGCTGCTCAGCATTTGAGTATTTTAAAGGCAGGTATTCAAAGCTGACTGTGTCGAGAGATGGGTTCGATTTCCTGTGCGCCTTTGAACTCTGTGCCCTCCACGCCAGCTATCAGCAAGCAGCGTGTTTTCAAACAGACTCCAATCATAGAGCTTCTGTGTTTAGTGCCTTTTCACACATCTAGATGATTCTCCGTTAGATAAAATCCCGAGGAAAAAAAAAACATTTCCGGCCCACCTACATAAATGAGTTAGACAACTCGAATACTTTGCTTTCGGGGAAAAAAATATTCTTGAGCTGCCTTAAGAAGGGGAGGCAGAGGTGTCTGTTAAATAAGCATTCTTAGCATGTAGGATTGGGGTCCGCCTCCCTTTTCCACTGCAGCGCAGCTGTTGGAGTAAACTCGAAGGGCCCCTTAATTGCTGCAGATTTCAATAGTGGGTTGTGGATTCCGTTACCTGGTCCCAACACCCTGATCAAAGGGAACTCGCTTAAGTGTATACACTACAGTTAAAAAAAAAAAAAAAGACATTCCTCATTTGATTGTTTGGCTTCTGTGGTGTTCTACAAAAGACCAGGCAGATTTCATCCCGCTTCGGAGCCTAACCTCTGCTACCAATGACGTGTCGCTTGGCTGGGCCAAAAGATACTCCTGGGCTTGTTTCCTTTGACCTTGGTGTAGGTTCGCTTTCACCACTTAGGTTGTGGAATTGGAGCTGTTTGTGCACATAGGCTATTTGGTGCCCATCGGGGTGGGGGTGGGGCGGAGGGATAGAGAAAAATAAACAGATCCTCACCCCTCGTTTGCAACCTGGTTTGGTAATGTGACCGGAAGAGTGTCTGCCGTGCCTTGTGTATCCCGATCAAAGCTTAGTTTGAGGTCTCCCTTATTATTGCTGTTTCTGAAGCTATGGAAGGAAGCCCTTTAACCTGGCGGGCATTCTCAGCCCTGGGGAGCAGCAAAGCAAAACCAGAGCACAGGCTCTGTCTGGCCTTCCTGTCCTCAGGAATTACACAAAGCACGGCTGAGAACAAACTACCACATATTGACTGCAGTCCCAGGCTAGTATGGCAGCACTGTGCTCACGGCCCCTTTCTTCCAGACCATAATATGGCATGTTAAATGGGCAAGCTGCACGGCTCTCTCATCGCCTCGCAGATTCGGCTAAACCGCGGTGCTGTCCCTTTGTGCACAGTCTGCCAGCCATCCCTTGGAATTTAAAAAGATTGGGTCTCCGTGGTCCCTGCCAGTGTGCCTGCAAAGTTAACAAGCTCAGGGCAGAAAGCTGGTTTTCTGAATAGTATTTTGGGGGCCGGGGTGTGGGGTAGGAGGAAGGCAGGACCTCAGTCACACAAGGACCACAATCACAGGGTGTTGCCCAGACCCACCAGGTGCCATCCTGTTTCAGCTCCCAGAGCTGTTAGGATTATAGGCATGTGCCACTACACCTGGCCTCAGAGAGTGGATGGAAATTATTTGAAATACCTTCACAGGAGGTGCAGGGTGTCCTGTGTACCTGGACTATAGGCTTCAGCATTCCAGTTCTTTCAAAATGAAAGTCATCTGTAAAAGTGTTATGCTCTTATTTACTTATTTCCACGTGTAATGAAGGTCTTATTCTTCTTTAATGTGGTGGAAGTTTGTTTCCTCTATAAATGTAGCAAGGAAATGAAGCGTATGTTCCTCCATACCATAGGGCTGGGTGTGTGTACGCATGTGTGCACGTGTGTGTGTGTGGGGGGGAATTAAACACCAAAACAAAACAAAGTGCTTCTTTCTATATATAAAGCACAACAGTTGCCTATACAGTTGTGATCCTGCAATTATACACCTTCTTTATTAGAATACATATAAAAACATTAAGAAATATTTACAGGAACAGTTGGAAACAACTGAAATCCACAGAAGAGATATGGGGTATTCATGCCAGGGTATTGTATGTAGCAGTGGAAGGGAACAAGCCAGCCCTGTGCATATCTCAAAAACATGTCATGCAAAGAAGTACAGGTATACTATATGCTCTATGTTTCCTAAGGTATGAATAAATAAATCCACAAAACACATAAAATGCCGAAAAACTTCAGCCAAGGCATGCCCTGCTGTGGAAAGGGGAACAGAACTGAGTGAAAGCATTCAAGAGTATACTTTCCTGGTAAGGGGAATGTTTAGCATCGTTTCGGATAATTGTCAGGTATTCACAGCCCTGAAACTTGCCTAGTGAGTCATGTAAGATTTGGACACTGTATTCCAGTTACCGCATCAATAAAAATATGTAAGACTGTAAAGTGAATAAATTAATTAATTAATTAATTTTAAAAAGAAATGTCTGTGAGCATGCACTTTGAAATTCTTGGATAAACAGCAAGAAAAATAAAATTTACATGCTGTGGTTCCAATTTCAGAAAAGTGGCATGCTAAAGTCATTTTCTAATTTTGAGGGTGAAGGATTGACAAAGGTTGAGAGATGCAGAAATACTGCATTTCATTTTATGCACATGGAAGTCTCAAGAATTAAGAAAACTTAAAGAGAAACAACGTATTAAAAGAGCACAAAAGGAAAATGTAATAGGAAGTCAACAGCAGGAAAGGGGCGTAACGGGGAAGTAAGGCGTGCAGGATGCGCGCAGCCATGGAGACCAGCGATGGCATTTTGTGATTCTGAGTAAATAAATGTGATGGCTGATGGTAAGGAAATCAGTGAGGCGGTCGGTGTCTAGACATCCATGCATTTGGGGGCAGCCTTCCCAGAAGAGATGAGACTGAAAGAACAGATCAACTTTCCCTGAAGTGCAAGTGTAGGTCTTAGTTACTTCCGTGCTGCTATGACAAAACGTCTTGACAACAGCGACTTAGGGGAGAAAGGATGTATTGTGGTTCCCAGGGTGACAGTCCGTCATGGCAGGGGAGTTCCAGCTCCAGGATCCTGAGGGAGCTGCTCACATGGGAACCGCAATCAGGAGCCACAGTAGAATGCCTGCATGTCGGCGTTCAGTTTCTTCTCTTCACTTGTACAGGGCAGAATCCCCTGCCCAGGGGGTGATCTTTCCCATAGTTGAGGTAGGCCTTCCTACAGCAATAATGTAATCATCAAAATTAGTACATTTCAATTCAAATAATCAAACGATACACTATTTGGTTGGTGTAATCAAATAGTAATGCCCAGAGGCCTAGCTGCATGCAACTCTAGATTGACAATTAACAGTGACCATTGAGTCTGTGTACAGTTAAGTCAAATGTATTATTAAACTTAACTAGTTTTCTTTGTTATTTCAATTTGACTACTAGGAGTTCTACAATTACATCTGTGGCCCATGGGCATGTCTTTTGGACAGTCCAATAAGTTGTTCCCATAGTTTGGCATTGGACAGCAGTGGTAGCTCTAGGACAGTAAAGGCAGAGCTCAGGAAGCACTGGAAAAATGAAAGAGCTGTTTCTTAGGACAGAATTGAGTGGCTGGGGTTAGTGATTGCATTTGTGCTGCCAAGGGTTATGGAGAAAGGACCAATCAAAGACTGCTCTGGTTTTCTACCTTATGTGGTATTGATTCGTAGGAGATGTCACGTGCTACATAAGACTGGAGGGAGGAAAGTACCAGAACTCAGGGATACAGAAGGACAGAGAAGGATGCTACATATTGAATCGCATGTACTTAACCATCCTGCTTTCATGTCTGTGAATGCAAGACACGAAGACTTAGGTTATTTAGTTTTGTAGAAGGGTTGGCCAGCAAGGAAGTGACCGAGCTGGGGTTAAGACCCACTGCAGCGGTGACTCGGAATGATTGGTGGTGGTGGAAAATAAATGATGCTTTGGGCTGTGTAGTCCGTGATGTGTGTGTCCATTGCTAGTCACGTTGCAGGATTGCTGTGGGCCATAATTATACGTCAGTGTGAGAACTGGATGACATGGCACACATGATAATCACAAATGGCAGGCTTCATTGGGAGGGAGGGATGGTCCTTTAGTGCAAGGCTACACAATCAGTCCTTTTTCATGCAAAGAGCTCCAAACATGATCAACTGATAGTACCTATGGGAATGCTTCGCCACAGCCCTTGCTTTCTGTGCTGTCTTAGAAATGCAAAGAAACAAAAAGGAGTTCAAAGAATCAAGTACTCTTGAGATCCTAAGAACACTTAACTTTTACATTTTTTAAATATATAGTTTGTTTTCTTTATGTATTTCTTTTCTTTTTTAAGGTTTCTTTTAAACACCAGCTAATGAAAATTTTACTTCCTTGGGTTACATTTTCCTTACTGATACATGTTGAGGATGCTTCTGACAATTCAAATTCCTATTGAATAGTAATTATAGAAAAAATTACAATTACTATTTAAGGAATGTATATATTTTCTAGTGTGTGTTACAAACACATAAGAATGGGGATTTTGAAACAATGCAACATAATTACAAGTGGCTGTGAAACAAAAAGACCATTCTTGAACACAGCAATTAAGGATGATAAAGACTCCTTAAAAGGGGGGCTTTGGATAGAGTGAGTGGCAGATTTGCATGCACCACTATGTTTCATAAACAGCCCCAAACCAAAGACGTGGCTAAAAATGAGAACACCGTTGTAAACCAGTTGCTTGTCTGTCATACCAGCCTTTTCACATGTAATAGCCATCAATCTGGAGGAACGTATTTAAATGCCAAAGTACAGTACTTTAGTGCACAGTATCTCCCGTTAGAGCGGCTTCATGATGGCCTCTACGCGGGTCTAAATTAATTAGTAGTGCCTTCAAAAAGGACATAGCTGAAAGTGATCCGCGATGGTGCTATCTTCGGTGACACAGTGTTGAGAGACCTACGCATTTGCAGATGAGCGTACCTATTATTAGTGGCTTGTGACTCTTCCTAAATTGTTCCAAACCGTCACATCAGTCAGCTCTACCCAAGAAGGAAATAGGGGGGGAAAAAAACTAAGCAGACAGATTCAGATTAAGAACGTTCTTTTCATAGCTTTGAAGAACAGCCGGAGTGGTTCTTTGATTCCCACTCATGACTGGCAGTTGCTAGATTCAGGATTTTGACTCATTTTTTTAGGAATTTGGTAGGGAGCTGCGGGGGGGGTGGGCAAGAAGGAACAAAAAGTGCCCAATTATTTAAAGATACCTGGAGCTGGAGAGAAGGCTTAGTCATTAAGAATATTTGCTGCGGATGTGGGTTCGGTTCCCAGCACGCACACTGTGACTTACAACTTAACAGCGCCCAGTTCCAGGGTGCCTAATGCTCCCTTCTGGCTTCTGTGAGGGCCACATCCAGATGTTGCACATAGAAACCAGCACACATGTGCTGCACACACCTAAATACAAAATAAACCTTTAAAAACTTTAAAGGACAGTAAATACCTGATGGGGTGTCAGGCTTGCAGTTTGAAAAGGTGAGGGAAGGGATGATAGCTTCATAGACTACCTTGGTTTCAGAGCATGGCTTTGGTGATTCTGTACGTACCAAATAGCAGGCGCACCGTATTGTTTACTGCTCATTTGTTATCAGTTAAAATTTTTTACAGTCCTTAAAATTCTAGAGGTGATGTCTGTTAATAAACATTTTCTACAACAGAAACTGACGCTCCGATTTGAAGCCAAGTCTGCCAGACACCAAATACACTGCATCTTTCGTGCATTTCAGCATCTTTAGAGTATGAGTGGGATTTGGTTTGGTTTGGTTTGTATCGTTTTGGGGGAGGATTTGTTTAAATAATGATACCCTGTGAGAAATTAGCCAATCACTTGATACAGGTACTTTGATGGAAATTATTCTGAGGAGGCTGGAGAGACAGGTCAGCAATTAAAAACACTTGGTGCTCTTGCAGAGGATCCGGGATCAGTTCCCAGCACCCACATGGAGTCTCAAAAACCACGTGTCACTCCAGTTCTAGGGGATCCCGTGCCCTTTTATTGAACTCTGCAGGCACCGAGCACACACATGGTAACAAAAACATGCTGGCAAAACCCTCACACGCATTAAAAACACGTAACAGACATTTTTTTTTATATCTGTAAGGTACTTATTGCATGTATTTTTCTGAAATAATTTTATTTTTAATCTTTGTGCATATGTGTAAATGATGTGTGTGTGAAGGCAGGCTGTGTGTGCATGTGTGTGTGCACACACGCGCGTGCTCATGTGCGTGCACATGCATGTATGCATGTACTTGCATGTGCATAGAAGTCAGAGCAACCGCCCTTGCCTTCTGTCTTGTTTAAGAAAGGCCTCGTCATCTCTGTGCACAGTAGGCCAGCTGCATGCGTCCATCCTGCCATGAGAATGCTGAGGTTACAGGTGTGTGCACTACCACTTCCTGTTTTTTCACATGTCTTCTGGCATTTGAACTGTCCTCACAAATGCATGGCAAGACCCCTTACCCACCGAGCCGTCTCACTAGCCATATTCGAACTAAGTTACTACGAACTCGCTTTAACAACTACTCATTCTTTTCTCAACAAAAACATTAAACAAACTTTTAATAGAAAAGTCAAATTCCTCAATCACTTCTTTAGGGGACTGTCACACACCAGTATAGTGATAAAATTCTCTGTGGCACCATCACAGCTGCTTATAGAATAAGAGAAAAGGACATATTTAATATTTAACATATTTGGAATTGTAAAATATACTGTATTTTAATCTGGTTTATGACTTCAGGGAAGCACATCAGAAAACTTAAATAGTTTTCTCAAGGAGTTCAAGATGGGTAATATACTAGGGAAACACTGGGAAGCAGGGGAAGTCCTTAAGCTTTGTATCAAATGAATTTTGTATAATTTAATATTAAAAAGAAAGCTTATTTATAGTTCACTTCAAGTTATCCCCACATGCTCTAATGCTTTATTCATTTATTAGAGAAAGCACTTGAGATTTGTATCTCACACATCATTGAAATGATTAAAGTTCCACAGAAATTCTTTTCACATTTGTTATTGTTTGTTATTGCTTATTTTTTAAGACACAAAGTCAATTGTATTCATGAATGAAAATAGATTAACTACCATGCAATGTGGAAAACTAAAATAAATCTTTCTTTTAAAGAGAATTTAACTCAAAATGTTTCCTTTTTATTTCAAATGCAGCGAAGTAGTCTGATTTAAAAAAAAAAAAAAGGGACTCAGCTGCTAAATAGGATTCCTTCTTCATTTGTAGCTTGAAGTGCTTTCCTACAGTTTATCCAGAGCCCTGTAATTTCTCACTAAAACGAGCCTTAAAATTCAATTTAGCTATGGGGAGGGTGGGGACTTGTGCTCTTCAGAGGTCTTTCTTTCAATCTTTTAGACTGACTATTTATATTATTCATCCTTCTAACGCAGGGGCCCCTACTCCTATCAGAATTGCAATTTACCATGGCTTTATTATTTATTATTTATTTATTCATTAATTTATTCCTCACTACATTCCAGAAGGGATACTCACAGGAAAGCCTTACTTACAGACTTGTCATTTGCTATGCATTGCTTCATGCATTTATTTATTGCTATCTCTACTAAATTGTATCTATGAGACTTCTCTCTCTCTGTCTCTGTCTCTCTCTCTCTGTCTCTCTCTCTCTCTCTCTCTCTCTCTCTCTCTCTCTCTCTCTCTCTCTCTCTGTGTGTCTCTGTCTCTCTCTGTGTGTGTGTATGTGTGTGTGTGTGTGTCTCTGTCTCTCTCTCTCTGTATCTCTGTCTCTGTCTCTCTCTCTGTCTCTGTCTCTCTCTCTCTCTCTCTGTCTCTGTCTCTGTCTCTCTCTCTCTCTCTGTCTCTCTCTCTCTCTCTCTCTCTCTCTCTATCTATCTATCTATCTCTCTCTCTCTCTCTCTCTGTTCCCTGCTTTGGAAATGAAGGAAGCATCTTTAAGCAAATGATTTCTCATGAGCCACTGTACAAAGAATTATTTAAAATGTTAAGACATTTCATCAAACCATTTATGGCCAGTATGTGTTCTGTGTTTCGACTGAAAACACACAAAATTTTATTATTTTACCTTTCTGGTGTAATTTCCAATGATAGAAGCAGATCGCCTCTGAGCCAACTGACACTGATTACATTTTTGTTGCTTGTCACTGTTTCCTCCTCGCTCTACTTTTTTCCATATCTGCCCTCTGCAACATTGACTAGGTAGAAGAAGACATCCTCAACAATATGTGCTTCAAAAAGAACTTTTACACACAACTGAAGTTGGTTTATTTGACTCAGAATTTTTCCTCCTCACACCCATAAAGCCATGTGTGTGTGCGTGCATGCATGTGTGTACATATGCATATATATACATATATAATGGGGGTTTTTTTGCAAAGCATTCATAAATCTGAGTGTACTTACCCTGGTTACATCTCTGTCCCTAACTTGTGCTACCCTCGAGGCTAACATGACTTTTTCAACACTTCCCTTTCTTACCAGTTTTTGCTTTATAAAGGATAAGAAAAGGCCCTTCTTATAATAACATGTGCAAACTGGCCAACATGCTTATATTCCTTCTCATGCATGTGTGTGTACTGGAAATTTGATTATGATCAATGACCGCTATTTTGCTAGATGTTAGCTATTGAGGAAAACTGGCTAAGGAATACTCAGCTGGGAAACCAATCATTCCAATCATTGGCAAACTTTTCCCCCGAAGGCCAGATAGTAAATATCTCAGGTATTTTTTTAGAGAGTTGGGGGGGGGACAAGAAGTAGACTCTTTGGTGCAGCACGGAAGTGGTCACTTCTTGAAGGAAGGGACATGTCTCTGTTGCTGTGACAGAGCAGCTACTGAGACAAGTAGCTGCCGCACTAGTCTGCAGCGCCCAGTTCTGAAAAGCTTAAACACTGTGTGCTAGTAGCTCTAAGGGAAAGAACAAAAGCTCACTGTCTACTTACAGTGCTTTGACTTAAGCCTCTAATTTTCTTACTTGAAAATAGAGAGAAACATATTCATTTACTCTAAATGTCCTTGAAAAGTACTACTTTGTTACCATACTTTGATATTTTAGAGAATCAAAATAAGGTAATTTTGAGTTCCTTGGAAGAAATCCTTTTCAGACGAGGCACTGTATTACAAGGGAGAAATACATGGGGTTCCTATGAGTCTCGTTGCTGAATAAGAGTAGTAATGCGTTAAAAGAGTAGGTAACTAGGTTGAAATAGCCTGTCTCCGTTTCCTCTGTCTATCATAAATTGAACCTGTACTGGAAAAGTTTAGCTTTCAGCTAGCTTATTTTCTACTTGTGGTAGAGCATCGTGTTGAGCAAAAACAAATCCTTCTTTAAACGGAAGTACATTCAGGCTTGTGTTTAGACCGTGTGTGAGATTTGCCTGTAGGGTGTCTATCCTGTAGGGTCTTGGGGGTTAACTTGTTTCCACCCCATCTTGCCGCACTGTGAGTATAGTTTCGAGAAATCAGCACAGAATCTCTCTCCTGGTGCGACTCTTTCCCCTGCTGCTGCCTCGTCTGTTTCTACTGTGAATGGCATATATGGAAAACATGTTGAATACAGAACGAGACCGAAAGGATTTTACCGTGGAGAGGCGCGCGTAGTAGTAACTCTTCAGTCAGTGCTGTGGATGGTCACAAGTAAAGATGCGCCTTGCTAGTTAAGAAAAGAGACACTGCAAACACTTCCGGGTGCAGACGGGCAGGTGGGTGGGTGGGGGATCTCAGGATTAAACTCTAAGAGAGATGTCATAGTCCTGTGATTTCCAGAGTGATAGAGTAATAATAAACAGGAATAAAAAGATGAGACTTTGTAACTTAAACATCATTTTAAAAGATGAAAGAGAGAGTTCTGGATGTGTTCTGGCCGTTCCTTGCTTGATTCCTCTAGGCTTTGCTTCCCCTTCCCTTCCCTTTGTGTGCTGACTACCAGCTGAATTTAGAAACTGCATGGGGGCCGTCAGCAATCCAGTGGATGTGCTTATACTGAAGGTTCATTTAACCCAGAAGAAAATGCACAAATTTAGGGAATATGTTAACCGTAACAGCTATGCCTATCAAACACGTAAATAACAGAGCTCGTTTTATCCAGTTTCAGTAATATTTTGTGATTCTTCACTCTGAATTCTCTGAGACTGCGTGCATTGATATCAGAGAAGATCACCATTTCTACACAATTATCAACATGTCCAAAACGTACTCATTTTATTTCTGCCTCTTATTTCCAAGTCTTTTTTCAAATACCATCTTCCCAAGGTGTCTTGTTTCCATGACCAGCTTACAATAGCTTTCTCTCCTAGCAATCCTTAACCCCCGACCTCTGCCTCCACTTTATTTTATCAGCATCGCATTCCCCTTTGCTGACTTATTCATTATGTTATTGTGTCGTAATTTATTATGTTTCCTGTGTATTTTCCCCCTTTCCCTCACAGGCTAGCATGTAAACCCCGACAAGGGCACTTTTTTTTTTTTTTAATGTATGTGTTTGTTTTTAACTAATGTGTTCTTCATGCTGTGAAAGGTATTCATAGATATTTGTGGAGTGGAGGAATAAACCATTGCCCAGTGAGATGTCTTGCCTCTCATGCTCAAAAAAGAAGGCTGGCATTTCGAAGCCAAACTGCTGCTGTCAGGGGGCCCGCGTGCGTGCCCCGGAAGATCACTCGGGTTGATCTCCCTCTGACTTCTCTGCTCGAAATAAATCTCTTTGAGGAGACTCCACCCAAGAGAAAACTCTTCCACGTGGAGTTCACGCCATCACTTGCACTCATTTCTGCATATCTGGAATCCTGCCTTCTAAGTTGCTGTCGTCACTGACCCACACCACCTTTTCTATGGTCACCACCTTAAAGAGTGACCCTTCTCTTCTCACTTGAAAGCCTAGCTAAACGTTAGCCTGCGCGTCTAACTCTGCCAGCTAATTCCAAATACAAGACAACCGTTCTTGATCGCCTCCCCTTAAAATACTTTTCTGAAGTTGCTAGAAATATAAGTGTGTGTTACAGCTGCTTTGAGCTTGTATGGTCTGTACCCTCAGTTAGAAGGTGGGCTCAGTTAGGCTAATAAGCCAGCCTTCCTTTTTTAAAAATATATTTTATTAATTTATTCGTATTACATCTCAATTGTTATCCCATTCCTTGCATCCTCCCTCCCTCCCATTTTCCCCTTACTCCCCTCCCCTATGACTGTGACTGAGGGCCAGCCTTCTTTTGTGTTCCATAGCACTTTAACATTATTTCATGAATAAAATTTGCATGGTGGTCTGGCAGAAGTAAACCGTTGTTGAGACAAGACAGAATAAGATTAGCAAAGAGGAAGTGTTGGGGCAGAACGGCGTGAGTATGTTTCGGCGGGGTGTCGGCCTGTTTACACACAGCCCATACCTACTCAGCAGACAGGGATTGACTCTTTATTTGGGGGAATTAGTAGGACGAGGGCAGGATGGTAAGGCGCAGAAGGGGCGTACAATGGAAACACAGAAGTGCGGCTGAGGCACACTTAGAATAGACTAAGCACCAAGCGTGATCAGATACAAAGGACCATAGACAGCAAGTCAAAACTGCCACCAAGCTCTGCGCCACAATATGGTGACTTCAGGGGAAACATGATACAACAGAGAAAGAAGGGATGTGTTGGGCCGAGCGTAGGGGGAGATGAAGGATTTAGCGTGGGACAGATTGATCATTTACATTACATTCAGAAGACAAGAAATATGTTTTCCCTTCAGACTTTTTTACAGTTGGAATAATGACATTGCATCAGCTACATTGGATTTTTTTTTAAGTTGTATCTATGGACTGAGAGCTCCCCCACCCCCACCCCCACCCCCAGGATGGATTGCTAGATTAATTTTTAGAAATTGGTATTTTCCACAGAACTTTGAAAGGCACACTAGCTTATCTTAAAGCAAGGTTATTTTGGTGCCTCTGGTATGAGACAAGTGAAATTAATTGGAACATTCAAAGCATTATAATTTTTGTTTTCCTTCTCATTTCAAACTTAATGGATGGGCACCCACTACTACGGGCGGGGGGGGGGAGGGGTTGACCTGTGAGAAGAAGTCAGCTGCACCTTGGTTATTCTGAGGCCGTTGCATGATGGGCAGGTTTGTTGTGGCAGCTGCTGCCTCGGCTGTAAGTAGGACATAACTGTGCTTCGGGACGTGCCTTGGACAGAAATTAAATCTTACTCTCCGACTTGACATTTTTTTTAATATCTAAAAAAGAGGTTCGAATCCACCTCCTAGCCCAAGGAGCTTAATTAAAGAGGAGACAAAAGTTGCCTTTTGAGAGCTGTCATTTCTTACTTTGATGCTATTAATAATGTGCGGTGATGCTATTTTGGAAGCTTGGCTCTTGTCTTTTGTTCTGCTCTTCAACAGTCTTAAATATAGGGGGGCTGGAGAGCTAGAAGGAATGTGTGTGTGAACCCCACCAGCCCATGTGCGTGCCCTTCACTGTCTGTGACCTCAGATGATAGTCTCTGAAGAGGTACCCCTTGAAAGCTCCCATTGGGAAGCTCGGTTACCAACAACGTTTTCAAAGTTCCTTACGAAGATTTTGTTTTTCTCAGTTAGGATGGAAACAAGATGCTGATGACGTGACCATTTCCTGAGAGTGTAACTTCTTTCTTTGACAGCTCCATTAGCTCTGCCGAGGCATAAATCTTCATATTTCAGACTGGAAATCAGAAAGTGTTTGCACGATGCTAATCTTTGTGAGCAGCAAGCATGAATGAAGGCATGACAGACATCCTAGCCCTTTGAGGAACTTATCTGATGCAGCTCAGGGCTCGGGGAATATCTCCTGCTAAATCTGATGAATCAGCTTTGATTGCCAGTCACGTGCGGTACATCTTGAATGTAAAGAATGCTTCTGAAGTCAGTCTTCATTGTTTTTTTTTTTTTATGTGTAATAATGTGTTGTGTGGGACGAGTTTTTACAAAAATTCATTGTTTGAAAGTTAATTAGTATTCTCTTTTAGAATACCTTCTCTCTTGCTGGAATAATCATTTAATTGCATTTGACTGTCACTTCATTTTGGCGAATATTTTAAAAGTCAAATTGTATATTTAAGGTGTGCTTCCTCTAATTGCTTTGACATTCAGAGTCACACGGCTAAACATGTTAATATAAATTATACTTTTAATCAGTACTAATTCTCTATTTTTACAATGTATATAAGGTTAGCACATTTAAATTACCTGTGCTAACTTAACAGAAAAAGGGAAACTATTGTGAAAGAAACAGGTACTATTTTGAATGTAGTATATGAAATCACTTGGCTATTTTGATCATCTTACCAAAATATAATCAAGGCCTCATTTGGTCGGTTAGAAATGTAAAGAGTAAATAGTTGTTTGTAAACAAAAAAAAAGCCTTTTAATAATACTGTATCACATATTTGCTACTAATAAGTAATGATGACCAAAGATGGCCTGTGGTGTGGTGTAGTGCAGGGCTGTTTGATTTAATAAGTATAACTCCAGAAAGGATGAGCTTACATTCCAAGTATTCTTAGAGTATTTTGTAAAATAACCTGCCAGCCCCAATGTGACTGTTAGGACAGGAAAGGGGATCAGATCCAGGAACCTCTTCTTTTTTATCAGTATTTTTATATTTTTATAGACGTGTGTGTGTGTGTGTGTGTGTGTGTGTGTGTGATTTTTTTGTTTCTAAAGAAAAAGATGTGCTACCTTCAGAAAAATTTAAAGCGAAATATGTAACATTACTCACATATTAAAAGTATTCCTCTCTTTATAAAATTAGAAAAGAATTCCCAAATCACTGTCTCATCAGCATTCCTCTCTTCGAGTGCATCTTTCCCTGTGCCAGAAAGGTGGTTGTGTCCTCACTGGTGGTGGTGGTGGTGGCTTGTGCGGGCCACATTGTCCTTTACTCCCTCACAGTCTGCTGACTTCAAGGTCAAAGCTAACTGACACTGTTCTTCAACTTAAAATTCACTTTCTACAATCCTATCTAAAACTAACACCTCCTTCTTTTTCTCAGTCATGTGGTCCAAAACAAAAGTGATAACCACATTGACTGTTCTCGAGAGCTTCGAAATTGCACTGGGTGGCCACTGCCAGCTGTCACCATTTCCCTAAACTTTAACTCCCCGCGCAGAACAGAAATGATTTACAACCGCTTAAGGTGACTGAGATCAATTGTGAAAATGTATGGCGAGCTCACTCACACACTCAGCTTGGGTGTTCGTCATCTTCCGTAGGGAATTTCCTCCCTCTGGCTGGTGCACTAAAAGATCTATATAGTTACCTTGAACCCAGAATTTGAGTAACTCCCTTTCTGCTGTTGCTAAGTAATTGAATTTGCTTCTAGTGAAGAAACACCAAACCCCAAAGGCAGTGAGGGGAAACATATATAAGTGCCTTTGCTTGTGTGTGAGTCAGGACGGTTGTCCTTTAAACACACAGTGGTGTTTGAGTACCAGGGGTTAAAGGAATTGTTACATACTGGGTATGGACACGTGTTGGGATGCTTTAAGAAATCGATTCTGGCTAATGGAGAGAATGTTTTAAAGCGAGCTATTGCCATTCCTTCGGTGAACCACATGCCGCTGAAAGGATCCAAGTAAACACGGAGGGAGAGGTGGCTTTTCCCTAAAGAAGAGATGGGAACGGCCCCGAGCTCCTTGGGGAATGGAATCCAAAGAGCCTTTTACATGTGCGTGGTTCCCTAATGTCTAGGAACAGATAAGAGCCTCTAATTTTAAATGTGCAATTATCCAAGCAAGATGAATAATATGCAGGCGAGGCTGGATAAAAATGCCAGTCTTAATGTTAATACTTTTATTCTCCTTTATATTAGACACAGTTGGCAAAAGCCACATTTTTCCAAGATCCCCCAAGACCGTGGCTAACTCGCGGGACGGGAGATGTAGCCAGATGTATCTTTTTTTTTTTTTAAACATGTATAAAACAAACTACGTACAGCAGGGAGAACCATGTGACAATCATGAGAATAATGAGTTCTATACATGTTACATTCATAGTGACTTGGCCATCTGCATTCGTCTCGTTTGAAGTAAGTGTCTTTCTTGTCTTGTTGGGTCTAAATTTCCGAATGAGATTCATTATTTATCCTATCTCAACTCTAATAGCTTAGCTTCTTTATCTTGATCTAAAACTATCTTATCCCCTAACCAACTAAGCTTGATTATAAAACTATACTATGTTGTCTTCAATGCCCCTCAGAGACTTGAGAAGGAATAAAACTCCTGAGTGAACCAGCAGTGTGGGTTAGCAGCTTCCAAAATGTACAAATTGACCTAAGACAGTTTACTGCCTGTCACCCAAAACACTTTATAACGTTGGAGCCTCATCTTCAGCTTTCTGGCCTAATATCTCTGCCAGACTTGTTTGCAGGGCAGGAGCTATTGAGGACTTGCTTACCCTGACTTGGCAGAGTGCAGCCTTCGACTCTGCCTGCATCTAAGTAGCCCATTTTTAGGCAGATTCTGTTTGTGGCAGCAACGAGGACATTTTGCCCAGTGGCTATTTTCCCACCTTTGAAGCCATGTCCATTACGAGGCTCTTTGATGCATCATCTTCTTTGAGGTCATAGCCAGTTGTGTCTTGCATGGGCTATGGAGACAAAGCCCAAGGGAGATAAGCCCAGAATAAGGCCCTGGTCACTGTCCTTCTTAATAGTTTTGATCAGTTGTTTTATCATGACTAGATTTATATTCGATAAACTGCAAACATTTCAGACTAGAATTAGCCAACAAAGCTTTAAAAATGTGTGTTTTAGGAATGTGCTGTAGAATTTTTTTAACTGAAAAAGACCTTAGCGACATATTCTGTCCACAGCTACTAGTGTCACAGTTAAAAGGAACCAAAACTAGAGAAGTAAGGCACAGTAGGGAGAGAGTCCCGACCCAAGGAAATTGGCTTAATATTCAAAATAAAGGGACAAAAGCCAAAGAGAACTGTCTCCTTCTTTCATGTAATTACTAATTAGTGAATTAGTATGACTGTAATACAGAGATTCTCGGCCCCTAATACATGAAAATGAGGTGTTTGAGTTTCATAATTACTGGAATTATTGATAATACCAGCTTCTTCCTAAATTATATTATATTATACTCTAAAAGTACAACCTTGGCAGCACAAGCCCAGTCATTATTCAGAATTAATATATATTGGATTCAGACATAACATACTTTCGATACCAGGCAAACAGTGGACATATTTAATGATAAAAGGCTTACATGTCATGGTATGACTTTCCTAAATAGCTACATTAAAGGAGATTACCTGTGCAAATAATCATGTAGAAAGTGGAGCATGCCAGAGTCAAGTAGAAATCTTTTATTGATACAATACCAGTTTCACTTCATTTTAAAAGCCCATGATTTTCAACAAAGGGGGGATAGTTACTGTTAAACCCTAAACCATCTTTTTGAAGGGAAAGGAAAAAAAAACTTGAAAAAGATTTGTGGAAACAGCCTGCAATAAAAATCACACACGCTTCATAAAACACTACTTGATAGAATCACTTGCACCATTAAGAAGTAAACGACAAAGGATGTAATTTCAGTTCTGGCCATGCAATATTAATCGAAAGCCTTTAAAACATCTTGCTGATGGGAACCATGACAACGTGACACTGAAGAATTATGAGCTGAAGGCATCCGTCTTGATCAGATTTTCCAAGTAAATGCCGTAAAGCATGACGTTGCTTCATTCGTCTTTACGTCTGCAGATGTTTTGCATTTGGAAAGTAAAGCTACGAATGCACAGAGTGCATAATTCACCGTTCGAAAGTGTGACTCTAGAGCTGGGGCAAGCTTCAGCCAGGGAACGCTGAAGACAAGATGGTGTTTCCTCTTGATAACACCGTTTCCATCTTTCAGGACTTTGTATGGTTTATAAATTTAGTAGTTAAGGTAGTGTATTAATAAAGACCTTGATTGAGAAAATAATTATCTGTTTTTCGCTTGGCTTTTTGACACAGGGTTTCTCTGAGTAGCCCTGGCGCTCTCGCGCCCCCCCCCCTCTCTCTCTCTCGACCAGGGTGGCCTCGAATTCAGAGATCCGCCTGCCTCTGCCTCCTGAGTGCTGGGATTAAAGGCATGTGCCACCACCATGAGCATATCAGCATAAGCCTAAAACTTTGTTAGTATGTGAGTTCGAGGCCAGACTGGTCTACAGAGTGAGTCCAGGATAGCCAAGGCTACACAAAGAAACACTGTCTTGCGGGGGGGGGGGGGGGGGGGGAAGGGGGAGAATAAATTATCTTATTTAACTAAACGAAAAAGTCCCCAAATTAAGGCTTTGAATTAAAGTAACCCCTCACAATGTATAGGTATACAGATATGTATACACAATGTAAATACAACATTTACAAACTTTATTAATTAATTGCCCAGCCATTAACAGCGCTTCACATTTTTACACTCCGTGCCGTGGATACAGCCTTATTTATTGCATGTGTGTTCTAGTTTTTGCCATTGGTCGTTCCTGTCTCTTAGATCTGTGTTCTTACTGCACTGTGTCCCCCAAGACGTTAGCATCCGAAAAGAGAGAGCAGCAGGTTCGCATGAAAACTTCAACTGTGACAACTTACTCTTAAAACAAAGAACATCATTAGGGTTTCCATGGAGTCATTCAGCACAGTACATATACCGTGAACAGAAAAGATGTGACAGCTCCATGGAAGAGCGCTGCATCTGTGTAGCATCTAAGCAACAGTGTTCACGATAACATAGGATTTCTGCCTACAGCCGTAACATAATTGGGAAGAATTCTTTACTATAATTTATTCACATTATGTCTCAATTGTAATCCCCACGCTCTGGAAAGAATTATTAAACAGAAAATTCAACTCAATTTCAGGGCCTTAAGAGACATTACGGCCTCAACTGCGGAGAACAAACGATTATCAACATTCTAGGGAAAATAAAATTTAGTGTCAAAGTTAGATATTTTAGGAAACAATTTCAGTGCAGCCACGAGGGAGTTTGTGTTTTAATCCATACTGTGGTTGCAGAAATATCTAAGAAATAAAAATCAGGTAAAGACTCCAATAAAGAAGAATCTCCTTTTCCGACAGCTGGTTCATTAGATTTTTTCACCCTCCCCCACACCCAAGACTGAACCCAGGACCTTGCACATGCTCACTCAGCCAGTGAGCTACATGCCCAGCCCCAGACCCACTTTTCTTATGAGCTTGAAGAGCATCCTGGCTTTTTCAGCAAATGTTTTTACTTGTGATTTCGCTGTTGAAACGGGTTAAGTTGACATTAGGTACGTTTTGGTGATGTGAGCAAACAACTAAAGGAGGAGATATTTATTTTGACTCACGGCTACAGAGGGCTCAGCCCTTGGTCAGCTAGCTGGGTTTCTGTTAGGCCCGTGGCGCCTCATGGTGGGAGGATGTTGCTTACCTTGTCATCCAGGAATGGTGGATAGAGACAGTGTACAGTGTGTGCCCTTCAAATGCTGCCCCCAGAGACCCAGCTCCCACAAGTGTGCCTCACCTTCCCATAGGCCATTAAGCTCAACAGTGGGTGTCCTCTCGACCCAGTGTCCTCACAACAACAGTACCACTACCACTGAGCCTTTCTGAGGGACACATCACCCACCTAAATCATAACAACATAGTTCCGATGCAATGTGATTTTTTTTTTACTATAGGTAAAGATAGTAAGATATTAGATTATTGCCAATGTTAGCAGAGTTTATTTTTAAGTGAAGATATTTTTAATACTCATCACAGAAAATAATGTATTTATAACATACTATGGTAGAGTTTTGTGATAGTCCCATTCAAACTAAAGTGATAATTTTTTTTAAATTACACATCTGAAATGTTTTACATTTACCACTGAAGATAATCATGTGGGGCTTTTTGTTTTCTTCTGTTTTAACAAAAAATGAACTAACATGTCTCAAGATGGAGTTGTACAATACTTAAAATAGGGAATTTTAAAAACGGAAAGTTCTCAGGCTTTAGCTTAAGACCCTTTCTGGTTCTCACTCCACCCCCAATTAAAAACAAACAACAAACAAACAAAAACAGAGAGAAAATATGAAGCCTAGGAGTTAATTTATTTAACTGAATTTCATTTAACTGGAGCAAATATTCACCCCTGTTTCTCCTGTATCCTTTCCTAATATCTTCCTGCTTGTACCAGACATTTTCTTTGATAAAGAATATGTTCTCTGAAAGGCATCACATATTCTGCACTCTTGGGAATATTTGATTTGCTTTCATTTCTCCTAAGTCATATAATGATACAGCTTTCAGTTGCCTTCCAGTCTGTCTTGACCCATATTGCAAATGTGTTTTATTTATATCATACTGTATACTCCACTTAAAGTCAATAAAAGTTAATTGCACTAAAATCAAATGCTCATTAGGTAATAAGGAGAGAGAACAGCATTTATTGATTATATGCCAACAATTCTTTATTGTCAAAATTGAGACAGCTTTTCTCTGTTTTGCTTATTCTCAGATAAGTTAAATTTTTAGGTGAGCACACAAATATCCCCCCAAAAATACACATAGGCTTTTAAATGTTTCTTAATCCTATTTTTTTGTACATACACAATGGAAATGTTCTGTGTGTGTTTCTGCTAGAAATAATTATGCACAACTGTGGATTCTATAGAGGATAATATGTCTATGGCATTACTGGTGATAATTACATGGCCAGATGAATTACTTTAACCAGCAAGACAAACATTTACACTTATTTCCACACACTGGACTATTAGGGCACTAACAGATGAACTGTATTTGAGCTCCAGTCACAAAAGCCAGAGTAAGATCCATCAAAGAGAAACATGGTGGTTTGAGTAGGGATGGTCCCTACAGGCTCATGTATCTGAATGCCTAGTCACCGGGAGTGGCACTATTTGAAAGGATTATAAGCACTAGGAGGTGTGGTCTTGTTGGGGGAGGGGCACTTGAGATTTCAAAAGCCCACACCAGGCCCATTTTTTTTCTGCCTGCAGATCAGGATGTAGCACTCTTCAGCTCCTTTTCTAGCACCATATCATCTTTGGCATAATCATGACTTGGTTAAATGTGTAATGTGTTTCTGACTATGCGTGGGATAGTTATATCATGCTAGGTGTGTATTATAACCTGGTTATTGTATTCACTTGAAAATTTAGTGTGGCATAAGGCGATATGATTGTCAAGTTGATAAGAGGTGAACTTGTAATGGCTACATCTGGCATTAACTAAAACCCACATACTGGGCATACCTGTGAGGGGTTTCTCTTAATTCAGTCCTTTGAAGTTCCACTTCTTATGTGGCTGTGTGAGGTGGGAAGGTCCACCTTTAATCCGGGTCACACTATCTGGTGGTCGCCTATATAAATAAAGGACATAGAAGAAGGAAGCCTTCTTTTTTTTTTTTTTTTTTGCCAGCTTGTTCTTTTTTATTTTTTTTTAAGCAATTATTTGGCATATATATTTATTTCATTACATAAATAGACAAAGTAATGAAAGTTTGGCGTACTTACTTAATTTTACACACATAACATTTTTTAAAATTTTTTTATTAATTTATTCTTGTTACATCTCAATGGTTATCCCATCCCTTGTATCCTCCCATTCTTCCCTCCCTCCTCTTTTGCCAGCTTGTTCTTACCCCTGCTAACAAGTGCATTTCTTTATTGGCATTAGAGACAACTTCTTCGGGATTCCAATGTGTATTGAAGACCAGCTGAGACACCCAGCCTTGTGGCCTCTCAGACCTGCTATTCAAAGGCAGCCATTGGTGGCTTAGCTGGACCACAGCCTATAAGTCACTCTAGAAATTCCTTCTTTACGTACAGAGAGATTCATTCTCTAATTTCTGTTACTCCACAGAACTCTGATTAGTACAGAGTTGGGTACCGTAAGTGGTTCTAAAGCAAAAGAAATATAAAGATGAATATTTTAGGTATCTGGAATAGGATTTCTAATTTGTCGACACCTACGGTTACCAAAGCCTCTCCTGGGAGCTTGGAGAGTGCTGAAAGCCCAAGCCAGGCCCAGTGTCTCTCTTCCTGATGCCTTTGGATCCGGATGTAGAACCCTCAGCTCCTTCTCCAGCACCATGTCTAGCGGAGTGGGTGTGGCAGATGCCGCCATGCTTCCCGCCATGATGACAATAGACTAAACCCCTGAAACAAACAAACGAAGCCCCAGTGAAATGTTTTCTTTTCTAAGTGTTGCTAGGAGCATGGTGTCTATTCACAGCAATAGAACACTGACAAGAAGTGGGTGTTAGTCATGAGGCATTACCTCCTAAATAAAATGTATCCTCCTGTGCTGTTCCCTAATATCAAATAAGAAAAGCAGAGACCATCATGTGAAATGAGAAGAAGGAGTCATTTTTGTAGAACATCGCAGATTCAAGCATGGTTTTTCTAACTTTAGAAGAGGCAGTGGAAATCTGAGACAAGTTCTGTCCCGTCCTCCTGGAGTTCTTAGTGGATGCATACTGAGCTTGCCGTTCTTTTTCTGTCTTTGAATACTCTTTGGTAAATAATTTTTCTTTACGATTCTGCCACTGTTTGGGTGACTTTCCTGGGTCTATTCTCTAATCAATTGTTACTTTCTGTAACTGTTTATTGTACACTTTGGAAACCATCCAAGGAGAGTTTAACTCCGATGGCTAAGCTCCCTCTTCCCCACCCCCTGCCCACCCCCAACCCCCCCCCCTGTTCCTTTTTCATAATGTCTATTTCTCATGTTCCAAATTTTAAGTCCTTAAACGTTTCAGATAACGAGCCGAATTCCTCATCCTCTACCCATTGGAAACAGAACATGTCACATCTCAAAGCTTTGCCTAGGGTCTCGGGTACAATCGAGGCATCACCCTTGGTCTCTTCCATGTACATTAAGAAGGATCCAGGGACTCACACACCTCAAGGAGGCACAGTGGCAGCTCCAGCGCTCCCAGGCTTGCCTCTGTCTCCTCTGCTCCGCCTCATCCTTTCTTCCAGGTTCAGTGATCAGTCACCTAAAGTGAAGAGCTAGGTCAGCTGCAGGGCTGTGGTGACCAACTGCCCTCTGCCTAACACACGGCCTGGCAAACAGCACAAAGGCTGTGCTAAGTACAGTAATCAAAAAAGTACTCGGTGCATTGCACCAGCACCCCGGGGTGTTGTCACATCACCGTAAGTAGGAAGTACAGTGGACCTCCCCGAAAAAAAGTAAAGATCTGAAGAATCACGCCTTTAAAAAAAAAAGTCCTCACGTGGAAGAATAACTCTAAAGAAATTAAAACAGATTTTCCTGATCCCAGAAATGTAGAAAACCAGCCTATCTCTGCACACTCACGTAACTGTTCCTTGTCATGGTGAGTCTTTGGGAAGCTTCTTATGTGTTCCATCAAAGATTTTTATAGTCAAACATCTCTATATAAGCAGTCTTTCAATCAATTGTATGGGTGGCAGAGAGAAGAAAATTGTGTATTTACATGAAAATCAGAGTTTTTATTTTCATTTGAGTATGTAACTGTCTGATGTGAACCTATGGCAACGAAAACTTTCAAACAGTGCTGTGTTTCGGTGAGGCATTTGCAGGGGCATTTAAATGGACAATTCACATTCATTCGCTTGGCCTCCCTGAGGCTTGTGTGAAAGTGGCTCTCTGAGTGAAGCGCTGTCTTTCTCTGCAGATTTGCACTGCGCCATTTTGGATGATGATCTATCTCATTAATACAGTATTTAAGGGTGGAAGGCACAGAGAGACTATGAATTCTTGCTTTGATGTGGCCTCTGTGTAGGCTGTAGCATGGCTCTAAACATGTATTCTGATCATACCCCCGCCCTGTTGAAAAGGAAGATTGTTGCAAACTGGTTTTGGTTTTTTTGTTTGTTTGTTTTTGTTTTTGTTTTGTTTTTTGCCTTTGTCAAGAAGTAGGGAGTTATCTGTAATCTAAGTGAGACCGTTGGGGAAAAGGAAACACTTGTTTTATTTATAACTGACTGTTTCCACTGTCGTGGAAGTCAGTTCCGGCCTCTGAACCTTGCCGAGTTGGGTTCAGACCTTCACACACTAACCGTTGAAAGACAGACAGAGCCCAGCCGTCCATCCCTCTTGATTTTTTTGTGCTAGCAAATCCTACCTGACTGCTCATGGGACAAAGCTAGTATTGTCTTAAAATGCAGAAAAGCGGATGGCTAGCTTCTCCTGCTTTCAGTATGATGACCCGTTGTAAGAGGTGGGGAATCCCGAGCCAAGTCCTGTGATGCTTGGAGAAGGTCGAGATCAAACTGGAGAGGGAAGCAAGAGTGGATCTGTTTTAGGTAGAGAAACACAGATTTCCACCCCACCTCTGCCCCACGAGCCAACAGAGGTGATCAGAGCATCACGGTCCTAATGTAAATGTAAAACCAGGTGTGGTCCCAAAAGCCTGTGAGTCCGTGAAAGTCAAGGCAAGATAATTGGGACTTTAAGGTCACCCCCTGTTGTATGGAGAGTTTGAGGCCAACCTGGGCTACCAGAGGAGGAGAAAAGAGAGAAAATCTTTGTACTCTTTAATCCTCACACAGTATTCCCTTGCCTCCAGCTCCTCTCCCGGCGTCTTCCGTCTCCCCACTTTTTCCCTTGCCCCTCTGTCTTTCTTCATTTTGCCACAGACTAGCACGCTTTCCTCAAACTGCAGATTTGCTTTCCTCTAAGCCAGCACAGTACGCCAGCTCCTTTCAAATGAGGGTATGTCTTCCCTGGGGACCCCTGCAAGGCAGCTTGCCACAGACATCCTGGGAAGAAGGAGAAGAAACAAACGGTGAAGGAAACAGTTGGGACAGAACAGTTGCAGGAACTGTGGCGACTCTTTCCCAGCTGTGCACACCTGCTCGGCACAGGTGTCAGCCCCCATCCTGCCTTATTGCTCCTCTCTCCTCTTCTCACACTCACCTTTCACTTGCTGCCACGCAGAATGCACACACGTGCAGGCGCCTATGTCACTCAAAGGTGTTTCACCTCATGCAGGCGTTGTTTTTCTCTCCCAGATTCTCCGCTCTGAAGTCCATTTCCACTCTGGCCCCAGAGCAACATAGGCTCGTCCTGTAATCCACGGAGGAGCTGCCACAAATCTGCACACAGCGCTGTGGCGCAACAGCCGGGTCCTTCAATTAAACACCTACACTCACACACAGAGATTCCACATCATGCTCACTTCAGCTGGGGGGTTGGAGGTGTGACCTCGCCCCCACCGGTGCAGTTTCTCGGGAGGCAGACAAAAAAGGATGAGTTGAATCCATCAGTTTGAGGCCAGTCTGGGCAGCCTAGCAAGACTCAGTCTAAAACGTCCAGTTATGTTCAGGCATTTGATGTTCCTTCCCCCACCCCCCACCCCCTTGCTATGATTTAGAGTAGGGGAAAGTCACTCAGTTTAACTTCATGACTCAAGGTCAAAGTTCTTATTGATAGAAAGGGCAAGAGTTTGGTTTATGTTTGGTTCCTATGACCTTTGTATGAGGTTTTATGTCTTTTTTTTTTTAACCTGTTGATGCCCAGCCTCCCTTCAGATACACTTGACTGAGTGAGCTGACCTGTTCTGACTGTCGTATTCATGGTGGACAAGGTTCGTGTCTGACTTGGTTTTCCCTCAGGATGTCGTTCCCCACCCCAAAAGACATAGATAATGTGTTTAGATCCTGTTACTCCCTCCCACAATTCTCCCTATCTCCCTTCCCATTCAACTTTATGTTCTTTCTCTGCCCTTTGCATTCTCTCACTTTCTAAAAAAACAAACAAACAAACCACCCCCCCCCAAAAAAAATCAGACAAAAACTATCCAAGCAAAAAAGCACATAGAGTCAGTTTTGTGTTCCACAACTACTCCCCGGCATGGGGCCTGCCCTGGAGGGTGGGTGATACACCCAGTGACATGCCACAGGAGAAAATTCATTTCCCCCCAACCCCCCATTCCTAGCAGTTACCAATTACAAATAGCTTCTTAGGCATGGGAATTTGTGTCCATCCCTTCTTTCTGCACTGGGACCCCATCTGTACTGAGCCTGTGCAGGCCCTGTGTGTGCTGCCACAGCCTCCGTGAGTTCCTGCCTTCCTTAGTCTTTCGTGTCTGGACACCGTTTCCATGGCGGCATCTGTCTGTCGTCCTCTGCCCTTGCAACCTTTCTGCCTCCTCTTCTGCATAGATCCCTGAGCCCTGAGCAGAAGAGTTTGTGGAGACATCGCATTTAGTACTGAAATGTCCCAAGGTCTCTCACTCTGCATGTTGTCCTGTTGTGGGTCCCTGTGTTTGTTCCCATCCACCTCAGGAAGTGTCTCTGAGGGGAGGTTGAGCAAGGTACCAACCTGTGAATATAGCATGAGCTCAGAGCTGAATTAGAGAAGTTACAGGGGTCACAAGACCTGCAGAAATAACTATAGTACAAAGAGGAAAGTAAATGCAACTATGAGCAAAGAACAGGTAACTTTCTAAGGAGAATCAGAGAAGGGATTATGTGATTTCCACCTAGAAAAATCCCTAGTGTTAACCTTTCTTAGAGGTTGATGCAACTGGGATTTGCATGTAGAAAAAGGAAGGACACTATTTTAACAGATAAAAACAATTGTAACCCGAGGGAAGTTGAATGAAGAAGGTGCCTGGGAGAAAGTTTGCCAAATGTGTGCTGGACTTCCGTTGTTGTTGTTGTTGTTGTTGATTTTTATTTTTTATGTTTTGTTTTATATGTTTTTATTTTATTTTATATGTTTTCCCTACATGTATATGAGTACCACTTGCATCCCTGGTGTCCACGGAGGCCAGGAGAGATCATTGCATGCTGTGGAACTGGAGGTAGGCATGATAGTGAACCATCACAGAGATGCTGGGAGTCAAACTTGGGTCCTCTGGAAGAGCAGTCAGTGCTCTGAACTGCTGAGCCATCTCTCCAGCCCCAGGGCAGGCGGGCAGGCAGGCTGCCTTTGCCTCTATTTCTTTTTTCTTTTCTTTTCTTTCCTTCCTTCTTAAAGATTTACTTATATTATTTTAAAATTATGTGTGTGTGTCGGGGGGTGTATGCATGTGACTTTAGGGACCCATGAACCTAGAGGCATCCATCAGATCTCTTGACAACTGGCAGCTGTCTAGCAGGCATGCTGGGGACTGCACACAGGACCTCTGAGAGAAAAGCACACGCTTTTAACTATCTGCCGAGCCATCTCTCCAGCCCCATGCATTGGAGTTTCTGTGACTAGACACCACATTCACTCTGTGGCTATCTGGAGGCTTGAAAGACAATAGGATGCCATTTGGAAGTTTTCAGAATTACAGTGGCACCCCTCAGATCTGTGTCTCAGTGGTATGTGAGGTCTGTTTGTTCCAAATCCTTATATCCAAAACCTTTTTTTTATAAGTCTGAGCAAAGCTTGCCCTCAGTGGATTAGCTCAAACGCAAAGGCTAAGGTTGCGGCCTGCATTGTTCTTATGAAGACCCCACCTGAGTTAGATTCTCAAGCATTTTAATAAGCTCCACACCTACACACCGCTCTCTGTTACTTTATGTCCATTTTTGAACCTTGGACCTAAATGTTTCTCTGGATACTCAGTGACTCTTTACAGGCTCCAAAAAAGAATCTTCTCTGTTCTCAGTCTGAGTCATACTTACATTTGTTTTAGGCAAATATTTTGGCTTTTAAAAGTATTCCAAATCACGTGACTGATCGTATTTATTCTTTGTGTTGGAGACTGGAATATTGACAGCCAGATTCTTATGCCACTTTAAAAATGTAGAGAGCCGTGTAGCCCTAGATCTATCTTTATACCTTTCCCGCTTTTGTTCTTTTATTCCGCCGTGTTTCCTAGCTGTGTTTAGTTTTATCCCATCTTGCTAGGATTTATATCCTTGCTCCATGCCGAAGAGATTGCTGGAGATAAATATTCCCTCCAGCTATGTCCCATTTGCTCAAAGCTTAGGGGCCTGGTGTGAATTCTGAGTCCGTGGATATTGCTGCTGCCCATGAGATACTGTGGGATTTAAACCTGGCTGCCCCACTCAGACTCTTTCAGGTCTGTAGAGATCAGGTCCCTCAGCATCGGGACCTTGCTTGCCTGATAATCTCCTGAGGACGGTGCAGCCAAACCCAACAGCAGTAATGCATTATGAAAACAACCAGAGAAGGACTGTTGCTTTGTGTGATGCCCGGTAGGTCTTTCCCAAACGCATATAAATCAAACAGCTGAATTCAGGGAAACTCGTAGCGGCACATTTCTGAGACCCTTAATGGGAGTTTTCCTTAATGGTTATGTTTTGATTCGTTTTTAAGAAGAATCGTGAACTAACCTAGTCAGATAACATAGCAGGGGTCTTAAATTTATTTAGCGTTGACTAGCAGTCTTCACATCTATACGTTTTTATCTCACCCTTTATACCGTGAGTTCACTTGGCACTGACCCAGCACATCCCTGTAACGCAAAGCATAGTTTATGTGTGGGGGATGAACGGCCAAATGTAGCAGTAAACGGACGATTGAGTAGAGTTCATTGAATCTTTAGAGTTGCCCTGGGGTCATACGTTACAGGGATGTTTCGTGCCTCCTTATAAAGCATTAACTTTGTTATTCCAACTCTTAGATGCCTCTGTTTCCCCAGGAGAGTTGAGGGATGCCTGTTGTGAATCCTGTGTAAAGTGCAGTTCTGTTCTTGGATGGTGCCAAGTTAAAAAACATGGAGATGTCTGGCCCCTCCTGCCTTCTAGGCAAAATCTTGCCACCCTCTTCTTTGAACTCCTCTCTCTCTCTCTCTCTCTCTCTCTCTCTCTCTCTCTCTCTCTCTCTCTCTGTCTCTCTCTCCCTCCCTCCACTCCTCGCTCTCATAGCTGCTGTTGGCCGTGACACATCATGAGCAGCTCTCCAAACGGTGCCTTGCAGCTCTCTTTCTGTGAAGAAACTTCGTCATGTGCTCTGGTGCTGCGGAGGACAGCTCTAATTAATTACGTGAATCTTCCACGGGGTTTAGACTGTTTAAAGCTTTGTGTTGGGAATGAGTTCCAGGTCTGGACCATTTCAGCCCCAATAGTCCTTCAGAAAGCTTATTCCATTTTAACTGAGACTTCGACCTTCGTTTGTCCTCACCACCAAGGCACTAAGTCAGAGATGATGCTTGAGGTTCCTAGTGTGGGGAACTTCAGGAATAGAGGTTGTCAAGGAATTCACTCTGCGTCTGCATATTTAGGTATTGTCTGTGCTTTTATTTCAAGAGCAAGGAGTTGTTGGTTATTAAGTTACATGGTAGGGGCAATTAGGCACCATTAGAAACATGTAATAGTCACTAATGTTGTGTGCTGTGGGAGGAGCCATATTTATTGCTTAACTGCTAAAGAGGTTTGATAGTACAGTCCGCCCTGTTCCGTACACATCGTGTATCCTTCTTACACAGCCTGAATTACAGTATGTGGCTGTGTTATTTACCTTAATAATCGCTGCTGGATTTTACATAGTCTATGAAAGATGGCTGCTATGCTTCCTCTTCTCTTTTAATATAGGCATTTATATTAATAGCATGATTTAATGAGACACTTTAAAATTATGTTGCATTTTGAACTATATTTAATAAATAACTAAGCATCTTATGTGTGGGGGAAGACAAGGTTGGCATGAAAGGAAGGAGTCACCTTTCTGGTAAAACACTGTATTTGTCAATTCAGTAGTATATTTCTCCAAAGCTAAGTCATGCAAAGCAGATCTCCGATGTTACAATGACTTGGGGTTTTTAACAGATGATTTACGCGCTCTAGAGAGTTATCCCAGAGTCACAGTGCAGTATTGTGTTCATATTTTGAAATCGTGGAGCCTCTTATGATTCTGGTTTAGAACAAACCATGCCACCGTTCTGATGGAGAGAGTCGCTCTGGTCACCTATGACTCAGTCCAAAAAAAAAAAATTTTTTTTTGGTTGTACTGCATCCTGTGAAATTGGAAAATCTGTTCTGTGTGTGTTCTAATGGATGTAACGGTCATTAAGTATATGAGTCTTCTGACGTTGTAATCAGATGTGATTCAGTCTGTTAAGTACCCATGAAACAACATCTGCTTCACAGAGTGGCCTTCTGCTACTGAACGCTTAGCGTCTATTAGTGGGTCATAGCACCGAGCCGCCTTGTTTGAGATGCAGCAAACTAGAGCAACCTACCGCTGTTTAGCAACTAGCTTGTAATAATTTATTGCAGTTAAATAAAGCTTTAAAAACTCCATTAAATAATTACAGGGATTATATGCATTTCAAACACCTTTGTGTTCTGCCAAAATCACCCATTTAATATCAGGCTCGGATTCTTAAAGGAAAAAGAAGGAGGAAAGAAAGAAAAAGAAAGAAAGAAAAAAAGAAAGAAAGAAAAGCTGAAATCTAAAGGCACATTACAGGAACTGTCAGATGTTGTTTTCTGTAGGTGTTAATAAAACCAGATGAAAAAAAAAATCTGAAACAAATTGAAACCAAAAGCAATTTTGCCATCTGTTGTATATTAATTAGAACTTTGCGTATCAAGGGTAAACTTGGTCTTTGAGAATGTCACTGAGCACTCGCTTAATAGAATAATATGCAAATATGTTAGGTTGTGGGGTTTTGTGCAGTTTTTAATTCCAATTTGTCTACAGCGGCTCTGCAGGAAAGTGGCGGTGCATATGCACACATACGTACGCACACACGGAAATGTATAATGAGTTTTCCCTTTGTTTCTCTTCTTCTGCAGAGCAACCTGCAAACAACCAAGGGCAACCTACCCTGCAGCCTCTGCCGCCTTCCCACAAGCAGCACCCTGCACAGCATCACCCGTCTATCACTTCTCTCAATAGAAACTCCCTGACCAATAGAAGGAACCAGAGTCCGGCCCCGCCGGCTGCTTTGCCCGCCGAGCTGCAAACCACACCCGAGTCCGTCCAGCTGCAGGACAGCTGGGTCCTTGGCAGTAATGTACCACTGGAAAGCAGGTAACAACCCCCCCCCCCCCCCCGCCACCCACCCCACCCCCCACGTCTTCCCATCACTTGATCATTAAGATCGCTCCGTGCACAGGCAGGATGTGCACTACTACCGTTGTCAACAAGGCATATTTTGAAGCCTCTACGATTCAAAAATAAACTGTCCCAACACTTTCCTCACTAAGAGAAATGTATCATAATTATATCCCAAGTGTTTTGCCTTTTTTTAAGATCAGTTCCAGATTGTTGGAAATTTCTTAGCTGCTGACTCAGTGAACTTTTTTCATCTTTTCACACATTTTGCTCCTTGTGAGAGGTGAGACCCTGTCACCTCAGCAAAACTATTCCCAACTGCTATTTATTTTTCCACAGCTACACCTATCAGGTAGGTAGAGACTGGATGGAGTTATAAACAGTGGTTCTTGGTCCTGGGCAGCTTTACTCAGTGGTCGTGTGGAATTGCAGATCAGTTCCAGACTCCCTCAGCCGATATAAGGTCCAATACTTAAGATTAAGTCAGATGACCTAGCAATAATACCTTTGGTTTCTTACTATTTGAGTGCCTCTCACTCCTCACATGGGAGCAGGCTCACTTTATTTTTTATTTATTTATTTATTTATTTATTTGTTTGTTTGTTTTTTATTTTGGTTTTTTGAGACAGCGTTTCTCTGTGTAGCTTTGGCCGTCCTGGACTCACTTTGTAGACCAGGCTGGCCTCGAACTCACAGCGATCCACCAGCCTCTGCCCCCCAAGTGCTGGGATTAAAGGCGTGAGCCACCACGCCCGGCACAGGCTCACTCTTTAAACCTTATTCCAGCTTTATTTTCAAAGACACTCAAAATAGAGGGCTTTGGGGCCCTTGAGGAAATGCTCAGAGCCCACGATGAACGAGCTTCTGGGTGAAGGCACCATCTGCTCATTTTTAGTTCTATTAGGCAATCCTTCCTCATAAGGAACAGAATCCCTATAATAATTCCATTCTCTGGTTGTCACCAGACAAGCAGTTATCTGGAACCCACCAAACAAAATACCAAAAAAACCAAAAAACAAAAACCCAACTATTCCTTCATTATTTATTTTCAGTCTTTTCATACCACCACCAACATACTAACAGTGTATGAGTCAGTGATGTTCTCAAATTAAGACTTCTAACATGGGCCAGGTTACAGTGGCTGTCTGCTCCCAGGAAAACACCATCAAAGTTATCCCAAGCTAATGTCTGCTGTTTCATAAAACTCCCCGTTTCTTTCTTTGGACAGCGCTTGGAGAGTCACTGGCTCCTTTGTGTTGTGTGAACAAAGGCTTAGGTTTTTCCTTGCTCGTCTTTACTGGGCAGCTTGGCAGTGAACTTATCCCACCATGCCTGCCATTTATTTCTGTGATTCACTAACTTTTTATTAGGCTCAGAGGAAATGAATTGTCACCATATAGAAGCTCAAAAATAGTGGACTCTGGACCCGGGAGAGAGGGCCCCTCTCCCCACCATGCCAAATGCAGAGCCCATGGCTACCTTGAGCGCTTAAATGAGCCGCTAGGTGAAAAAGGCATCTCGTGATGGATAAACTGTCATTTCTTGCAGTCACTTCTGTGATCTCTACCAATTCCACCCTGAGGAGGAGTGATGAGGAAGATCTCCCTGGTAGTTAACAAACAATAAAAATCATCCTGTCTTTTCTTTTACTGTTGACCTAAACAAGCTTACAAAGGATTCTTGCTTTTTATTTGTAGTGCCTGGCCAAGAGTGGTTGAGCTTTATTGTTTTATTTTGTTATTCTCTTCTGGGAGAAATTAGAAAATAGAAAGAAAAGTAGGCAAACAGGAGAGTTCCCTTCATCCAAGACACAAAACAAAACAAACAAACAAAAAACAGGTATAAGGGCTATTTTTCCCCAAGGTTATTAGCACAGACCTAAATTTACCTGGCTTAATTAATTAGTACCCACTGAGCAACTAATCAACACTGATTCACTGTTGTCATTTTGCAAATTTTATTAGGAAAAAAGTAATTTTCCAGTTGAGTCATCAAATTGAATATGGATAATTGCGTTGTAGTTGACAATAATTGTCTTGACAAAGATTTATGAAATATGTCGAGTTAAATCATCAGAAACGTGTTTAATTTTAGTGATGTCGTGTAACACAAAAGCCTCCGAAAGCGTCAATGAGAGAGTCAGTATTCCTTGAAGTCGTGCATTTTGGCAGCGGGATTTAGAGTAAGTTTGAAAAAGATAAGATCCACCCGTGTTATTCCCCTTGTAGTAATTTTGAGTGGATGGAATTTCAGAAGCAAAGTAGCTGCTTAGAAGACGGTCCATCCTATCCGTGTATAAAACCATTCCCCAGGGAAGCATTACCAAGCTTTTCCTCCACTTTAAAGCGGTACCATTAATGAGGCATCAATGGAATGACATCGTTCTGTGAATAGATATGGGGGGCGGGCAGTTAATATTATCTCACTAATAAGTAGCAAGAGTAATTCATTTAACAGTTGTGTATCTTGTTAGCAACCCCTAACCTGGAGCACAGCTTTGTAGTTCTTCTCGTTAACCGAGGTTCACCTCTTACAGTGGTGCTAATAAAAAGAAATGATATTTCAACTTGCAGGCACTCGGTGCTAACCCCAAGCTGGGAAGTGAAAACCTCACACCGCACCGACGCGGTGCTACTGTGGTTTCTCTAATAGTCTCACTTGGTTGGAGCTCTCGAGGTGAAGAAGCAGTCTTATTTATCATTGATTTTTTTTTTTCCTTTTTTAGTTAAGGTCCCCTATTGAGTATGATTCTCAAGCTCAGTTTCAGGTTTATTAATAACTTCATCCAGACTTGGCGTGTGCCTTCAACCCTCCTTAGATCTAGCATATCACTTACTTAGCTTATGCACACTCTTGTTTATTAATCATTTTCCTATCATTTAAAAGTCATGAGCTATAAAGTATAAAAGCCATTTCTGGAGACTTAAGGATATAGATTTTTTTTCCTTCACTTACCTCTTTGTTTTTTCTTCTCTGTGAATATAGATAATATTTCGTGAAATTTACCTGGAACAATCTGTGAAATCTCAGTAATTTGTAAATTTACAGTTTCTATGAATTAGCACAGAAGGGATAAAGGATCTTCTGCCTCATCCTACATAGTTCAATTTAGCTTTAATTTTTATTTATTAGGTGGCTTTTTTTTTAAATCACTAGGCACTTTCTTGCTTCCACAAAAATATGTATTTTCTTTCTCTGATGAATTTATTATTCGCTATTCCTGGAGACAACCGGTACTATCATGTGCTCTACTTTTCCACAACTAGCTTTGCTCCTTTTACAATCACCAGTGAGATTTTAAGATATGCAAGATTCACATCGAGATCCCAAATAGCTTCAGAAATTCAAAGTGGCCTTAAACCGCAGCAGTTGGCCCCTACACTCAGTACCAAACGGTGTCCCTCGCAGTTCCGTCTCTTTAAGTTGAGTTTCTTGCACTTGGGAGCGTTGACCCTCAGGATGGTGATAGTCTTCTGCTAGCCTGTTGTCCTATAGCTTATGCTGCTACAGGGATACACAGAAGCCACGAGAGGGCATAGACGGAACCTAGGCCGGCAGTAGCACTAAAACGTGTAGGGCAGGGACTCATCGACAAGCCTTGACCTTCAGCGATTGTGAAGCTAATTGTCTTCAAGCCCCTGCTTTCTATCTATGAATAAGTAGCTTAGTGGTTACCTGTTAGATATTAACAAAATAGTTCGTTTGTAGCCATTTAATAAATGATTTATTAAAGTCTCACATTATTATGATGTCTGTTTTGGCATTGATAGTTCATTAGTTATGTTCCCATAGCTTTTCATCTAGCAGTTCAGTACTGCTCAGTTAATTATTAATGCATGAAATTGCATATTAAATTATCTCTTTATTAGTGCATTTTTAATTTGACGATTGAAAGCCCTGGGCTGCTTTAATGTGAGATCAATTGCTTTGCATTTTAAAGAACAGGATGCTTAGGTATAAGTATTGTTTACTTGCTATATTATTCTTTTTTTTTTTTCCTCCTCTTTCTATACTTTTAAGACAAGACAATCACACAAACACCAGGCTTGATTCAACCTTGCCTATAAAAACTGTGAGGAGTCTCTCATAGATCCTGACCTCATGGTACTGAAAGAAGAGTTTAAATCTGAAAAGTTGGACGTTCACCTCCTGAGTGAGGAAGAAGAGCTTGTCATTAGCAAGGCAGCGAGGAATAGGACCATGTGCGGTCACAGCTGTTGCTGCAAGTAAAATATACCTGGGCAGCTAGCATTTTAACTTCAGTTGGCTGGCTGAGGCCTTGCCTTTGTGAAAGGGAACTTGGGGATACCCAGGAACGCCTGTGGGGAGGGAGACTGCCACACTCTAGAAAAGGAGGTGTAAGAGACAAGCCAAGCTTTTGAACACAACTTTTAAAATCAGACCTAGTTAGGCTAAGAAATTCGTAACCATTAAAGATTTTACCACCATTTTCTTTAAAGTAAGCTTTTCTGAAATTATGATGTAATTAATAAAAGTCAGTTGGATCCCTAAGTGGTAGTGGCTAGCCTTTTACAGTAATTTGAAGTATTTCTTCAAGGAGCTATAAAGAGGTGTGATGTGTGGGCATTTGGGAGAATGGGAGAGCGAGGAAGGGAGGAGAAAGCAATGCAAGGTAGAAGAATTTTGTGGGTGGCACTTGACGCCAATTTCAAGTTGCCACTTAAACACCTTTTTCTCTGTGGAAGGGGGTGACATAAAACTAATTAGGTGGCTTAGCTCTGTGTTGACCATGCACTCCCTCCAAACAGGAGCATATGCACAGCCCTGTGTTGTCCCCAGCACGCAAAATCGCCTTCCAAAGGATGCAATATGTAACTGTCATTTCCTCACAATTTCAAGAAAAGATCAAATGAAGACGGCGTATTGGATTGGGATGTCGCTCTGTGGCAGAGCCATCACCTAGTATGTGCAAGGCCCTGGAATCCGACGCCAACACTAAGAAAAGGAAAAAAATGGGGCTGGAGAGATGGCTCAGTGGTTAAGAGCACCACCTGCTCTTCCAGAGGTCCTGAGTTCAATTCCCAGCAACCACATGGTGGCTCACAACCATGTATAATGTGATCTGATACCCTCTTCTTCAGATAAAGCACTCATATACAATAAATAAATAAATAAATAAACAAACAAACAAACCTTTTTTAAAAGAGAAAAGGAAAAAATGGTAGATTGGATGACAGTTTATTGGAGAAATTAAAATTGAATCATTTTGGTGAAAATATTAAATTGAAGGCAAATTTAAATTCATAAAAACATAAAGCAAACCCAAAAAAATTGGTTCTCAATATCCTCAGAGAATGAGTCTCTATGTCTCTAGTACAGTAACTGGAATCTCCCAAACTATTTTCCATAGCGGGGTAAAGCGTCCATTTTACGGATGTCTAAGCCAAAAATTCACAGGTAGTTACCAAGATTAGTGGAAGCAAAGCCATGATTTTCTTACTGTAACTTTATTGCTAACCTAACGTAGTGCTGTAGATTTGACTTGGTTGTATAGTAGGTTTCATGCCAGTAATTAAAATGAGAAAATCGACTGTACACGAACAGTAGCTATAAATGGGTGTCATTTGCGTGAGTCAGTATCGACAGCCAGTAGATGCGGTAGAAATGCAAAACACAGTTCAACATTATGAGAAGAACAAATGAATGCCTTAGATTCAGATAGACCTAGCTTTTAATCCTTGCCCAATTTTTTAGTTAATTAAGTTTATTCCTTTAACAGTTTTATGTGTCAATATGATACATTTTTGACTGTTCCTTGCCCGCCTTCTATTTCCCTCCCCCACCCCTCCCTCCCTCCCCTCCCTCTCTCTCTCTCTCTCTCTCTCTCTCTCTCTCTCTCTCTCACACACACACACACACACACACACACACACACACACACACACACACCCCTCTCATCCCTACAAGCTTCACTCTCATGTTCATGCTTTTGTTTTTTGTTTTGTTTTGTTTTATTTTGTGATCCACTAAGCTTAACCAGAGCCATCTGGGTGCCCATGAGTTATAACTCTCACTGCTGAGTACATACCTGAAGACAATGGCTTCACCTTTCCCAGAATTCATCAGTAGCCAGTAGTTCATTGGGGCGGGGAGTAGGGGGATGGCTGGCAGGGACCAATGAGTTTCCCTCCTGTCCGTGACTGACTCTTGGCAGAGTTTTATGTAGACCCAGTTCAGGCATCCACAGCTGCTGTGAGTTGATAGTCTGTGTCATGGGCAAGGGATAGCATTTCGCAGCCATTAACTGTCTTTTGGTTCTTAGGCTTCCTGTCACCTTTTTTATTTTACAGTTTTCCCTGAGCCTATGTTGGTGAAATGTCCTAGTTAAGACTAAAACACTCAACTATCCCTTATTCTCAGCAACTTGAGTAGCCAGCCATGAGTTTCTGCATTCACCGCCATTTACTGCAAAGAGAAGTGTCTCTACCAGGGCTGGAAAAATAAAAAGACAAAACTATTAAAAGTTTGATATCCTATCAAGTTAGTTAAACTGAGTTTTTTTTTTTTTTACTTTCTTTACAGTAGTGAGTATGAATTCACTCCTCTCATGTGGGCCTCAAATCCAACCGGAGTGTTTGGTTGCCCACATGACAGTCATACAACCTTCACGCAGTATACAAACCTTGCCTAGCTGGCTAGTGTTGTAGTTTATAGGGCTCACAGATGGCTTTGACCACTGGTGCCTTTTCTCCCCTAGCAGCTTGCAGAGCACTCGTGACTCTATGACTGTTTATCCAACAGGGAGGAAGCTTCTAACTCAGTTCTAGCTTCGTTTCTCCATCTTTTAAGGTCAAGGTGTGTGGCATCTTCAGCAGTAAGGTCTTGCCATCTAGTTCTGGTGGGCAACCAAGGGGAATGGTGGCCACCTGCATTGATATTGGAGTCTCTGGGGCCTCAGCTCATAAGTGTGTCAAACCTGGCATAGGATTTTTTGCTTAATAACCCATGGCTTCCGAGAGTGTCACTGTCCGGCAATGCAGTTTATCTCCCTTCAAACTACTTTTCTTTAAAGTTGTTGTTGTTGTTGTTGTTGTTGTTGTTGTTGTTCAAATTAACCTACAAAATACCAGGTTTCCAAAATGGCTTTTTCATACATTCTTCATTTTGGTTAATCCCCCTCCCATCTTGATATGTCCTATTCCCTCCACTCCTAGCTTATATTTCAATTATTATTGTTTGCTTGCATTTTTTAAAGAGGGTCTTGCTGTGTTACCCAGCTAGATCTTGAAGTCCTAGACACAAATTCTCTTCCTGCCTCGGCCTTCCCCATACTGAGAACTGTAGGACTGCACCATACCCTGCTCAAGAGTTGAACTTTGTAATCACCTTCAAATTATTTAATGCTGAGGGTAATTTTCAATGTAATAATTATATATATATATATATATATATATATATACATACATATATATTCAAAATAATGGAATATTTTGGAATATATTCAATATATTCAAAATAATGGAAATAATATAAACAAAGCTCTTGGTACCTCTTAGTACATGACTTTTTGGTTGTTCATTTTTTTAAATATATTTTACTAATATATTCATACTAAATCTCAATTGTTATCCCATCCCTTCTATCCTCCCATTCCTCCCTCCCTCTCATTTTCCCCCTGCTCCCCTCCCCTATGACTGTGACTGAGGGGGATCTCCTCCCCCTGTATATGCTCATAGGGTATCAAGTCTCTTCTTGGTAGCCTGCTATCCTTCCTCTGAGTGCCACCAGACCTCCCCATCAAGAAGATATGGTCAAAAATGGGACACCAGAGTTCGTGTGAAAGTCAGACCCCACTTGCCACTCAACTGTGGAGAATGTCCTGTCCATTGGCTAGATCTGTGTAGGCATTCGAAGTTTACTGCACGTATTGTCCTTGGCTGGTGCCATCGTTTGAGCAGGACCCCTGGGCCCAGATCTGCCCATCATAATGTTCTTTTTGTAGGTTTCTAGAACCCTCTGGATCCTTCTATGTCCCAATAGGATGTCCCCCCAATGTGTTAACTCATTCATTATGGTCATTTCTAGTTCAATCCATTTGTCCACAAATTTCGGGAATTCTTTGTTTTTAATAGCTGAGTAGTATTCCATAGTGTAAATGTACCAGTTTCTTTCAAGTAATGATCAAATGACAGTAGCATGGACATATGAAAAGGATCCCTAATTGGATAGCTACTGAACAAAAGTAATATGTAACAAAGTATCTCTTTTGTTTTCCCAGAGGTTAAGAAATGTGTTAGTCTCACCTGGAATATTTATGTCTCACTCTATGTATGAAGTAGACCAAGCATAAAATTAAACCATGATTAATTTTAGCAGAATAAAATCTCTTGGCTTTTCTTTTCTTGTCATTTCACAAGAAATATGGGGATTTGTTTGAGACAGAAACCCCAAGTGTCTTAATTTTGTTCTTAAGAAAATAATCTTCCAATAATAATGAAAGACAAGTACTCATGTGTTTGAAACATTTAATTAACTAACATAGTAAATGTTTGGTGTGAGACAGTAAAAGCCTTGATGCGCCCATCAGTTGTCTCCAAATCATTTAGAAGTTAGAGCACAGTTGTAAGATTTATTTAAGATATGAGAAGCTTTTGATGTGTTTTTGCCTGATGAAGCTTCTCTACTGCTAGTGGTAATATTATTTTTATTAATTGAAATGACCCAGTTTTTTTTCTAATGACAAATTAAGATGCTATGAAATTACACATTAGTCATTGATTATAGGCTTAATTTATTTTTGAAATAGTTTCCATAAATTGCAATATTGTATATACAGATGATATTTGATTCTCAATAGCCAGTAATTTTTATAAAATTTTCATATATCATAACTAATTTTTATAGTGCCTAGGGAAACAAATTCTTAATAACTTCTGACACATGTCTAGTCACTTCTCAGTGTACATGATCAAAGTCAAAGATGATCGAAGCCTTTGCCTTGGTCATAGCTGAAGACTGGGACGTACCTGTGATCCTCTTCTGAATATGACCTCTTCATCAAATACTTCCTCCTTAGCGTCGGCTTTGTGTGGTTTTCTTTCATTCAACTATTCACCTTCCTAACATGATCTGTGAAATTACATCTCTGTCCTCTTTGCATGAAGGTTGCATGTATGCGTAGCTTATCGCTACTTACTGTTGCTACGTGATGATTTTTTTTTTAACAAAATCTTTTCCTACAGTTAATGTCTCTTCAACTTTACCACTGTCTTTTATCTCTAGAATTTTATCTTCTGGTTTCATTACCAGTCAATAACTGTCCTGCCATACATAGCTGCGTGTTTTTCTTGCCCTTCTAGGCTTTACTTTTGCCTCGTTGTTTCTTTCTTCTATACCTTCAAGCCTGAGGAACAGCCTGCTTGCTCTCTGTTACCCCGTTCTGAGAACCCATTCTTCATGTCCCGTAGGGTAAAACCATTGGACATGCAATTAACCAACTAAGCCTAGTAAATTCCATTTGCCAAATCTTCTGGTTCTGTTGTAACCCTCTTTATGATTTTTGCATCATCTCACCTCATCTGAGAACCTCTTAACATGCTGTGATTACCCACGCACATCCCGTTGCAGCTACAACCTCAGGAATGTGTTATTGCCACTTACTGGTCATGATGTATGATGCAAAGCTTTGGTTCTGAGACAGAACTGGACTCACATCTCAACATCTGATAAACTACATAGCCCTGGCCATGGTACTTGTGTGTTTTTATCCACCCCCCCCCTTTTTTTTATTTCATTAAATAGGATTGATCCCGCTTCACAAAGACGTTATAAAGTTTCATTGAAATGTCACGTGACACTTGCATGTCTTTACTTTCCTTAAGTCCTTTCTCCCTCCATGTGTTTAAAACAACTGATTTAGTGTTTTCACAGGCAACCAGCCACTCTCCCGAGACAATTAAGTACCAATAAAGTCCTGATCACTACCAACAAAGGTCATGCTGACATGCTTTTGGACAAGTAAATAGAAGCCACTAAATTCTCAGCCAACCTGGAGTGACTTCTTAGACGACATTTTCCAGTGTGGGTTTTTATTTTACAGAAAGGCAACAGTAATATGAGGAAGACATTATTTGACATATGTTCCCATAGTCGATCTAAAAATGAAGCCTGAGTATTGTAGTCATTCATTCAAAAGTATTATTATTATTATTACTATTACTATTACTATTATTATTATTATTATTATTATTATTATTATTATTATTGTCATCATCATTACTATTTATTGAGCTTTTTATAGTAAATCACTGTGGGGGGAAAATTTGTTTTGGAAGACCTAGAGATATTGTGACTGCTTTGTCCCTAGATGTGTAGGCACAGATAAGTGTGCACATGTGTGTTCCTGTCCATGTGAAGGCCAGAAGAGGTCAATGTCAGGTGTCACTGTCTTATGTTTTAAGAAAAACACAGGGTCTCCCACTGAATCGAGAGCCCACTGACTTGGCCAAGCTAGCTGGTGGGTGAACCCTACAAAATTCCTGAGCATGCACATTCCACGCCTGTCTTTGCATGTGGGTGCCGTGTGTCCACACTCAGGTCCCCCACCCTTACACAACAAGTACGTTAGTGGTCGAGCCATTTCCCCAACTCCTCAACTTCTTTTGAGAAGGTGAGTTATATTCTAGGGCAAAATTCAGACTTGGAGTTGATCTTAGAGATTATTCGGCTTTACCTTATCCTGAAACCCACTGTGTTTACGGAATTATTATAGTAATATATCAACACGTGGTCTTGGCAACAGGCCCACATATTGGCAGGCATGCTCCCAAATTGAAACTTGCATTATTCTCTCTGAGTTACAAGTTTGTGGGGGGAGGGGGACGTAGATTGTTTTAGGTTGGTGTGCAGGCCACGGAACCCAAGGCCTTGCCTGACGCTGCCTCCCTACTGAGCTGCATTCTAGGTGATGTTTTTCTTCTTAGTTTGAGGCAGAGACCCAAACAAATTGCCCATGCTGCCTTTGTACTCACGGTGTTCCCCTCGTAAGCCTTAAGCTTGTGGTCTCTCTGGCCTAGCCTCCAAAATTGCTGGAGTTGTAGGCCTGCGCCATGGGGCCTGGCTTGGACTCTCTTGATCAAAGCTGCACCATCTAATCACTCCTGGGCACATGGACATTCAGTTGTCAAAAGTGCATTCTTGCCAAAGGGATATGGTGGTGGCATACACCTTAAATCCCAACCCTTGTGAGGCAGAGGGGGTTCTCTGTGAACATAAGGGCAGTGTGTTCTACATAGCAAGTTCTCTCTCTCTCTCTCTCTCTCTCTCTCTCTCTCTCTCTCTCTCTGTCTCTCTCTCTCTCTCTCTGTGTGTGTGTGTGTGTGTGTGTGTGTGTGTGTGTGTGTGTGACATGTTGCTGACAATGGTTGTCAACATGGTAAAGGCAGAAAATGTGAGCCTTTATACCATTTGAGATTTATGTCATTTTGAAGGTTTCTAACTCTAGGTAATTTGCCAAAGGTAAATGGCTGGCCCGTATATGGCTAGAAGCAGTTTCCAAGATCACACCACAGCCCACCCTAAAGCATCTTTACGAATCTTGTGCTAAATAGCGCACTCACAAACCACAGTTGCTAAAAGGTGAGGGCATCATGGCCTCGCCCCTGCTCTTCCTCGTCTCAGGATGCCCGATAGCCACTAGGACCTTACTTACCTGAAGAACTGAAAGCGAGGAGGAGAAGGGGGGGGGGGGAAGTGGAGCTGCACAGTGGCCAGTATGCGAAGTGTACATGTGAGAAACTGAACAAATAAGTAAAAACTTAAAAGATTAATTCTAGAATAAATAAATACAAATAGGGCTAGAGGGATGGCTCAGTCATCCCCAGTCACCCCCATTTTTGCCTCTGTTTTCGGAGCTGTATTTAGTAGACTTTATAATTCACATAGTGGGGATTTTGTAAAGAGTAAATCTGATCACATTTTTTCTGTTGTGTTTTGTTGTCCCCGCCCCCATCAGACTGGTTTATAATAAGGTCATATCCTACAATCCAAATGGCTCTTTTTCTTCAAAAGCCTTAAATCTATGGCCAAAATCCTTCTCGTCATCTGCCCTGAACTTCCTTTTCAAGTGTATGGGAAGACTTTTTCTGAGCAATTTTAAGCATAGATGACTATCAATAATTAAGTGAATTAATAATAAATAAGGTCCTGTCCAAATAGGACATAATACATTTTAAGATGTTCCTTTTATTTTCATTTTCACACATTCAGTACATCTAACTGCCATCACTAAGTGTAACGGACATATTAATACGTAAGGATATCTGTAATATAGAGTCATATGCATGAAATCATGGCTATACTATTGAATTAACTGACATGTGAAATATGAAACAAATAGTGTTTATCTGCTTGTGCCTTATTAATCATAGTATGAAAAATAACTTCCTCACATTTCCAAATGAAACTTGTAGCACTCTCACACTTGGTTACACCAGATCCAACTCAGTGAGTTATGACGAAGATGTGGTGCGTCCTAGGCTAGCCCTATGCTTTCTATTTTGGTTTGGTTGGCTGGTTGGTTTTGTTCCGAGGGGTTGCTTTTTTTTTTTGAGGCAGGCCTTCATCACGTATCCCAGGCTTGCTGACAATGGACTATTTTGCTGCCTCAGTCTCCCATGTTCTATGATTCTAGATGCAGGCTTCCTTACCTGGTTAAGCCCCATATATTTTACACGGGTATGACTATATTTAAGTGCAGTTTTAGGTAGTCCTGTGTACATAGGAGTGTGAGATGTGTTGGAGGTGGTAAATCATGTCCTGGTATTTTCTGCAGCCACCTTCACACGCTCTAAAATGACCCCGCATTGTCCTCAGAGTTTGGCCAACACATCGTGCTGCACTCACCATGAGTATATGTGTGCATAGCCAATATAACTACATGCTAGTTATACATATACTCATACACATTATACACATAATTAGTATGTAATTAACATGGAGGTAGTTGCTAGTATTTTTATCTAAAATATCAAGAGCTTTTCATCTCAAACCATGTTTGGTCCGGTTGCAAATAACTCATATTAATTCAGGTAGCAGTAAGAAAAGTACGTTGTTTATCAGCGTTTCATTTAAGACATCTTTCTTCCCGGGATCACCCCCTAGTGGGAAAGATGTCCAAAGATAATAGCACATCAATTCAGAAGAGTAATAGTCCTGAGATCCCAACATGTGCTCAGCATGAAGGGGCCGTTTATCTGTCTCACTAACATACCATGGCACAGCTAGAATCATCACATATTTGCTCTTCTCTTTTAATGTCAAAATAAAGAATTTACATCCTCATATTGACTGTTTTCTTGGGAGATGCTTGATTTTCTTGTTGAAACTATTTTTTTTTATTTAAAGTTTGTGACAGAATTTTAACTTTCTGTAATATTGAGAGACAGCTTAGAATCTAAACATTTCTATTTTACAATTGCATAGTATATCACTAACTATAAAAGGTTTATAATTAAATGTATTATAACATTACCTTTATGTTAGCACCAAAATAATCCATTTCGAGTGAGCCAATTCCTATTTACATGCTCTGACTCAGACGTAAATCTGTGTTCCTTTTCTAGAACCTTCCATTTTTTAGTTACCATAGTAAATGGTCAGGATGCAAACAAAAAAGCACATTAAGAGTGCTTGTTGTTTCCAAACTGTTTTGTCTTCTCAGTTAAGTCTCAAAACTGGTCTTTAAGTTTTGAGGCCCCATCTGCTAATTTGTCATCTTAACTACAGCTTACATGAAAATGCTGCTTCCCTGCACTGCTGGCTGCAGAACTAGGTTTTAACCTAGTCTTCTGTACACTTGTGACTCTCCCCTTAGTAGTTAACAGCTCTCCTGCTTCCACCCTGGAAAGCATGTTTTAAGGGAAATTCTAAAGGATCAAAGAGAAGACTTGAACAGTAATAGTAAGGATCCACTGTGCGTTTTTCATTTTCAATTATGTTGGCATTCTGTTCCCTCAGAACTTGAGTGACAGGATTTTTTTTTCCACTGTGTCATTTTGTAGATCAGAAGGGGCCCCTGCTGTGACCTTTGCCAGGATGTGGTAGTGCTGCCCTGGTGGCCAGCCCTGGGAAGATGGCCTTGGTTGCCAGGTCTTTGTCCTCACTGGTTTCAAAGAAGGAGAAAAAAAACTAAGAGAAGGCAGGGCTGCAAAGGGAAATATTTCTATTCCCTTCTTCTAAAAAAGCACATTATAAGGGAAACAGGGACATTATGTTTATTTATATAAATGCATACACAGTGGACTTAAAATATTTGTAATTGAACTTTCCAGGAGACTCTGCTAGTGGGCCAAAATAAATAAATTTTAGTGCCAGCAGCAAAATCGACAGAAAGTTTTTAAGGGAAAAAAAACACATTTAAAATATCCCAAACAGAAAGGCTAATAAGGAGAAATAGTATTACCTTCCCATTGAGTGCAGCAAAGCATCATGGAAAATGTATACATCTAAGGTGACTTGTTACATCGACATGTTCATGGTTCGGAAATCCAGGGGCTAAATTCAAGAAGAGTAGAGATCCGTCTGATGGAGGTTCTTATGAAATAAGATGCATCACAGGGTGTGGGGGGTGTCGGAGAAATGTGCAGAAACACACATACTTGAAAAGGAGACTAGAAAGCAGAGTGCACTGGGTGCCCCATTAGGTTGTGAAGTTAAGTGGACCAACATGGCAGACATTTAGGAATAGCAGCGACGTTAGAAATAGCCAATTAGGCCAATGTTCTCAAGAGACAAACCCAAAGGTAAAATAAAATTAAAATTGTAAAGGTGTCAAAAGTAAAAAAAAAAAAAAAATTAAAACAAAACAAACAAAATATAATGACACAAAGTAGTAAGGGATACTTAAGCTTGCCCATTTGTTCTAAATTAACTCTAGATTACACTATGGACAGTGGTGCCCCAAGCTGGAGTCCCTTTTGATTGATTTGCTCACGTTTGCTTACAGTCTTGATAGGAACCTCAAGAGTAAATTTGAGCTAATAAACTAATACACCGATACTGCAGTGGTTCTTACAGTGTGGTCCCTGGCTCCGTGTCAGTCCTTGAAGTTCCACCCAAATCACTTACGTCACCACTTACGTCCTAAGAGGCCCACGAGGAAACAGTTGCGCAGGCGAAGATTGAAAGGCGCCCGTTTAAGCTGTGGAGTGGTCTCTCGGTACACGATGCTTACCTTGGTGGCCTAACCCCTACCACAGGAGTTCACAAGCTCCACCCACACTTGTGACTCTGTAGTTTGTCTGGCCACACCATTTCCTTTGTGTCAAGGACAGACAACTGTGGCATTCCTTGGCAGTGGCGGGCGGGTGAGGGCTGCTGGCTCCTGTGTGCAGCTGGCTCTTCAATCCTTTACTTCAGGAATTCAGTTTCGGGGACCAGATTCCTCAGGTGATAGATTTGTTTGCGAATCTATTGTTAAGCATGTATGCATTAGAAGTAATTGTACTGGGTATCCCTGGGTATGCGTAGAGAATCCATTGCTTAATGGTAAGAAAGATGGCTTTAAATAAGAAAGAATCTTTTTCAGGAGCTAGTGAAGTAACTCAGTGAGTGACGTGCTTGCCACACATGTCTGAGGACTCGAGTTCAGTCCTTCACATCCCTGGGAAGACCCGGGTGTGGCAGGTCTTACATATAAACCCTCATGTTGGAGAGGCTGAGAAAGTTGGATTGCTTGGGATTGCTGGCCCACCACCCTAGCACCGCCCATCCCTAGGTTCCAGAGAGAGACAGCATCTCAAAGGACAAGGCATGACACCAAAGTTGACCTCAGCCTCCGCCTGACTGCACATGCTTATATATTCACACATGTACACCTGCCTGCACACACACGCACACACACACACATACGCACCCACACACGCACACAGTGATTTTTCTGTATGAACTTTCTTTCTTTACTTTCTGTTTCCTTTCAGTAAGAATTTTATATTTCTTCATCACCGTACAAGGCACTGCTCTTTTTTCAGCTTTTAATCAATTATGAACATGTTAAATATACACCTGACAGCAACTTCTGTTGGATTTGTAGTGTAAAATTTGAAACTTGATAGTGAAAACTTTGAAGACTGAGGAGCAGGTTTTACGTGTTCAGAATGGTGGAGGTCACAGTTCACTTTGTCTCTCAGGTGTAATTTATTTCAAATACATGCTGACAACTCAGTCTGATCCACGTTCTGCAGTATTTAATAAAGACTGGAAGACCACAAGTAATTACATGAGTAACAGTGGGCAAAATGAAAATAGCACAGAAACACTGAAATGTTATATATTTTCATCTATTTTTAAAGTAGCATAAAGTGAATCCCAGGCAGCCTAGCCATTGTTTAGACACCGAGTGAATTAAACTATTTTGAACCCGGTAGCTAATTTTGGTTTCCGTACATTTCCAGGTAAATGTAATCCAAAAGTATGCGATTCATTTGCTTTAGATCTGAGAATGTCATTTTGGGAAAGGCGTTTGATGTTGAGGAAATCTTGTGAGGCCTTTAATAAGCCTCTTAAATCCAGAGAATTCTGTTTTGCCGGAAGGAAAAGGAACCTATACCTTGAGTTTTCCTTACCACTTAAATGAAAACTTTGGATATTGAAAAGATCGCGAATCTGGCCAAATGCGGCCAGCCTCGTTGACATGTAACTGAAATCAGAGCACCTAATGCGAAGAACTAGAGATCGATGCCCATCCTGGGAGCTTCCTATAGATTCTCCTCCAAAGGTCAATAAGAGCAGGGCACAGAGGCATTTTACTTAAACAACTTCATGTAAATCACCCTCTTTGTCCAACAAAGAAATAATGAACAGAAGCCGTGCAGCAGTGACATTCTCCCTGTAGTATACAGTAGATGTATACTGTGTGATAGTGTACAATGCAGCAGTGACATTCTCCCTGTAGTATACAGTAGATGTGTACTGTGTGATAGTGTACAATGCAGCAGTGACATTTTCCCTGTAGTATACAGTAGATGTGTACTGTATGATAGTGCACAATGCAGCAGAGACATTCTCCCTGTAGTATACAGTAGATGTGTACTGTATGATAGTGCACAGTGCAGCAGAGACATTCTCCCTGTAGTATACAGTAGATGTGTACTGTGTGATAGTGCACAGTGCAGCAGTGACATTCTCCCTGTAGTATACAGTAGGTTTGTACTGTGTGATAGTGCACAGTGCGGCAGTGACATTCTCCCTGTAGTATACAGTAGGTGTGTACTGTGTGATAGTGCACAGTGCGGCAGTGACATTCTCCCTGTAGTATACAGTAGATGTGTACTGTGTGATAGTGTACAGTGCAGCAGTGACATTCTCCCTGTAGTATACAGTAGATGTATACTGTGTGATAGTGCACAGTGCAGCAGTGACATTCTCCCTGTAGTATACAGTAGATGTATACTGTGTGATAGTGCACAGTGCGGCAGTGACATTCTCCCTGTAGTATACAGCAGATGTGTACTGTGTGATAGTGCACAGTGCGGCAGTGACATTCTCCCTGTAGTATACAGCAGATGTGTACTGTATGATAGTGTACAGTGCAGCAGTGACATTCTCCCTGTAGTATACAGTAGATGTATACTGTGTGATAGTGCACAGTGCAGCAGTGACATTCTCCCTGTAGTATACGGTAGATGTGTACTGTGTGATAGTGTACAATGCAGCAGTGACATTCTCCCTGTAGTATACAGTAGATATGTACTGTATGATAGTGTACAGTGCAATAGAAATATTTTTCCAGGTGACTTTGTGTTATTAATAAAACTTTTAAATGTGCCTTAGGGACAGGAGCCAAACACCAACCGCCACACTCTGTATTCTGATCATTTCCATTGTATAAAACTTTGAGGGAAAAAAACCATAGTTGTGGTTATGCTAATTAAACTTTCATTCAGTAGTTGCCCATTTTCCATTTGACTTTTTCATTCTCTGCCCTAATTTCCCATTGAGGAACTGACTCAGATGACTTTGATTAATACTACTACACATTTTCCGGAGGTATTTTTCAAGTGGGTGCCTCAAATCTCTAACTTCTGAAGCATTTTCTCTCGTATTAGAGGAATAAGATGGTTATATTAATCCTACAAGCAAAAGATAAGTATTAACCCATTTTTATTCATGACTCATAAGTGTGTTATAACTTCTATAATGTTGTACTTCAGAACTAACTATTGATTTATTGGTATTTTATGTGATATATTACTGAAAGGCACATTTAAGTTGCCTAAAATATCTTGCCACTAAAAACAACAAACAACAACAATAACAAACCAAATCTCTTGGTGGTAAGTTGTGTAGTTATTACTTTGAAAGACAGAAACCAAGAGTGAAGGCTTACTATGGATCAGTGCTGACCTGCTAAGACATGGAGTTAAAAAAAAAAAAAAAAAAAAAGCAAAACAACAGCCATGTGCTTGGGCCCTGGATAAGAGTAGATAGAAATTATGCTGCACGTGGAGAGGTGAGTTTGGATGCCCTGCATGCAAGTAAAAAGCTGGCCATGATATTGGCCACCTTTAATCCCTGCCCTGGGAGGCAGAGAGGAGAGCATATGGTGTGTCATGGCGGGAGGTGTGGATCGGCCAACCCGTCTAAGGAGTTGGTAAGCTCCATGTTCACTGAGTGTCCTCAGCTGTTAAAGATGGAGAACATCAAAGTAAGATGGAGAACAGAGAGATAGGACATTGCCACAGGAACATGCACACATGTGCACAACACACACACACACACACACACACACACACACACACACACACACACACAGGGACAGGTAGGGAAAGAGAATAAACTTAAACACTTGGACAAAGAGAAAGCGAAAAGCATGCTGGGAAAAAAAAGACTACAGGTTCTCTGACAGTTTGAATACCCAGGATAGAAGAAGGGGGCAGGCAGGAAGAAAGAGTAATTGGAAATCTCGAAGGCCCTCAGAGAGATGAGCAATGACCAAGAAGACAGGAAATGGGGACAAGAAGAAAGGAGAGGAAATCCAGACTTCGTCCCTACTAACTTTATATTTGTGACATGACCCAGAGACAAATACATCATAGAACACCATTAAAAACACAAATTAGAACACAGGGTGGGAACGGAAACGTGAAGGTCGGCCCAAAGGCAGATCAGCAAAGATACAGATCTCTCCTTTTCCAAAGACAAAAGAGCAAGCTTCCACTCCACCTCACCCTCGCCGTTCCTGCGGTTGCCGGCTACACAGCGTTCCAAGTTAATGAGGCAACAGAGCTCTGTCGCTCCTGTCCCCTTCTTGTTGTTGTTGTTAAATAGAATCTCCCGCCCCTCCTGAGTTCAAAACCACAAAGCAACTGTTAGTGTTCGGTGACCTTCCGCACCAGCTGTCTTTGGGGCTTTGAAATTGATTTTCCTCCTCTCGCTCTCTGATAGGCTTGTCTTCAAGTGTGCTGCTCTCGCTCATCGCCAGAGTGAAAACAGTGGCACAAATAGCCGAGGAACTGGAGGCAGGCATCACGCAGGGCATCATTAGAGACGTGGGGGTGAAAGCAGCCTGCTCCAGTGTGCTCTATGGTAAAAAGCAGCCGCTGCTGCTTTCCTGCCAAATACAATGGGGGCCATTCTTTCAGGAGTCCCCTTTTTCTTTTTTTTCCCCCATTCCCAACTATGGTTTGAGGAGTAAGGAAAAATTCGGCCTTTATTCTCCAATCCTCATGTGGAAGCTATTCCGCAATCCTCATGTGGAAGCCAGGTCAAAACATATGTTTTATTATAGTAATTTTTTTGCTGAATTTTTACGCGAGAGAAGCATATTCCCATGGCTAGAAGGGCCTGGCAAGGAGCTGCGGGATGAGGGACTAACGACAGGCAGAAATGGGCCTTGAGGAGAATTAGGTGACATATCCCCCTCCCCGCCCCCGCCCATGGAAAGTCATTATATATGCTTCATATAGATGAATTTCAATATTCATGAGGTATTTTGGGAGTTCTAAACAAAAGGGAAGAGCTATATTGAACCTTAAGAAAAGTTAAAAGGGGGGGGGCTTGGGGGAGTGTTGAAGACCTGTATTGATGATAGCATAACCCTCGCTGGCCTTTCCTCCTTTATGTGCGGCAATGGGGAAGGCAGTGCTGCCTTTCAAAAGATTACATTCCATGTGAACCTCAGCACTAGCCCAGCTCTCCCACATGTGCGACCACATGTTTCATGCTACAGCAAGTACAAAAACCTTTCCTCCTTCTGTGCCTAAGAATGTGCACGTGCATGCTTTGCCATGTCTCTTCTTGGGTGAACTTCAACCTGAAGTTGTCGTCAAATACCAGTCTTGAGGTGGATCAACGTTAGCCATTACTCATCCATTCCTTCCATATTAGGAAAGCATCAGAAAACCCTCGGTGCCCACTGTTTTAGGATGTAAGGCGCTGGTGAGGTGCCGCTCTTTCAATACTCTCTTAACATGGGTGTTAATTATGCTCTATGCTGCACGTGCGCTACTCTGAGTCTAGTTGGATGTGGGTAGCCAGTTAGACACGGAAAAAGAGGCTCACTTTATGACAGTAAAAGTAACTGCCCCAGCATTAAAGCAATGCTTTCTCTTTCAGTAGCAAAGGGGAATGTATTCAGCTAATAAATTAGGAACTCTTATGGGGAAACGCGTTTTCTTTTCACTAATATTGATCAGTAATGTCACTGAGAAGTGAATGCAGAGCTCTGTGTCTTTTTAGGCGCATGCTGTTCCACCAAAGTACACCCTTGAAACCTACATTTGTGTCTTTTAGTAATATGTCAAAGTTGCATACTTTTTTAAATCTAAAGAAAACAATTTTGTGGCGACTTAAACCTAGTATTTGAAAAAATCCCTTGCCAGGATCACCAGTCACAGTGTGTACTGACCGCTCAGGTTTGCACGTTGACACAGAGACATCTAATCTGGAGGCCAGCGTCTAGTAAAGTCCTCACCGTGCTTACGGATACTTGCGTGTATAGAGTCTGGCGTTAGTGGCTAAGGTCATGGTCTTGAGAGCCGCACAGACTCAGATTCAGATACCATCCGTCACTAAAGAGTTATCCGGACCACATCATATTAGCGACTGTTTCATTGCTGTGACAAAACACCTGAGGCTACCGAAGGAGCAAAGGGTTCCTTTGAGCTGGTCATGTTAGTCGGCCACGGCCTGCACTGCTGCTTTTAGGTTTGTGGCAAAGCAGAGATGTCATGCTAGAGAAGATAGGGGTAAAGCCAAGAAAAGGGAGGGAGGGGGAGAGGGAGGGAGGGAGGGAGGGAGGGAGGGAGGGAGGGAGACAGAAAGAACAGAGGGACAGAGGAAGAGAAAATGAATGTGGGTCAAATGAGACCCTTTCTAGGGCATTATCCCAGTACCTCCCTTCTTTCAAGTAGGTCCAGCTACCGGCTTTCACCGCCTGCCATTTTGACTCCAGCATTAAACTGAAGGACTGATGAGGTTATAAATTTCATGGCCACCATGCTGGGCAAATGCCACCGTGTAAAACCAGCCCTACCGTTACTTTCCTGGAAGCTGCCAACTCCTTAAATAAGCCTCTTTATCTTTTCTTTTCTAAGCAGCAATATACCTAAAATCGTGAGTTTGTTCCCTCCTCTGTCTAACATGCACGTAGTACTTACTGTGTCTGAAGTATTTTTATGGTCAGTTTAAGTCTCACAACTCCTATGGCATAGGTAAATACAGAGAGAGGTTAAGGACCTTCTCCAAAGACACATCTCTGGAGAACAAGAAAGAAGGGTTTAAATGTTAGCCATCTGGCTTCCCAGGTCTGTGCTATGAAGTCCTTAACTTGTTTGATATACTTAGCCTCTTAAAAATACACAATAAGTGTGTGAGTGTTAAAATGGAAAATACTTAGCTATGAATGAGCCCCGTAAACGCATCTTGCATAAAGGCTATATCTACAATGGCAGAGAATGAAAGTACACTTTTTAACCTCTTGAATATAAAAAATTATAGCCTGCTGACTGCACTGGACACCTTAGAATAAGCTGTAATAATAGTTCATGCCAGGGCTCGAATGTGAACGGTATTGTCATGCTAAATGAAAGCCGTGACACACGATGTGTTTTTAAACTTAAATGCGTTTTTATGGCTAACAAGAATCTAAAAGGACTTGGAGCTGAGGGGGGCGCGTGGGAGGAAGTGGCTATGGGATGAGTTGGAAGGCGGATGGAGGACTGAGGTGGTCAAAACAGATTGTAGACATACACAAAATTCTCAAAGATTGGATAAAAATGTAAAAATAAAAGGATCTTCGACTCAGTCACCTTTCCCAAACAATTTCTTACTCGCTGCCCTTGTTTATATGTTCCTTAACTACAAATTTGAGGCAGTTTGCGCATTGTTTATAGGTCAGTTGTTAAAGACCTCCTCCCTCGTCTTGGCTTGGTTTTGAAAGGTACTCTGTGACTCTCTCCCGCCCCCAGGCTCCACAAGATTTACCTTGCTATTACGTTTGACACATGCTAAAAAGAAAATAGTTTACAACCTCAGAGACTTGACCGGCTGCCTTTGCCAGGTTTAAGCATGCTCAGCAATAGGCGAGCAGGCTAGCATGAGAACGCTTCCGTGGATGCCCAGGCAGAGAGTCAGTGAGGTGACAGGACATGGGTGCGTGTGTGTACATGACCACATTGTCCCGTAACGTGCAGTACAAGCACAACTGTGAGCTATGACCAACTTTATCATACGAATTATGAGGAACAACTCAAGTGTCGTTGCTGTGCAAGTCACTTCACTATGTTCACACCTTTCACTGTGTGGGCTCCAAGGATCTCCCAGCATGCTTTTGTTCAGGAGGCAGTGTGACTAGTGTAACTGCATAGTCTCTCAAGATGTCTATGTCAAAGCATAGGGATAGTGTGTGTGTGTGTGTGGTGTGTGTGTGGTGTGTGTGTGTGTGTGTGTGTGTATACCCTGCTGTACGCTATCAAAATCATCCTCAGGTCACTTTTATGATTAAATTAAAACGATGGCATAAATTTTAACTTTTAAAAACACATGAAGGCCGGTGAGATGGATCATGAAATAAGGATGCCTGATGCCAAGCTTACCAATGTGCATTACATCCTTGGAGCCCACACAGTGAAAGGCGAGAACTGACTTGCACAAGTTGTGTGCCATATGTATTCCATGGCATGCCTGCACCTACACACACACACACACACACACACACACACACACACACACACACACAAAGTACAAATAAATAATAAGTTTCCTATGAAGCAGGACTTGGGATGTAGTTCACCTGGCAAAGCGCTTGCTTAGTGTGGATTTGATGCCCCGTACTTCATAAGCCAGAGGTGGTGGTGTGGCACATGATGCAACCCAACACTCAAGAAGTAGGGCAGGAAGATCAGAAATTCAATGTCATCTTCAGCTACATAATAGTGAGTTCAAAGCCAGCCTGAGTTACATGAGACTTATCTCAAAACAAAATATATGAGGCTAGTGAGAGGGAGGGAAAGGAGGAGAGAAGAATGGAAAGAGAAAGAGAGAGAGAGAGAGAGAGAGAGAGAGAGAGAGAATATGACTACAAGAGAAAAGAGAAGCAGAAGAGAGTTAGTCCATGTGTGTGTGTCTTAATATGTTCCTGTCTTAACATGCCCATGTCTTATGATGGTCTTCTCCTTTTTCCACAGGCATTTCCTATTCAAAACAGGGACAGGGACGACACCACTGTTCAGTACGGCAACCCCGGGATACACAATGGCATCTGGCTCTGTTTATTCACCGCCTACCCGGCCACTTCCTAGGAACACCCTGTCCAGAAGTGCATTTAAATTCAAGAAGTCATCAAAGTACTGCAGCTGGAGGTGCACAGCACTGTGTGCTGTAGGGGTCTCGGTGCTCCTCGCAATACTCCTGTCCTATTTTATAGGTAAGAGCAAGGTTTCAAAAGCATGTTGTCTGTAAACGGATGTATTTTACTGCTGCTCTGCCAGCCTTGTTTATCTATGAGGAGACATTATTGTGTAAAGGCGGAATTACAACATAGTAGAAATGGTGAGAGTTTTAAGGGATTTCGGTAGATGTGATAAGTAGAAAGACTGGCTTGGAATACAATTCATTTCTACAAAGCGCCAAGTATATTCTTGGGCATAATTGTTATTGTTTGTCATTGGTGCCATCACTCATGAAATATTGATTAACTGTGACATTTCCTACACATGAAGTCATTCATGGACCTACAGGATTCAACATATCCATGCTCTTAATTAGGGACTCCCTGCTCTCTACGGTGTTGTGTGTCTTACCGTGAGCTCAACTGTCTACATGTGAACCTCATCACGCAGGACCATTATCTTCTGTTCAGGGATGCTCTAGAGAACAGAGCCTTATAAAATAATGAATGGTCACATGGATGTGAGGTTGTCCCCACTTCTAATGCATTGCTCATGCTTTTCACTTAGTCATAATCCAGATGCTGGGAGCGCCTGTCTTCCACTGGTTTATTTATGAAACACACTATTTCATAATGTATTTGGAACATCCGTACTGCTGGCGATGGCTTCCTTAAACGTCGCAAAGACCGCATGATATTTTGATCTGCTTCTATGGATAAGGGAAAGCCCTCCACATTGAAATGCTAATGGTATCCCCCCCCCCCCCCCGCCCCAAGATAAATCACAGACCGTGTGGTTTATACACCGAGAACAACAGCCAGCGATGCATCTCCAAGTTTACAAAGCAATTTGCGATGCCCCATGAAATTCCGTCGCTAAAGACAAGTATGCCAGAGCTCTGTATGGAGCGCCCTATGCTCTTGCAGCGGGGCCTCCGTCTGCCTGTCCCGCAGAAGTCCTCGGATATAAATTATGTACTTCGGGATGTGAAGTAACCATTTCGAGTCTCTGCACTTAATGGAAATGCAGAACTGTAGTGCATGAAAGAACCTGGGAGATAATTGAGTCGGAGGTGGCAGCCGTGTGGCATGTCATGGACTGGCATTTCCAAGTCTTAGACCATGGATGACATCACTAATGATTCAGAACTCAGTTTCGGTCTGAACATGGAGACATCCTCATTATCCTCATCACAGTGCTCAGACAGCCCCTCCAACAGTCTCCACCCATCACTCAGAGGACAGCAAGAAGAAATCCACCCATCCATCATTTTTTATTCTAAATCCAACTCGACTTTTTTCTTCCCTCCTAAGACAGACAGACCAAATACCACACTGTCACAACAGAGCACCCCAGCAAGACTGCACTTGGCTTGGGATGTTCTCAGGTGGACGGGCAGGCTCACAGCAGCATCAGTATTCAGAGTTAATTTCTAGTCCTCAATTAGAAAATGCCCCGGCCATTAAGAGAATCCTCTCTAGTTAGCTGCATAAATTATTTGTAGCTGTCAGAAGTGAGCCGCAGAAGAATTTTAAATGAATTTGAAATGTGTGAGTCTCAAATGGAACGTGATCAATTACCCATATGTGTTTGTAGGGTTTTTTTTATTTTAAAGCATGGTGCACGCCATATAGATGCTGGGACTCAGCATTGAGGTGATTGGTTTGGTGTCTGTTGTGATTGGCAAGTGTCTATTCTTTCAGTGGTTTGAGGATCAGCTTGACGTGGTTTCAATTTATTTTGGTAGTGTGACTGTCAGGATATGTTATTGTTCATTGTAACATTACATTACATTACTGTTACTTGCATTCTTTTTAAATGATCCTTTTGTGAGTATAATCATCAAACTTCTATATCAAAACTCAAATTTCTCTGTGTAATAGCCCTGACTGTCCTAGTCTCACCTTATAGACCAGGCTGGCCTCGAACTCAGAGACATCTGCCTGCCTCTGCCTCCCGAGTGCTGGGATTACAGGTGTGTGTCACCATGCCCGGCTCTTCTGGTACTATTAATGCACACTTCTCCCTTTATTTTTCTTCTTCTCCACATGAAACATGAAGAATACATCGCTAATACACTCATAACCTCCCTTAGTAAACACTAAATACGAGTGTTTACGGGACATTTATTTTGATTACACTGATGTCCTGGGAAGTATAAAGACAAAAAAAATTCCAGTGCTTTCTAGCAAAATTTACTTCAATGATGAGAAAATCTGCTTAGAATTTTCATTCACTTCCACTATCACACTAACATGATTGTTTTTAAATCGGCTAAAGCATTCTGTGTCTTCACTAGTTAGTGTGATAAATTTTTTTTTCATCAAAGATGTTGCCTTCACCCTTGAGGAAAGAAGAGGTCACTTCTCTCGGGGAAGGTTGTCCTTGGCTAGTAAGTGTGCCTGAGAAGTGTGGTTTGGTTGGGCGATGCCCACCTGCTGGCGAGATCAGCCCGATAAAACATGAGCATCACCAGGTTGACAGTGTCATCCTCTGATCTTCTGCACCCCGTTCATATAAATGACGCCATCCCTACACCTTGTTCTCCCAGCTCTCGGGTTCATTATTAATATGAAGCAAAAGCTTAAGAATGAATGTCAGGGTTTTTTTTAATAGCTGAAGGAATTATTCCAGAATATTTAAGAATGTTCTTTGTACCTTCCAGTATGATAATGAAAAGTTAGGAGGATGTGTCTATACTCTGCCTCTTTCCTGAGGTGAAGTTCAGGGAGGGCCGAGGTAGATAACTTCTGAAAAGAGGAGGAGGAGGAGGAGGAGGAGGAGGCGGGTAGGCACAGACTTTGTTGTTTGTTTTTACCTATTTCTATCAAAAGTTCAAAGAACACAGAAAGACCTGTGAAGGAAGGAGAAAATTAATTGCAGTCATAGGACACCACGCTTAGCTTTTAGGTAGGTAAGGCACTTGCTGTTGAGCCCGGCAGTCTGTTGGATCCCTGGGACACACAGGAGAAGGAGAGACCTGACACCCTCAAGTTGTCCCTTGCAGGTATTTTTCTGTGCATGTGTGCTGCTTGAGATCACGTCCTCCATCAGCTTTGACCAGTTGTTCCTTGTTTATTCACTAGATACTGTCTATGTTTTGTTTTGTTTTGTTTTTTAATTCATCAATGAGCCCCCAAAAGGCAGTGACTATTCCATGCATGTGAAAATGTATTTGGGTACCCAGGTCTGCTCATTTGTTCAGGTTTACCAGTAGAAATCCTTTGAAGAAAAGTTGCTATATAGGAAGGCAGGTGCACTTTGGACCTTGTCAACCATTTTAATGTCACTATCCATTTACACAGGCACCGCTGTTCCTGTCACCTTTATATTTCACCATTATTTTAACCATTGCTAAACTTTTAGATTAAACATTTTTTGTTTTAATGTATTACTAGTTATATATTTTAATATTTATTGGTCATTTGAATTTCTTATTTTGAGAGTAGCCCGGCCCCCCCCCATTAGCCATTGAAGGTTTATATATTTTTTTAACATGTATGTATATTTATTTCAGGAGTCTGTGGCATGCACATACCACAGCATGTGTGTGAGGTTAGTTCTGTCCTTCGACTATGTGTGTTCAGGGATCAAAGTGAGATTGTTATGGTTGGCAGCAAGTACCTTCACCCACGGAGTCACCTCACTGACCTTCTATTCGTGTGTGTGTGTGTGTGTGTGTGTGTGTGTGTGTGTGTGTATTCATGTGTGTGTATGCATGTGTATGTGTGTATGTATGTGTGTCTGTGTGTATGTATGTATTCATGTGTGTGTATGCATGTGTGTGTTTGTGTATGTGTATGTATTCATGTGTGTGTATGCATGTGTATGTATGTATGTATCTGTGTCTGTGTCTGTGTGTATGTATGTATTCATGTGTGTGTGTGTGTGTGTGTGTGTGTGTGTGTGTTTTGAAGGGTGGTTAGGGACACAGTCGTGATAAATATCCCTGACTGGCGTGATGCTGACTATGTACAGTAGGCTGGCCTCAAACTCAGAGAAATCCTCCTGTTTCCTCCTTCTGAATATTGCCGTTGCTAGAGTGATCTGCCACACCTGTCTCTTCTGTTTTATTTTCTTTTTAACTTGAAGCAGTACTTATTAATTATATGAATATTTTGCCTTCTATGTTAAATATTTTATATTAATTTGGTCATATACTCATCTTGGCCACACACCATACAGAATTGTTAGATATATCAATTTTCCTTACAGTTCATAGCTTCCACGCCATACCTGTGAAGTCTAGGTTTATTCCAAAATTCATTACTTGTGGTTGGTGCTACCCAGGGCCTCACGCGTACCAGGCAAGGGATCTGTAAGCCCCATACAGGTGAGCCACACCCCAGCTCCCCAGCGACCCTTTTAAATCAGCATTTTCCTGTATCCTCTGATTAACATTAAGGGTCCAGGTTGACTCATCAGTGTAGAAACACGGAATGAAGGTCTCAAGTGTAAAAAGAAAGAAAAGTGTGTAAAAACATAAGTTTACCATTACCTGCTTGCCTAACACTTAACAGAAAAGAGCAAAAGAGCAAAGAAGGAAAATGCGTAGCTTCAGCTAAAATACTGAACCAAAACTTCACGTAGCCAGTTTTTGATTTTGTTTGTTTCTGCCAGCAGGTAGGGTATCTATGTGTATATAGATGGTCACATGTTACATATGTGTGTGCGTGTGAAGTCCAGATATTGTCATCTTTAATCTCCACTTTATTTTTGAGGCGGGGCCTCTTGCTGAACCTGAAGCTTGCTTGCTGTATAAACTAACTGGCCCAAAAGCTCCAGGAACCTGCCTGCCTCTGACTCCACAGCACTGAGATTATAGACATGTGCCACCACATGGGTGCTGATGGCCTGCACGTAATTCCTCATGCTTACACAGCAAGCACTTTAGTGACTGAGCCAGTGTCCCCAAACCCTGCGTCTAGCATGTTTTCTTGAACTGGAGCTTGAAAGATGTCATGGAGGGGGCTAGGGGCGGGGTGAGTACCACCTAATGTTAGTGATAGGTCACTGAAGAGAGTCTTATGAAGAGGAGCTAAGACGTATCAATAGCGGTGCCTAGCAAATACACGTCAGGCATGGCTTGAGATTATTTATGGACTTTCTCATTTCATTTTCACAATTCAATGGATGATCTCCATTTAAAAAGGAAACCTGCCTGAAGTCACACAACTAAGAAGTGCAGGAGATGGGTTCAGAAATTATCAAATACCCCGTTTTGTTTTGTTTTTTTAACCGTATTCCATGAGGTTTCTAAAAAAGCAGGAACAGGAAGGAAATTTGAGAAATTTAAACACTGGAGTGAAAACTAACCTGATCTGTGTATATAAGGTTGCTTTGGGGGCATTCCGGAAGCGGGAACTTGATGAATGAGGTCCAGACTTGTGCCTTTCACACTTGAGTGTGCTCAGGTGCCACCTGTGGGGACTCTCACTGAGATGCATATTCTGAGTCAGCAGGTCTGAAGTGGGAAATGAGCTTGTGAGTTTCCAACAGGCCCCCAGCTGCTGCTGCTGGGGTCCATAGAACGCGTGTGGGCATCAGGGCTCTCCGTAGTGCTGTCAAACGCTCCGACGGATGACAGAAGTGCCCTGTTGGCACACTGTCCAATTCATTAGCCACCAGTCACATCTGGCTGTTGAGCACTTGAAGTGTGGCTCATTAATTTAATGAACTCAAGTTTTCCTTTTCCTCTTAATTAATTGAAACTTGAACAGCCACAGGTGGCTAGTGGCTACCATTCAGAGACAATAAGACAAGAACACTGGGAGAAAGCAGTGTATTTAAGTGGGAGACCACGAGGCCAGCTGGAGTAGAGGGGTGAACAGTATAGAGGCCCCCTCAGATGATACATAATAGAGTACATGCATTGTCATTTTGCACATCCCCATTTAAGGAATAGCGACATTCTTCTCAGGAGTCACATGGTGATTTTCTCTATACTACTTAGCTCCCAATTAAAATCCTCTCTGACCTTTAAGGTGCTAGGCCCTTACACGATGGAAGGTCTTCTGGTTCATAAACACAAATTTTAAGTCTAAGCATAATACTGATTTTGGAACTATCAAAAAAAAATCTGACCTACTTTGATATCCCATAATATATTCATTCTCCATTTTTTTTTCTCCAAAATTGTAATTTTAAAGCAGTAACCAGTAGAATAGGTGGGGAAATGGTCCTCGCTTTTACAGCTGTCTGGCCTGCACCCACAGTTATACAGCAGCTGGAGCCTTGGTCCTGACACCCTCTTTACAGAGACCTTCCCCCCCCCAGCCCCCGCTGCCCTTGGTGAAGAATAGCCTAAAGTTTTGATAAAGAAAGATTCAAAGGGTATACCTTGAAATGTATACATTGAATACAAGTCAGAGTCAAGGGTGGATCAATACCATGTACATGTGCAACAAGCTGTTGACATCAGCCTTGTAAGAAGCAACATCACTGACACTCGGCTCTGTAGTCCATGTGCCACTAAGCAGAGTCTGACGAGCCTGCCTCTTCCCCTCCTAGGGAGCCTTGAAAGAATTTTTGCACATTGAGTTAATTGATTTTTCTCATCACTGGGACAGAGGGCCTGACAGAAGTAACTTGAGAGAAGCAAAGGTCTGTTTTGGCTCACGGTTCGAAGTAGACCCAGTCTGCGGGAGAAATCGTGGTAACTGGAGCTGCAGGCAGCAGATCGCGATGCACTCACAGACAGGCAGCAGATCGCACTGCACTCACAGACAGGCAGCAGAGAGACATGAGCACCCGTGCTTAGCTGGGGTTTTTTTTTTCATATCATGTACTCTGGGGTTCTGGAACATACCAGATGTAGGATGGCTCCTCCACTCTCTGCCTGTCATTGCCACACAGGTGTTTAGAGCTTTGTCTCCATGGTGACTTCAGATGCTGTGAAGCTGGCAGTATTAATCATCACACATGTGTTCTTCCAACTTGAGGAACACAGAGAAAACAAAGAATACTATTCAAACATGTTATGCGAGCGTAGCTTCTTAGGTTTTTGCCCTTTTGACTGGGTTTTTCCCTAACCAGTAATTCATTTGACAGCAGATGTTTGTTCCCCCGTTTATAATATGTAATTCAGTGGTGGTTACATCCACCCAACTTTGTAACTGTTATCCCAACCCATTTCAGACTGCTTCTAGCACTCTCTAAAAAGGGACATGGTCTCCTTTAACAGCCATTTCTCATTCTTTTTTGTAACAACAGTGAGGTGTGTCCCCCCACACACACACACCCCATAGTGGAAAAAAAATACTAAATTTTTTTTTTAGGTTTATAAACTTACTTCCCGAAAACTATCCATAATTCAGCAATATTTTTCTTTTGAGCTCCTTCCTGACATGTGCTATTTACCAAAGAACCACACACATTTCCAATTCTTCTTTCCATTTAAAAATATATATATATGTTGTTATTTATTTCCATTGAACAGCTTCTACCAAGTGAGTCCTAAAATAGATGTTGTCGTATGTCTGCTAAAAAGGGCCGTTTAACGACAGGAGCCTTCCCTGAACCTAGTAAAAAGCAACCCGCAGAGCCGGGCTTCAGTGCAGTTAGGATTCCTCAGCCATTATCTGGGCTACTTCTGAGCATATTTGCATTTTTTGAACATCTTTACCTCTCTGTGTACCTTGAAATTGATTATAGTCCTAGCTCTACATAGGCAGCTCAGGGTCAGAAGGAAATACATGCCAACCCTTTGTGCGTCACTGAAAAAAAATCAACCAGTTAAATATGTATGGTAAAATAAAACGTGTGGTGACATTCTTTTTTCTGTCTCGACATGTCCGTGTAATAAAAGTGCTGTTTTAGTGGGCTGTAGAACACAGCCACGCTGTGAATTACAACCCAGTTTTCACCATAGCTCCTTCCTTTAACTCTTTGATGCATTACATTCAGAAAAGAAAAAAAAAACATGCCTTTTATCCGAGATGGAAATGGAAGCATTTTAGCACTAAGGTGATTGTGTCGTGTGATGAGAAAGCTGTGTGGCCTGGATTTTACAGGGGCAACATTGTAAAGCTAAAATTTTGAAATCAATATTTGCTTTTTGTGGCCATGAAATTAAGACACATTTAAGCCTGATTCAATGGTGGGATGGAGGCCCAGAATAAAACAGCTTACCTGAGGGTTTGGAGAAAAATAGTAATTTGATTAAATGTACCTCAAGAGTACTCTGAATCTTTGAACCCAAAAAGGAGAAAGAGGTAGCAAAGACTGGATTCTGTAAAGCTCTGCATGTATTTTATTTTGGGGTTTTTTTGGTTTTTTTGGTTTTTTTTGTTTTGTTTTGTTTTGTTTTGTTGGTGTTTTTTCCTTACTAAGAACAGCGGTTTTCATTGACGTACTCCTTTCCCAGTCTCTGAAGTCTGGCCGTATCATTCTATGTTCTATCCCTGCTTTCAGTAGGAAATCTTACTGGGAAATTATCAAAAAAAAAAATATTGTTTTTCCATGTATAACACAAAAAGACATAGAAAAATGGGAGGTCACTTGAACCCCAGTGCAGTCTGCTGCCAGCCCTGTAGTAGTAGCACACCGGTGACTCCTGAATTGAACTCCCGTGGGAAAAGCCTATGTTATCTGTAGCTGATTTGTGACTGTGTCAACTTTTGTTACCTTTTCTTAGCATATTTGGTTTTGAGTTTATCCTGCTTTTTATTATTTCCGCAAAAAAAGAAAGCCTGTAGGAACTCTTACAAGCTTTTACGCCTCTACCCCCCCACCACCACCCCATACCACCATCAGCACCACCACCACCCCATACCACCGCCGCCACCACCGCCACCACCGCCACCACCACCACCACCCCATACCACCGCCGCCACCACCGCCACCACCGCCACCACCACCACCACCCCATACCACCACCAGCACCACCGCCGCCACCACCGCCACCACCAGCACCACCACCGCCACCACCACACCTCCACACCGCCACCACCACCACCCCACACCACCACCACCTTTCCCCAGGAAAGTTTGTTTCACCTTATGCTTCGTACGAGGCCAGCTAAAATCAATAATATCAAAAATAGTGTGTTTAGGCAGACCGTTTTTTTTTCCATTTGAACATATGGATCTCTTGACCTGGAAAATGGTCTAGATCATGTACAATTAGAAATAACTTTAAATTCAATTCATCTGCAGCTCACGCTCGTGGGAAACAGCTCATCTGTGGCATCCAAGTGATGTTCTCTGTCTCAGGTTATCATAGTTTTGTGGACTGTAGCCGCATCTTGAAACCATGACAGCTAAGAAGTACAGTGAAGCACTTACCAGTTCCCGTGCCACGATGCATAAATCTTGTGCTGGTGTTGCCACATCATTGGCTTTTATGTTAGCGATACTGAGAGCAGAGCTCAGAGAGAAAAACCCAGACTAGGGAAGGACTGCCAGGGTAAAAAGGATGTCTGCATAGACTGCTAGGACTTCTCAGTCACTTTACTATAGAATTGTCATGTTCCACTGACTCCGTAGGCAATGGTTCTGTCTTAAAACTTAACAGATGAAATAACGCTAAGCCCTTTTTGTGCTACATGCTTATTGGTCCCCCGTTATCTGTTAATGTCTCCAGCCTGTTCACCCTGCCCTTCCACTTTGGTACCTTTAGTTATAAAGCCAGCATCCATCCAAATAGGAAGCATGCGTTCATCTGCTCATCCAGCGGCCATTTGTTCATTCATTCATTCATTCAGCAGCTGTGTTGACTGAGCTGCTGCTGTGGGAGGCACGCTGTCACAGATAACAATGACAAGGTAGCATAGGCAGTGCCCTCTTACAGATTGTAATGTTTTGGAGGAAAGAGACACCTAGCAGCTAATGACAGTTAGCATCGCTATTTAAATATAAAAAGTGAAGAAGGCTGGGGTTGGGGTACGTGAAGGGTGTAACTCAGTGGTAGAATGCTGGCATGGGCTGTGCCCTCAGCTCAGTCCTCACCAGGAAGGAGATGGGGGAGGGGAAACAGAGAGGGAGGAGGGAGAAAGAAGGAAGAGGCGAGGAGGAGAGAAGAGGGAGAGGAGAAGAGAAGGGAAGAGAGGAGAGGAGAAGAGAAACGAGGGGAGGGGAAGAGAGGAGAAGAGAGGCAGGGAGGGATTACAGGAAGATCACAGATATAAGACAGTCAAAGCTTATTGAATCTGAGCATTAGAGAAGGATGTTTCTGCTAAGACCTGCATTTTGACTTAGGGACAAACTCTACATTTTTACCACACGTCCTAACTGTAACTCAAAAAGTCAGTTGTTAAAGACAGAATCTGCATGCAACTTAGAAGAAAGTTAGAAGCTGCATTTTTTTTTTTTTGATTCTTTGTTGATTTGGCTAGAACTTTTGTCACAGTTAGCATAAGTGGAAAGAAATGTTACTTTAGAAATTTTGGGTAACTGAGCTAAAATTACCACAACAATTTATAGACTTTTTTTGTTTCTTTCTATAACATACATACTCTAAAATGTTTATTTATAAAGCGCGTTCAGAGAATAGTTTTTTAAAACTGTTAAAGAAAAGCAATTCTGAGTCCTTTTAAAACATTGGTTGAGCACGCTGTTGTAGAGAAGTTCTTGGTGTGTGTGTGTGTGTGTGTGTGTGTGTGATATGCATGTGTGGTGTACATAAATGATGTAGTATATGGGTATTCTGTGTGTGTGTAATATGTATTATGGTGTGATATGTAGTGTGTGTGTGTTGTGTGTGATGTGCATAAATGATGTGGTATGTGGGTGTTTTGTGTGTGTGTGTGTGTGTGTGTGTGTGTGTGTGTGTGATATGCATGTATGGTGTGGTGTGTGGATGTGGTGTGTGAGGTGCATCAACGGTGTGGTATGTGGGGGGGGGTGTGTTTGTGTGGTGTGTGGGGTGGTATGTGTTTGGGGGTTGTCCTCTTTCAGAGGCTGTGCATTGGTAAAGTGGTGTGTTCTGTTTGATCACAGAGGAATCTTTGGCATGTTAATTTCTGCTGCTGGGACTGTATTAAAAGTGGGAAGATCGGTACTTTGAGCTGCTCCTGTTGGGCATCTTGCTTGGCTGTTTTAAGGCAGAATGTCAATATGTGGTTCAGTCTGGCCACAAGCTTTTGCTCCTCTAACTCTCGAATGCAGGGATTTAGAGCATTCCCTACACAGCCAGCCCCCGTTGTACATTTTAAGCGCATATCATCCGATGAAGCAAAGAACAGTTGTATTTTCCAGCAAGGCCTCCTCTACGCCATGCTAAAAAAAAAAAAAAAAAAAAAAAAAAAAAAAAACCTATTTAGCCGTTTCAAAGTGTACCACACTTCTGGCCTTCTCTTCCCAGCTCCATTTCACAGTGGTGATTTATCCATGTTTCCAAAGAAACCAGTGTTCCCACCCTGTGGCTTTCTGTGCTGCACACAGCGTGACTTAGGCTGGCTGGCAGTGGGGAGAAGACTTCACCTAAATGCTTCAGCCTTAGGCTCATCCTATTCCCCTGCCTGCCTCTCTCTCTCTCTCTCTCTCTCTCTCTCTCTCTCTCTCTCTCTCTCTCTCTCTCTCTCTCTTTCTCTCTTCTCTGCTGTAACACACTTTCTCTCCCGACCATCTTCAGTAAGCCTTCCTGATTCCCGGGAGAGAAGGCCTTTTACACCCAAGCCTCCATTTCTTGCTACGGTGAAAGCACACCCGTAGAACCCACACAAGACGGTTCCTACACACGGCTTCTGAAATGTGAAACTCTTGGTTCTGAGAGGGATCTTTTGATTTTTGTTTGCTTTTCATATTTTCCTCTTAGTTATTACCAATGCTGCAGTCGATTTAATTCCATTAAATATAACTATGGTTAATATCTCCCTTAGGCATTAATCCCATTAGACATAACCAATGTTGGATATCTCTTTTAGATGTGGAATTTGAAAATGTAAGACATAGTCTTTGCTGCAGTGATTTCACAGTCTTATATGTGAATAAGAAAATATGTCAAAAATGCATTTTGCATTGTAAATTTTTCTTCCACACCATTTATTAAATGTGTACCTCTCAAGACTTGAAACTTGAAGTTGCATCTGCACTGTCATTTGCTAGCTCTGTTAATCTGAGCATGGCGCTCCCATAAACCTGAGATCCCTCAGTAACATGGACAAACTAAGTAAATGGAAGAAAGACTTATATGATCTGAAGAAAAATTAGATTATGGTAAACAGTACGTTTAGTAATAATAACGTAAGGCCACTTTTGGGGGAATATTTGGCAAAATAATCGAGTGTTGTACAAAACTGCAAGTGTTTCCTTAGTTTTAGTGACTGCCATCACTCTCCTCCTCCGTGTTCTAGCCCAGGCTAGCCCAGAACTCACCATGTAGCCCAGAGGGATGTTTCTCCCTTAACAGCCTGACTCCTGTGTAACTCACCATACCTACTGGCCTCATCTCTGTTTCTCATAACAACCCGTGCGCCAAACATTCATGTCCACAATTTTTTTTTTTAAACTAAGAGTTTTAGATGTAGAAAATCAGTTATTTGTTCATTCTTAGAGCCATTGAATATTGCATCAAGGGACCGTGTCTAGACCACCTCAATTAAAATCTATATTGTAGGCTTTTTTTTTAAAATATGCTTAGATATCAGAATTTGAAGGTTGCATATGAACAGGATAATTAACATTGAATGACAACAAGGGATTTCTTCCATTTTGAATTCTTGTTCTGCGGTATTTTATGAGAAAGGTCTTGGTGGATGGTAGAGTTTCTCTGATGGATTCTGAAACTTCTTTCATGGAAGTTAATTTCGTAGGCATGCATTTCTATGTGGCTTTGCTAATATGGTTTATATAAATTTTAAGAGATCAGGCTATCAAATTTCCTCTTAAAGCACAAAGAAACCTTTCGCCAACCGTATCATAGAGGAGATAGGAACGTCTTTCCCCGTGTCTGTGAATCTCTGCTTAAGGAAATAGATAAACTGCTTGTCTTTGCTTTCAGACACTTCATCCGAGATCAGTGGTTCTGATCTCAGCCTGTGAGTCGTGACCCCTTTGTGGCGGGGGTTGAATGCAGCGGTCGCCTAAGACCATCTGCATGTCAGATTTTTACATTACGATTCATAACTAGCAAAGTGACAGTTAAGAAGTCGCAAAGAGAAGTATCTTATGGTTGGGGGTCACCACAACACAAGGAACTATACTAAAAGGCCACAGTATTAGGAAGGCTGGAAACCACGGTTCTAGATCTTTAATCTCGTCATTAAGTGCACTTCTGGTTGTAACAAGCTGAAAGCACAGGGCGGTGGCTGAGCCTGTGTGAGTCACACTGCATTTGTAAACAGAACCCAGCCATATTATTTCAGCCATCTCAAATAATCATAACTTTCATCTTTATTTTCTATTTCCAGAGTTAGAGATATTTTTAGATGCTTTTAGCTTCTTCAGAGAAGATCTTTCTGGTCTCAGAAAGGGATCACACATAGAGAAGAGATGCATGCTTAAAGGGGGAAAGTGGGCCATTTATTTTTAGACAAGGAGAGTGAGACCACCAAATGCAGAAGCAAGCTGCCACTGGGAACAAACCTCCTGGGGCCAGACGCTGCAGCTACCTCTGTGTTTTCATTTGGACCACATCCAGAGATGCTTTAGAAGTACTCATTAATAATAGCTAAAAGTGCATTAATAATTACGCAAAAGTGCTTTCCCAGGTGAATGATCCCAGGTGATCTTGGGATCACGGGCTTTCCAAGACCTTTTCTCACTCTTTAGTAAAAGGGTGACATGACAGTCAAGGGAGAGGACGGTACTGGTATCTGTCACCATTTCCTGTGTCTGCTAGGTGCTGGGAGATAGCAAAGAAGGGAAGTCACACCACAAATCATTCTCCAGGAAGTGCCACCTCGTCCTGGAATTGCACTGCTACAAAGGGGCCGGTTTTGCAGATTTTTTGTCACAATTTAATATACCAGCATTCTTCTATGAATCTTCATATTTTAATAGTTGGATAATGGTAAGGTATCATTTAATAATGACAAGGTATCTTAACATTGCAAAGATTTCTCTTTTGGGAGGGACTGAGCCCTGTTTTCCATGACTTTTACTTGTGTGTGTGTGTGTGTGTGTGTGTGTGTGTGTGTGTGTGTGTGTGTGTGTTGCGGATCCACTGGGCAAGCACTGTACCATGGAGGTACACCTCAGCCATTCTCCCACCTTTGTGAAAATTCAGTTGAAGCCAAGGGGTGGGGAAACGGGTTCTTAGTTAAGTCATTAGCATACATAAACATTTGTTGTGTAGTTCGGAAAGCTGCTGTGGAAGAAAGCAATCCAGATGAAGACAGAGTCCGCGCTACAAGACTGAGTAATGAGCAGGAGCCATGGGGCTTCGAGGCAAGCTGCTAATAATTGTCACTAATGAGTCCTCTGCCACCTTCGCTGAGAGAGGCAAGCGCGGTGCATTGGCAGGCAGGGAATAGTATACAAATCACATAAATGATTTCACTCTGTATTTTTGAATGTTCTTGAAAATAGCCATATTCTTCAACACTGACAATTGTCCCTCCAAGATCCCCTGGCCTGATTATGGGTCGTCCCCTTTGGGCAGGTGATTGTGTTGGTAAGGCGTTCTTCCTGTTAAATGAGACAATGAATGGTTCTTTCAGTCAGTCAGCCCCCACACTAGAGAATCCTAGAAACAGATAATAATAATAATAATAATAATAATAATAATAATAATAATAAGAAGAAGAAGAAGAAGAAGAAGAAGAAGAAGAAGAAGAAGAAGAAGAAGAAGAAGAAGTCTGCCTTAGAAATCCTAACTTCATTCTTCATTCAGCTTGGTTTTCCTCAGCATCTACATTGGTTGTCAGTAGGCACTGGAAAGGAGCAGTTCCTAAGTGGTAACTATAGGGGCTTTATACTACACCTATGGAGTAAGGAAAAGGAAAGAATGGCTTTTAGAAGTAGACTTTTAAAATCTCATCATATTAAGCATCCTCCCTAGGGTCCTCATTGCTACTTAGCCTCTTTGGGTTTGTGGATTGTAGTGTGGTTATCCTGTATTTTGTGGCTAATATCCACTTCTAAATGAGTTTATACTATGTGTGTTTTTCTGGGTCTGAGCTACCTCACTCAGAGTGATCTTTTCTAGTTCCATCCGTTTTCCTGCAAATTTCAAAATGTCTTTGTTTTTAATAGCTGAGTAGCATTCCATTGTGTAAATGTACCACATTGTCTTTATCCATTCTTCAGTTGAAGAACATCTAGGTTGTTTCCAAATTCTGACTATTACAGATAAAGCTGCTATGAACATAGTTGAGCAAATGTCCTCACAGCATCTCTCAGGAGGATGCTTAATTCTCATCCAGAAGGGCAAATAGAATAGACAGCGGAAGTGCTTGAAGAGAGGGAACAGGACAGGAGCCTACGATAGGGGTCATCTGTAAGACCCTACCCAGCAGGGGATCGCAGCAGATACTGAGACTCACAGCCAAACTCTGGAGCAGAGCACAGGATGACTTAGGGAGGAGTCGGGGATAGAAGGACCTGAAGGGGACAGGAGCTCCACAAGGAGAACAACAGGGCCAACAACAAACCTGGGCCCAGGGGGACCCGCAGAGACTGATGCACCAACCAAGAGCCATCCATGGAGAGGACCTAAACCCCCTGCTCAGATGTAGTCAGTAGGCAGCACAGTCTTCATGTGGGCCCCATGAGGAGTAGGGGCTGCCTCTGACATGGACTCTCATTGATCACTTCACCCTGGTGGGGTAGCCATGCCAGCACACAGACGAAAAGGATGCAGGCAGTCCAGATGAGACTTGATAGGCTGGGGTCATATAGTAGGGGAAGAGGGCTCCCCCTTTCTAGGCACTAGGGGAGGGGTAAAGGGGAAACAGGGGGGCCAGGGGGACCAGGAGGAGACAAGGTAGGGGGCTACAATAGGGATGTAAAGTGAATAAATGAAAAAAAAACAAATTTATAAAAAAAATAAAATTTCATCATACATAAAAAAATATCAGTCAACTGTGGCAGAAACAAGCATATGAGCTAAATCTGTTAATTCCCTTCGAGACATGTTGATGATGGCCACTTATTTATGACCTCATGACCAAAAAAAGGAGGAAAAAGAAAAATACAATACATATATAAAATATTGGCAGTTGTTCCTGTGCCTCTTCTCCCTTCTTCCTCCTCCCTACATCTGCTCATTTATAAAGCCTGTGATTTTATAAATCTTACTGTAACTTCTCAAGGGAACTTGCCACATCAAACATTGTTTCTTTTGAATACAAAACCACCATGTAGTTGATAAAGAGAATAATTTTCTTTCTCATCATGACAACTGGAGAACATATGGATGTGAAAGCTTGTGTGAGAAATACTGATTTAAAAAAAAAAAAAGAACCATATTTGGGTCAGGAAGGTATGAGCTGTTGAAATAATATTAGCCTTAAAAGTTAATAACAAATAGTAATGGATTGGAATGCCAGAATGTTGCCTAACACATTTTGTCAACATGCATATAAACACAGCAGGAAATCCAAAACAAAAGCTAATTTATGACAAAACAATGTCCTCCTAATGATGGCGTAGACCGTGGGGGTCCGCGCTACAAATACAGTCTTTGCATGAGCGGGTTCATTTTACATAGAAGACTTGGGTGCTTTCTGGAAGTATGATTCAAGTATAATCATTACCCTAGATTTAAGAGTATCTTTCTTATTTTTTCCCTCTAAAGCCTAGACATCCCACATGTGCATCATGCATATGTAGATATTCATGAAATTAAGAGGGGGAAAAAAATGAGAACTCCAAGATGGCCCCAGGAATCATCATGTCTTGTCATACTTTGACCTAAGCGGGGTAGTTTTTAAAATAAAAATAAAGGAACAAAGACGTAGGTATTTTCTTGATTCCCAGAGGTGGGTACTTTTGTCATCACTCAAGGATTTAACCTAAACATATTTATATTCTTAAATATATTGACGCATCATAGAAAGTAAATCAGAGCGACGTCTTGGGGAACATCCCGTCCAGACTTTTCAGATTTTCATCTAAATAAGATGGAAGGCCCAGAGAAGCCCAGGACCACCTGCTGGGATTCCTCAGGTAGATGGTACTAGGATTGAGAGTAGGACGCGTTATCTTCTTAACATAAACAGAAGATAGCTCAGGCAATCCATACTGCAACAGCCCCCTTTAGTGTGAAAAAGCTCAGCTCTCGACTTTTTTTTTTCCCTACAGCTTCTTTCTATTAATGGGTTCATAATGACGCTTCCTCCCACAGATTATTTTGGGGAAGACATCCCATGACGGATGAGAGATGAATGACAAGGGAGGGGAAACTAGACCTCTGCTCACTTGGGTGAACATTTCAGATTTGGGAAACTAAAGGAGACTGAATCACAGTTACTGAGGAGGATATATTTTTAAAGTTCGGTGTTTCTCGCCAGACCTCAGTTCTCGCGTTATCTTGCGCATCGCGTCTTTTTGAGACGGCTTGCCCTTGCGCCTGTCCTATTAGACAGCAGTTAGGCTGTAATGGCAGGCACAGCTAAGAGCTGTGTTCTCTGTTGCCAAGACCTCGGAGGGGACACCTCAGGCTTCAGGTAGCTGATGGCAAAGGGTGCCCGCCTCAGCGTTCCCTTCACAACATCCCCCTGTAATTTGCTCCGAGGCTCTGGCACACGGCTGGACTCTTGTCGGCAGCTGTCACCACCCCCTTCCACACTTGGCAGGATCCAGGGACTCAGACAGCCAGTAGAAATAATCGTAGCTGTGGTAACAACTTCAGTGGCACGCTCCCCAGGGACAAGATCAGATTTGGCACCTTTTCTCTCAACGGGAATCTAAAAATGGCACCGAATTTGCTACTTGGTGGTATATAATTTTATTTAATTACACATTTTTTGTTTCAAGTGTTCCACATGCTAGCTCATAAGTGTCAAACGAACATATATTGGTTTAAAAAAAAAACACTGGCATCCCCCCCCTTTTTACAAGGTGGAAGGAATTATAACACCATGGGTTTGCTCAGTTCCACCCACCTTGAAAAATTGAGAGAATGCCTGCTGTAATTTCTCTCACTGGAATAGTCTTCAAATCCAAAAGAAAATCCCTTCATAAAATTTTACCGAGACATCTTTACTCACACACTGTCTCAAAATTATTTCAATTCACAAGGGTTTACACCCCTCGCCCCCTCCTTTTAAATTATACTAGAAAAACCTACGCGGGGGGGGGGAAGGAGGATATTAAGAGGTTATAGAGAGAATGTTTTTCAACTATGCAAGAAATATTTTCATTTTCAACATTATAAAACTGGTTACAGTCCAAGACTACCATAGGCAGCCTAAAAAGCGACATTCTAGGGCTGGCGAGACAGCTCAGCAGGTACGGGCCCTCGTGGCTCCAGCCAGGAAGCCTGTCTTCAATTCCCGGAACTCACGTGAAAGGTGGAAGGACAGAAGCAACGTCACAGAGTTGACCTCCAACCCCGACACAAGTGCCGTGAAGGACGCATGAATGCGTATACACACAGTAATGGTAAATGATTTTATAGATGCAGCTGAAGCAGTCTGGCTGTAGACTAGGTTTCTCTATACAGTGTCTAAGCCACTCTGAGAATTGATATTATAATGAGTTTTTGTCACTCAACTTGAACAGTAATATTTTTAAAAGCGCTTTCATTTCAGAAGGGAAAAAACATCAGATGCTTCAGCTTACTTAAGAGATGTAGCAGAGGGGACTCATCTAAGACAGTTGTCCTCAGCTTTCCTAACTGGCACCGCAACCCTTTACTACAGGTCCTCATGTTGTGTTGACCCACCGCCATAAAGTTATTTTCATTCCTGCTTCATAACTGTACTCTCATCATAGTTGTGCATTGTCATTGGAAATAGCTGTGTTTTCTGATGGTCTTAGGCGACCCCTGTGAAAGGGTTGTTGGGTCCCCCCAACCCCCAGAGGAGTCACAACCCAAGGTTGAGAACTGCTGGTCTAAGACCCCCCCCCCCAATGGTCTCGTGCCTCTAGAAAGAGGGTACAGTAGCTGCTCCTTCTGATTATTGCCGGGTCAACACGGGGTGTCCTCAGTCACTCTCCGCCTTATTTTCCAGTCATTCTCTACAGGCCTGTGTTTCTGAGGTGGAGTAGCCTCCTGAGAACCTGGGACGGCAGAACTTCATGCTGAGCTTGGAGTTCGCTAGCCCTGAGATGGCGGGACTTCATGCTGAACTTGGGGTTTGCTAGCCCCGCTAGGCTGGCTGGTAGATCAGCAGATGTTGGGGATGCTGTGTCCACCTCGGCAGCACGGGATTGTGAATGCAGGCTCCCACCCCCAGGTTGTGCTGGGCGATTCACACTCGGGTTCCTCACGCTTGGGTGGCAAGCCTTTTAACAACTGAGCCATCTCCCAGCCTTGGATGACAAGTAACAATAGCTACCATTTATTAAATACTGCCCCAAGTCTATGGCCTTTACAGCCGCTCTTTAGTTGATTTTACAATCAATATATAAAATAGAATACTCATAATTTCTGTCTCATAGGCAGGGAAACTGAGAATTTCAGAAATTATAAGATAACCTGGAAGTGAGTTAATATAAACAACAGAGCTATGATTCAACCTCAGCTTCTGCCACAGCCAAAGTGACAGGGTGAAGGAGAAAGGGACCCAGGAAGCAAAATAATATAAGGTTTTTTGAGGTATGCCAGGTGTAAAGCCGAAAGTTAAAAGTGAAGCAATTTACAAAGACTTTTATGAGAAATACGAATCCCCAAGTCATTTGCCCACACGGAATTGCAAGTTGAAGGTATAAACACAGTTGAGATGAAAGAGATCAAGGCCAGGCCTGGTGGGTGTTCACACTTTGGAGCTACATGAGAAGAACAGTTGTGTAAGTCAGCAGGGAGCAAATCACCTCTGAATTTAGCACTTTGGAGCAGCGCACACTCATCTCGAGTTTCTGCCTGTTGTGACGCCTGGTTTCAGTGGAGCGGTGTCGTCAGACTGTAGGCTGGGATCGATGTCTCCTTTGAAAGCTTAGCCAGTGCGAGAGGAGGGTGCTCGCAGCTTGCTCACAGGGGTTTTGACGGTCCCCTCTCTCAGCACATGGGCTTCTCCGGGGGACTTCCTGATATATGATGTGACAGCTGCTTTCCCCCCTCCCCCATGGCAGGCCTTGCAAGGGAGAGATTTGAACAGCGAAAATAGAAGCGCGAGCCTTTTATAGTCTACGATGAGAAAAAAGACGTTCCACGATGCTCGATTTCTGCTACCCATTATAAGCAAGTCACTAAATCAAGCCCACATTCAGAGGGTCTGTGTGAATACCAAGAGACAGGGATTATTTTGAGCACCCCCCTCCAAGGTAACCCACTACAGTTGACTCGCACGCTGACTTATTTTTTGCTTAAGTGCGTGTGCAGTGTAAAGACGGTGCTCACTCCAGGACCCACGCTAACAGCGCTGTTCTGTATGCTTCGGCGGTCTATGATTTGTATGCAAATTACATAGGTGTTCTTGAAGCTTAGCCCGAGAAGTATGGCACCTTGACTATGGCCACATTTTATGGTTGAAAACAGTCACAAGGCTCCAATGGACCAGAGAAGAAACACTCCACAATAGCCTATTACAATAGCCTGTCAGAGCACTCACGTGGGTATTGTTGAGAGCAACTGAGAAACAACAGTGAAAGAGCTAGGGGGAAAACAGGCGAATTACCAGAGGAGGCTAAGGCAGTGAAAGTGGGTGGCTAATGTTGAAAGACACTGCTGATGTGTAAAGAGGCTACCAGATGAGGCAATTCAAGAGATCTCATAACCACTGAAAGGGGTGTCTTACATGCACCCCATGGGGCTAAGGAGATGGCTTACAGTGCAAACATGAGGGCCAGAGTTCAGATCCCCAACACCCACATAGAAGATGGACAGGTGTGGGTACCGCTGTAAACCCCAAACCTTGGGGCAGAAAGCGGAACCATAGGGCAACCTGGGTAGCTCAGCTGGCTCGCTGAGCAGCAAGCTCTGGGTGCAACCGAGAGACCTTGTCTCGCTGTATGAGGTAGGAGAGGGGTGAAGGAAGAACATGATCGCAATTTGGAGCCTCTACCCACACTCAGAAACGTGCCCCAGCAGGCAGACACGCAAGAGCCCACATTCTACGCCTACATGTAGAAGCATAAACAATAAATAGTACAGAATAGAAAATTTCCAGCTTCACCAGTTAATTGTACAGTTCGGACATACTAATTTGCATTTGCATTGTTGTGTGGTCAGTCTCCCAAGCTGTTTCAAACCTCGAGACTAAAGCTCCGGGCCTGTCAAACAGTTCTCCGCCTCTATTGCCCCCGCATGCTCTGTTTTGCTCTGAGTTTGAAATTTTCAGGTGGTGCATGAGTGGAACCGTATTTGCCTTCTTGCAGCTAGTCTAGTCCACTTGACATGGATCTTCACATTCCATCTATAATTACATACAGCAGTATGCTCTCCTTTTAAAGATGGATAATATTCAGGATGCATATGTACCCGCACTTTATTTACCCCTGTGTCCATCAGTGTGAATGGCATGACATCACCCTCCTTTGCTGCTTTAGACAAGGCTGCGCAGTTAGCTCGGAGATCTGGACTTCAACTTTCACTGTCTTTGAGGTGTAACAAGTGCTGGATCACACATTCTGGTTGGTTGGTTGGTTTGTTTGTTTGTTTGTTTGTTTGTTTGAGTGATCACTATACCTTTTTCCATACGTTGTAACATTTTACAGTCTTACACCGGCATTAGGTTTCCCCACCGCTTGCCAAGACAAATCATAGTTTCAAACTACAAAGCAATCTGGGAGGCCATGGGCTGATGATCACTAATACAGCACATGCATTTGCTTGGTCATATGATTTCCTTCCTGACAACCCGGGATTTACCCTACACATAATCTCCCCCACTCTCCCACTGTCCTGACCCATGATGGAGTCGGTTCGATTCTGTTCCGCAGCCACACTCTACAGCAAATACTTCCCCCATGGCTTCAGATCTGCTTTCCAGTTCAAGATGGAACAATTGAGCACGCCCATCTTTATTTGCAGATGTAATTTATTAGGCTAATTTCCCCTCTGTTTGTCTGCCAACATGTCCCCTGTAGTTTTATTACACCGCCGCTTAGTAATTTCAGACACTTTTGACTTTTTGAGTTTGTTGCCTGCCCCTCTCTTCTCTCCACATATGGATACATGTGTAACTTGAGGTGTGTAAGTGTCACTAAATACCAGACGATGGCAGTTTTAAAGTAGGTAATATCCTTAGGCCAAACAACTCATAGCCTTCTGATTTCAATGTGATATAGTGCAAGATGCGATATTATTTGGGTGTGATGTTCATTATACAGTGCATGCATGCACATGTGAGCATGTGTGTGGAAGTGTGCAAATAAGTAAGTAAAAGAGCTGTTACCCATCTGGAAAACAATAAAATCGCTCTCCTAACACAAACATCCTATTATTCTTTAACAACTAATATCTATATACAATTCCATAGATTATCTCTACCCTTCAAAGTCTAATAAAACCAATGATATGATCACATCTACCATCCAGGAAAATGTAATGTCCTTTTTTACATGACAGTGATGATGTTATTTCTCACAGAAAGTCAACTCCTATGGAATACAGGTAACGGTTTGTATCCCAGTAAGCCCACTGGACATTTAAAACCATCAGATGTCGGAATGCTCTGAGTACATGTCGCCTACCAAACGTCGTGCCCCAGCTTAGCAACAGGATGCTGGACACCCTGTTTCCTGGATTGTGAACCTTGAGTAAAGACAGTCTGTAGCCCAGTGACCCTGGCAAGCACTGCGGAAAAAGTATCCCACCCCATATTACTAGTCCAAGGAAAGACTGAAAATCAAGCTACGGTTTCTGCGGTAGCTGTGTAGGGTCTGGACCCTTGTAAAGTTGAAAACTCAGAAAGCAAGCCATTCAGAGAGGGTCTGTATTGATTGTTGCTGTGGTAGAGTACACCTGTCAGCCCTCTGCCATCTGCAGAGCCAGCTCCCATCATTTCCTTCAGAATTTGCTGAAGTATGTAAAACCTTGAAGAGTGTGTGAAGCGATAAATGTTTAGAAAGCTCCTGACATTTAGCTGCTCGCACACTATGTAATTTAATGCAAAATGACATATGAAGATATACCCCCTTGTAAGATGATGACTTATAAAGTCAAGAATTCTAAAGTCTATATCTTAATCCATGAAAATCAGGAGTTTAGACAGACTCACTGGAGGCCATAATTTACACAAGGGGTATGCATTCATGCATTTATTACAAATATACAATGTAGACATCACTCGCCATGCTCATCTTATTTTTTACTAATATGCAATTATTTCAGATGTTATTAACAGGATGTGGTACTGATAACAACATCCTGAAATTACTGACATTTTAAAAACATTGCACTTATCATGATCATAATAATAATAAATGTAGTAATAATTAATAATAGTAATAATAGACTTTCACTCAGCTGCTTTTCATCTATTCTGAAGGAGTCACTTATTAATTAATAATTTATTAATTAAGTAATAATATTTACTAATAATATGCTCTTCATACTTATCCATTGAAGATTTATTTTATGTTTGCATTTTTTATAAATTACTATCTTACCTGCAAAACTGTTTTCTTAGATTTGAATTTTTCAGAAGGCGGAGGTATTGCTCACTTAAATTCATTGATTTAACAGATAACTACTGAAATGCACAAGGCATCCTTAGTACTAAACTTAGCCCAAGCCCACGTCAGACAGCCTGTGTCACCTCTAACTCTATATAGCTCCAGAAGACCCAGTGTCCTCTTTTGGAGTCTGGGGGCACCCCCATGCATGCACACACACACACACACACACACACACACACACACACACACACACACACACACAGTTTGTTTTTTTAAAAAAAAAACAACTTTAAAATAAAAGAAAGATATCAACACCATCTGGCTTCTCCCAGAAGCCAGGTTCCACCATCTTGAATGGTAAAGTGGATTCTACAGTGAGTTGGCAGCTTTGTGGTTAAAGGGGATGTTTACCAAAAGGTGCCATGGTCTGGTTAGGCAACACCAAATGTTTTCATGGTCTGGAATCTAGGTTACATAAATATATAAAAATGTTCTGCTAAATGACCACTCTACTTCATATGCTCTATCAAGAATTCTTAACATTAATTAAATAAGCCAGGCGTGCCTCACTTTTACATAAACATAATATGTATCATTAATTTTCCAAAGATTAAATGCTAGACTAAGGATTGAATAAAAGTCTCAGTGTAGCCAAAGACAGTGCCCTTTGCCCCTGTTTTTTTTTTTTCTTCTACATTATTTGGATATTTAACAACAGTTCTCTGTTAGGAACAGTCATCACAGTACTTCTGAGATGGTTTCTGAAAACACCTGTCATTTTCCAGATCACTTGTAAATTGCAATGTACATAATGATCAAAATGTCAAAACAGAGTTCTCTTTTTACAATTCACCAATGTAGCCAGCACTGGGTTTCCTTCTGGTTCTGTAGCCTTCCTGAGAAAACCATTTCAAAACTCTGCCCCATGGAGTCAGGGTGAGTGTCTAACCATTGTTAAATGTTAATATGCCAGTGACGTAGCCTTCTAAATATTTTAGACAAATTAATAAAAATAATATATTAAAATTTAATTTATATTGAATTTATACAGTCACAATCATATAACATAGTTCTCTAATTATCTTTTCTAGGTATTTTAAATAAGGAACACTGATAAACACAAAAATGTAACAAATGTGTATGACTTATAAATGTATAAAATTAATTATCATTCCTACTTCAAAAACTCACATGAATTATTCGATAGGAGCACGTTGTTTGATCGAATCATATGGTGAAATTTCAAAATTGATTCATCTCAATTTAAAGTGTTGCACTTTTAGCCAGACATGGTGGCACATGCCTGTAATCCCAGCACGAGGAAGGCAGAGGCAGGTGCATCTCTGTGGGTCTGAGGACCGTGCGGTCTGTGTAGTGAGTTCCAGAACAGGGCTATATAGAGCGAGCCTCTCTCAAAAACAAAAAGAGAGACTAAACGTGACCCTTCTGTTTTACACGTCTAAATCCACTCTGATCACCCCACATGCCGTCAAGTTCCTCTGCAAGGCGAGTTTTTTGCTTCTTACCACAGTCCAACGGAAAACATCACAGTTGTAGAGAACACGGAGCAATTATAGCAGCGTCATAAATCTTCAAACGACCCATGGTAAAGAAGATTTGGTGAATGCTGCTTCAGAGAATTCTACAGCTTTCTTACAATGTGGAGCACAGACAAGCCAGAGTAAAGTGTTTTACGCTGAAGTCCTTCCTGGTACCAATTAACCCAGTAAACCTCCATCATTGTTGAAGAGCTGTCATTGTGCACAGCACTGCTATGTCGATTGCATGTGTTTGAGGGGTTCTGTTTATAGTTTGTGTTGCGCCATTATCCCTGTTATTTCAGAAGATGGAAATTTGAACTTTACATCTGAGTCTTGTTATAAGCATGCTAAGCTCTTGCCTTTGGAGTTTGAAACAGCAGACTTTTTAAACAACTCATATGCTTTACCCCCAGCAATGCATCTATTTGGCCTCAACTGGCACTTACAGCAGAGTGAAAATGACACATTTGAGAATGGAAAAGTGAATTCTGACGCCATGCCAACAAACACTGTATCGTTACCTTCCGGCGACAACGGTAAGAGAAAGAAACACGGAGCCTGTGTTTTCTTTTAATGTCCTTTTTCCATAAACTTGGTTTGAAGCATGCTTGCATTCAGCTCATGTGGGAAAGAAGAGTGGTCCAGAGGTGGTAAATATTATCTGCTCACGACTGGTTTTATTAATTTACTTGAGAAGTTGAAAATTCACTTTTATAACAGGGATAATACAACTGTCTGCCTTCAGGGGCTGGTTGTTTGGCTTTTTTGCCATTCACTCTTACAAGCATGACTGAGTTGGTTGTTTTTGTTGTTATTGTTGTTTTGTTTTTTGTTTGGTTGGTTGGTTGGTTGGTTTGGTTTGGTTTTTTGGTAGACAACCAAAGTACAGTTCACAATGTCAGATCTCATGGTACCTGGCGTATACTAAGTTTTCTTAATTGGACTTGTGTATGAAGTTGGGATATCATATCAATTTTATTATTAAAAGCTTTCAAATACAAACCACATCAAAGGGTTCTAACTTACTGACCTTTCCCCCCAGTTGCCCTTCCTCCAACCCTCTTAGAGCTTGCACCTTGAGGTAACAGAAACTTTTCCATCAAGTGTCTCTGAATAAAAATGGCACTTAAGTGACTAGAGAAGGCTGCACTTGGTTTTTCCAACAGAAACCCCTCAAAATGGACGCATGCACACAGAGACCTATGTGCATACCTAAATCTGTGTGTGCATAGCTGCCTGTTATTTATGTGTGCGCCGGCACACACCTTGACGTCCTCTGACACGTTGAAGAATGTGCGGATAAGTTATATCTCAAAGCAGCCAGCAGATAGCTTTGTCTCATGTTATGCCATGAACTGTTTGCTTTAAGGAGTCTCCTTTGCTCTGCTTCCTCGGCTCCCTCCCTGTGGTATTTGCAGTGCGTGGTACCACCACCCACCTCCATCCCACACGCCTCAGTTCTTTGTAAGACTAGAAGAAAGCTGGTGCATCTTTAATACCCAGCTGTTTCTTATGCTCTCCTTTAGAGGTGGGCTCACGATCTGAAAATGCTCTCAGTCGTTAGCCTCTCGTCTTTTACGTTAACAATAATGCTGTACGACAGTGGTTCTCAACCTTTGGGGGTTGAATGACCCTTTCGTGGGGGTTGCCTAAGATCGTCTGCCTATCAGATATTTACATTATGGTTCATAACAGGAGCAAAATTACAGTTATGAGGCAGCAACAAAAAGAATTGTATGGCTGCTGGCCATCACAACATGAGGAACCGTGTTAAAGGGCCGCAGCATCAGGAAGGCTGGGAACCACCACTCTAAGACTATGGCACATAACCATCCCACTTAAAGAGAACTACAAATTGGTATCTGCCATGTCACCACAGAGTGGTGGTCACTGTAGAGTGGGTTAATGGCAGAGAAGAAAAATTTTTTTAATTGGTACTGCAAGTACCATGTTTCATACAGTAAACTTTAATAAGCATTACCACTGTGTACACAGTACCATATGTAAACAGATCAAGAAACTACACAGAAATTAAAATCTATCTTTTTGTGTTGACTGAAATTGAGACTATCTCTTAAAGTGGATGGTCGCCACAAAGCTAATCAAAGAGTCCTTATTAATTACAGCAGGGATTATTATTGCAAATAACCGATCATAATTCTAAAGAATTCCATGGGCTTTTCTGTGGACATTTTGTTTATTTGATAGCATCCATGCCTGTCATTATTAAGATGAAAACACTGTAGCTAGTTAGTGTCACTGGACTCAAAATGCGGGATACTGAGAAAGCTGCGGGTGCAAAGATGCTCATTCCGGGCTCAGTTGTGGCTGCTGACATTTCTTCTCCAGAGGATATCAGCTCACGCCATCATCTCTCAGTGCACGCAGTGCATGTTCGAATCCTAGTTCCTCCACCTAGTCACTTTGGTACACTGGGCAACATGAATAGCCATTCAGACTTGCAAGAAAATGTAGGCTAAGCCTGAATGGAGTATCTGGGACCATATGGGCGCCACAGCATTAGCAGAGCGCCATAGGAATACAGTTTCTAAAGAATATGGCTCTCCAAAAGATCTCTGGAAACAGTTACTAAGCCTGTTGACTATAACATCAGTAAGAAATACACATTCGTCCAACAAGCACATTATATATAAGTGAAATCCCTAAATTGTTAATATCTGTCTTTACATTGAGAATATGCGCCAATGCTTTCTATTGTGTTTCATTGTATCTTCCCCAATTCGTGCTAATTATAAAAGAATTTCATGGTTTATGGAGAACTAAGGTTTCAAAACCTACTCCTCTCACCAGACATATAGGCAATATATGCCACTGCAATAACCATGTAGAAGTTTATCCACAGTAGCTTGTCTCTTTGTTGTGTAAAGAACTCTCTCCCAAAGTGAATGGTGACACTCCTCCCTTTCCTGAGTCACTTCTGAATGCCAGAGAGCTGGCCCTCATGCCTCCCAGCAGAACCATGGCATTTATGGACATTTCAGATCAAAGGCAGGGGGAACCAAAAACCATAGACTGTGTCTTAGCTCAAGACTTTGTTGAAAATGCAACCTCAACAATTCACTTGTCTATTATTTCTCAGCTAAAGCCAAAAATCCCCATAGGGTAGAGTAATTCCTTCTGTTTTTTCAGGTAGAGGCTCTTGGTATTTAGTTCTCCAGTAGGGCAGGAGGAGACTCTTTGCAAGAATAGAGGAACCTATAGTGTGTGGTCAACTTGCAATATCTGTGACCTGTCACCCACCGTTTGTGATTTGTGAACTGTCTGGACTAACAGATCTTGTAATCTCCTTGACGGTTCTATGAGACCACAACCTTAGAGAAACCCTAAAACTCTGGCACAAAGCTAGGCTTGGGCTCTATGGCGCTCGCCTGTAATCCCAACATTCAGGGAGGCAGAAGCAGGTGGGTCACTGTGAGTTCGAGGCCAACCTGGTCTACAAAGCAAACCCAGGGCAGCCAAGGCTACACAGAGAAACTCTGTCTCAACACCTGCCCCTCCCCCCACGAAAAAAAAAAAACCTGGCACAAAATTCTCTGGAATTAACTGTGCTCAGCGTAATGAGGAAATCACTTCCCAGTTTTGAGATGCAATCCTCTTCTGCGGTCCTATTTCCTTTGTATTTTGTAAGCATCATTCAAGAAACAATCACTGTGTTAATGGCCCTGTAATCTCCCTGCCTAGCCTCAGTCCTGCACCAAAGCTTCTCAGAGGTGATTACTATCTAAAAGGAGACTCCGTGTTACAGTGTTATCCTTTTTTCATAATTCCTAGCACTTTGTTTGGCTAAAAATCGTAGGGACGATATAGCAGAAGTCGGGGAGGCAGGGAGGCCAGGGTCTCTGGCAACACTAATAGAAATGGACAATGTGGATAAATAGGTAAGATTAAAAGTTTGTGTCTCAAATAGCTTCCTTCTAGGAAGTAAAATTACTCCCTGGACCAACGGATTCATTTAGCCTAATGTACTGGAAAGAATTACACAGGACTGTTCTAGGATGCTAGCCCCTTCACTTACTTACTCTATAACCAGTTACTTAACCTTCTGAGCCTTGGTTTCTTCAAGGGTAAAGAGGGTCTAACAACACTTACCTCTTGGCTTACCATCCTCAGCAGCCCGGCTCCCCTGCCGTATTTTCCTTGGCAGCGTTCCATCCTCCGTACTTCCCAACAATTATTTCATATCCTCCCACTCTGCCCCAAATCCCACCTTGTATTCCTCCTAAACAGAAAACTAGAAACCTCCAGCACGCATCCTCTTGGACTCCTATAAGCAAATCTTGATTGATACATATAGTAGTTACTTTTCTCATTGTTGGAACAAAATACCAGACAAAGGCGACTTAACGAAATGGGTGTTTGTTTTGGTCCATGGTTTGACGGGACGGTCCAACGTGGTAGGAAAGGTGTGAGGGGCCTGAGGCCGCTGATTACATTGCATTCGTAGTCAGGAAGCAGACAGAAATGGCTGCTGGTGCCCGGCTCACTTTCTCCTTTTTCATTCAACCCAGGACGTCATCCCATAGGACGGTGTCCTCCATATTTAATGTAGTTTTTCCCACTTCAGTTAACCCAGTCCAGAAACTCAACTGCACACCGCCCCGAGACTTGCCTCCTAGGTGATTCCTAGCCTCTGCTAATTTGATAGTGGATCTGAGCCGTCACACTGCATACTTGGGACCCCATCCGTTCACCATTTCCCTGACGTTCAAGAGCATTTGTTCTTTAACGCCTCTTGATCCTACTCTGTGTGTTTAAAATCTCTCCAGGGATGGGGGTGGAGAGATGGCTCAGTGGTTAAGAGCCTGTATTGGCCCTCGCAGCCATCCTGTCCCAAGTGCCATTCCTGGCACCCATAACAGACAGCTCACAACCAGTTGTATGTAACTCTAGCTCCAGGGGATAAGATGCCTCCGGCCTGTGAGGCCAACTAGGCTTACGGACACATAGGCACACACAGACTCACACACGTGTGCATAGTTGAAAAGTAACAATGAAAATAAATCTTTTTGAAAAAGCTCCCCAGTATGCTGGTACCCTCCGGCCAGCATATGAGCGTTCCCTTGTTCCTTATATTGCATGAAAAATGAAAGCCTTTGACGTCATTATTTTCTTTCTCCTCCAGTCTCCTTTCCTTACAGGCAGCTTCTGAACCGCCGTGTGTAAGTCCCCTGTATACCATGCCTTACCTTTCTCGTGCATCTCTGACGGTCTTGTCTCTGCAATATTTCTTTCACACGGCTACCCTCTGTCACCATCACTCGTTGAGCTCATGATGTGCAGGTCATCCAGCTGTTGCCAATGGCACCAGCGAATGTTCCTCTCCTCTTCTCATGTTACTTGAGATCTCTGTGTTACTTGACATATTCGTGCCCTTGGAATGGACTGTACCACCATGGCCAGGTATTTATCCCATTTTCCAGTAGCAACATCTGTTTGTTTATCTAGCTCATCCCCTTTCACCTGGTCACCAAACAGCACAGTACCTCAGGACCCTGGTCTGTCACAGCATACTTACACTTGATCTTGCCTGCACTGGTCTTTAGTTACTCTGTCAGTAAGCGCATGCTACGTTGCATTCCTCAGCTCCAGACATCGACCACATGAAACCAATCGGGGCTTCTTTTGGAACATTTCCACCTGAGCGTCTTCTTAGCCCAGCAAGTTCCAAGTGTTAAAAATCTGAGCGCATCGCCTACTTTGGTTTTCTAGTGCTGCCTAAGAAACCATACCAAAGTTCACTAGTTTACAGAAACCACTTTTCATCCCTTGCAATCCTGCCGGTTGTCTAGGCAGCTCGTATATTTTTTGGCTAGGACTTCTCATGCAATTGCCTCCAGATGTCCGGGGCTGCCTGAAGGCTCCATTAGGCTGGGAGTCCAGGATTGCTCACTCAACTGGCTAGCAGCTGATGTTACATGTTTACTTATGCTCAGCTATGCTGCGGCTGTGGGAAGGACTGTCGGAACACAGCCCTTCCATGTGGCTTAGGTTTCTCAGAATGTAGTAGCTCAGTCTAAGGAAGAAGAGCCCAAGGGGGCTCATCCTCACTGACCTTCCCAGAAGCCCAGGGCTTCTTCTGACTTAGCATCAGACATTCTACCACATTAGGAAGTCAAGTGATCTCACTGAGTGGCAGAGTGCTTGCCCAGGGTATATGTGACCCTGGTTCAATCCCCACCACCACCACCACAAAAGTGTTTCAACTGAGATCGTCCAAGCTTCACAAGAAGGAGTCTTAAGCTTCCAGTTGTTTTAAGGGAACTTCAAGCTTTGTTTTAAGTCAAGCAAGAATCAAGCTTCCTTTCTCTTTTTTTAAGTGAAGCAACTTAGATTTTTTTTATCTGATTTCCCTTTTCCTAAACAGCATTGCTGCTGCTGCTGCTACTGCTGCTGTTTTTTATATATATATAAATATATATTTATATATATTTAAACTATAATTATATCATTTTTCCTCCCTCTGACCCCTCCCATGTCCCTCCCCTCCTATCTTTCCCATGTTTCCCCCTTCTCCGTCTCAAATTGATGGCCTTTTTTTCTTTGATTATTGTTACATAGATGTACATGTGCATATCGATGTATACATGTATGTGTGTATATCCTTCTAAGTCCATTTTTGCTGTCTGTGTGTGTATGATTTCAGGACTGACCGCTTTGTATAAGATAAGCAGTTGGGGGTCTCTTCCCTGGAAGAAGCTAATTCTTTCTCTTTCTCAGCAATTATTAGTTGCCTGTAGTTCTCTGTCTAGGGGTGGGACTCCTGGACATTTCCCCCTTCCATGTGTGTCTGCTGCTACTGCCATTGTTTCCTGTCTTGTGTGTGCAGCCATTTCCAGGATACATGGCCTCTTGGAGGTCCCCTGGCACTCACGCCCCCTCTCCTGAGATCTTCTGTGAGAATTAGGTACAGAAGCTGTATTGAAGATGTACCTGTTAGAGCTGGGCCCCACCACAGTCCAATTGCATTGTGTGAATTGCTGTTTTCCTGTATAATACATATAAGTGTGTATATATGCATATGCTATATGCATTGTTATACCACTTGGGCTGACAATGTTCCCCGAAACCAGCCGTAGACTAGCTAACAAAACCCCACCATCATGAGTAACCTCCATTTGAAGGCTGTTGCTATTGCCCACGGGGGGTCTCTAAGGGATTGACCGTAAGTCACTGCACAATTAGGATAAAGGTCCCCGGTTACTTTGAGCCACGTCTAACCTGAAAGCCTCCTTTTTCTGCCAGTCTAGTTTTCATCATACGACCAGAAAGTACTGCGCAAGCTTCCACGGGAGGGCAGCACTAGTCCTGTCCAGTTGTGAGGCCAATGAGCCACACATGGAGCAGCATGAAGATATCCTAGAGGTGCAATAGTGGCACTCGTACCACGGCAGCAACCAGCAGCCATCTTAACTGGACTTAAAGCCTACTCAGCAGGAGGGAAATCATGCCTACTACAAGAAACCTAGCCAACTATCCAGAGCTAGTGAGGGCACAGACAGCAGAAGAGAGCCTGCTGCTGCCACTTTGCTACGTCAGCATAGTCCCTTAACTACATTCTAAACCTCACACCACACCTCATCCAAAGAGCTTCTCTTTGTACTGAATGGAGGCGTGACAGAAAGTCCCCCTTCTTAATTATGTATATAAGGGAGATACACACTGTACAAGAGCGTGTGGAATAGAGACTGTGTCCATCTTTGGAGAACACAACTGTCTCGTGTCTTTCTTTCCAAATTTGCGTCTCGTTCAAAGGTTTCCCTATCAGGAAATAACACCTTGTTACCTGGTTGAGAAGTGTAGTGCGAGTTCTGTATGAAGCCTGTTTTCTTATATCTTCTGGTGAACCCATTGGCAAGCCCCAACAGCTCTAACTCCCTGTCTTGTGGATTCTCTCATCTTTCACCTGGTCTACAGCAGCCCCTCGCTTATGGTGTCTCTACTCTTGCTTCATCAATTCTTCAGAGACAAACAAGATAGCAGTATCTCATCCGACCCCCTTCAGTCACCTAGAGTCTCTCTGCGTGCTGTAGGTGACTTAAAAGTCTCTCCACAGTCTGGCTGCTCACCATACTTTTAGTGCAGACGTGATACAGTAGAGAGATGATGTCTGTGCATTCTGCAGCCAAACCACCTGCTTCGTATCCACCTTGTGATGGTTTGTGTCATTACTAATCACTGCAATACTAATATTACTAGCGTCATTACCTAGGGCAATCCCTCTAGTTGCTTTTTTTCTACATTTTCTTGCCAAAAGTAGTTCTCAGTAGTGCTGTAAGCAATGTGTAATGCATAGTACGTTGATGAAAAACATTAAGATATTTACCATTATTACACTTTCCTTGCTAAAATGTAAGGCAAAGGTTATTGTCTTCTTGCCACTCGTGAGCTATTAGCACAGTCCTTACCCTAGAATAGTTCTTTTCACCAGTGTCTGACCAAAATCCTCCACAAGTACTGTATGTTGAGTGGAAAAAAAATGAAAAGAACAGGTTAAGTATAGAAAGAGTCAGGGCAGTATCTTGTCTAACGTATATGCAATGCAAATATTGGTGACATAAAGAAATTAAGTAAAGTCTGTCACTTGTTGGCCATTAGACAAATTGCCTTGTCTGCCTTCTCACTTCTTGATGGAGTATGACTTTGCTTTGCATCTGATAATGGTATAGGAAACCAATCTGTGACACATGTCACTAATTTTTGGTTTGAGTTTTTTTTTCCTTTAACCCAACTATGCATTTGTAATTTACAGTAAAATTCCCTTAAAGCATAGATCCTGAAATTAGTATCAATTATATCTTCTCAAACTGCAGTAGAAATCCTTTAATTATTTATATGTTTGGTTACTTGGAGGATTGGAGTTTATGAAAAGAATCTTATACTTAGTTTTTCTTTGAATGCATAGGGCTCATTTATTTCTGATTTTTTTTTTTGAGCATATATTATATGGTATACACTAACCAAGCCACTGGAGTGAATAACAGTTTAGGGGAGAGAAAAGACACGCAAGACTGACCCAGACACTTATTTCCAAAGCACCTGGATTGTTAGGCAGGATGGAAATCAAGCAAAGAATTACAGTGAGTTAGAAATTCACAATAGGGAAAAGTAGGCGAGATATGGCGGGACTTCACATTTTGTTGACATCTGTCTGAAAAAGAAGCAATGGGATGAATGAATGCTGAACTTCAATACAGGCGAATCTGAGATGATCTGAGACTACAGTGAAGAGCCACCAAGGCTGGCTAGTGTATGAGTGACTTGCCATTCCTGGCATGAGCACCGTTGCGGTGGAAGGATCCATTTTGGCTTCTGCTTGTAGGGATGTCAGTGTTCTCCTTGCTTTCTCCATTGCCTCCTTTTACCCCACCCAGAATTCCTACATAGGATGCTGCTGCCCACTGAGGGTAGAGCTTCCTTAACTTGATCCTCTCCAGAAGCATCCTCACAGCTCTGCCAGGGGACACCTCTCACAGGTGACTCTGAACCCAAGCAGGTTGACAGTGATTGGTCACCACTCTCAGTGTGACCGCCCCCTGTAACCATGGCAACCGGCTCCTCCAATAAAAACCAAGGGAGCAAACACAAGCCTTTCCTTTTATGGGAGTAGGACTTGGAAGCCTGTGTGTATAAATACACACTTAAGAGAGTCTCCTATTTAAATCAAATTACAGTTGGCGCTTAAAATTTATATGACTGTGTAACAATTTCCTCATGCATGAGACAGCTTCAGAGAACTGAACTTTACATCAGGTTACTGACCGCCCACGCATTGACGAGATGACACTAACACTGCTAGAACACGAGCTCCATTCAATATTATTTATAGCATTAGCGTTATTGTGATGTATACTATTCCTTAGTTAGAAGCTGTATTGATTTTTGTCCATTAAACTAGTTCAAAGCACCTATGTTTCATTCTATGTGGATTGTAATAGAATACTCTGTATCTGCATGTCAGGTCATGGCATGGTATAAACAAGTATGTTCTCCCAGAGATCTGCAAAGTCTGGACTATGTATGCACCTGAAGTTAGGACATAGAATTGAAATGTGGGCTGTTGGTTGTCTGTAGATGCCTAAGCTCGCCTCCTGTCATCTCAATTATTAGTGCCTCTATGGGACCTAAAGTGAATATTATTATTTGCCCTCCTTAGCAGTTGTAGCTACACTTTGACACTTGCACTTTCTTTTCCATCTCTTTTTTTTTTCTTTTTCACTTTAATCACTATAGTCTAATTTTCTCACATCCTATATTGAGGGCAAATTTGTGGTATATATGAGGAACTGTTTAGTATTTCATAACCTTGGTTGACTTTTCAGTATCATAAAATAAATTTCAACTGCATACCAAACTGCATCATTACCTACATGGTTTTAAATACTCTGACTTGTCCTAATTGGCTAACATCTATGGGATGTTCTTCAGAGGTCAAAGTGCTCTTTAAAGGTTTTCTTTAAAATACAACTGTGGTAATGTTTTCCTGTAAGCTAGGAAACCTATAAGGTGAGGAGTACACAGTCTCTTTCTGTTTTCCCGCACTGACAACTGTTTTTAGACATTAAGACGGTTGATGATTTTTCCTGTTGATTGTGGAAATTTTTAAAGCGGAATATAGAGATTAGCAAAATAAAAAGATATGTGTATGTTACTGTGATTTGAGATTGGTTAAAAATTATTTGTTTTAACTATACTGTTTTAAAATGTGATTTCAAATAAATTATAGGCCTCATTACAAAGGGGGAAAAAAAAGACTGTTGAAGAAAGAACTTGCAGTTAGCGAATAAAAAGGCAGCCAGTAACCCCCTCATTCAGGCATGGTCTTCAAGGTGGTTGGTGCTCTGTTGCATTTGAAGACTTGAGGCATCTCATTCTCCATGTGAAGGCTGTCATTGGTTCGATTTGTAACCCAGAAGCCTTGGGTTTACATAAGTCCAAGCTACTCTGTGTGTCCTCCCATTTTTCCTTCTTTTCCTCTTAGCAGACCACCTTGTGTTTCCTGCGCACACAACCTTGCATTTGCTGTGCACACAATTCTGTATTTCCTATGATCGTTTCCAAGTTCAGGCTCTAGGGGCCTGCAGACATAATGATCTTAGTGAAGGGCCCGAGAGAGCCGAGGCTGCCCTTCCTTTTATTTCCTCTGAAGCCAGAGTTCTCTGGAATTCGGGATAAGATGAAAGAGTTCTGTGTCCAAGCTTTTCTCTGAGAGCCCCAAGAGCTTCAGACAAGGGCTCTGCAAGTATTTACAAGCTGATCAAATAGTGCCAGTCGCTTGCTCGCTTCCTAGGATGTTTACAGTTGTAAAAGAACATTTGAAAAACACTACCAGAAATAGTAAGTACTTGGACAAACTGCAGAGGTATGCTGACTTGAAGCACAACAGCATGGGTTTCCAAAGGCTGTTTACAGCCCTAAAGCTCACCCTGACATGCAGAGGAGCAGCTTAGGCAAAAATAGTGCCCTGACCTAAGCAACTACTCTGATGCAAAAAGCTCAGTAATGTTCTTCCATCGGCACACTGCTGAATTTTATCAAGAGGCCTGCTCTAGGTCTCCCTGCTAGAAGAGCCACATCCTAAGGTTTTAATTAAAAAACAAAACAAAACAAAACAAAATAACCTGAAGCAAATCAAAGTTAACAGGTACTTAGAGACCAGACTCCTGTTTCATAGAAGAATCTAGAAGGCTTATAAAAGACTTTCAGATTGTATTGTACTTATAACCTTTTAAAACAAAATCTATACACAATCCAGGTACATTTAAGTTCTCAATGTCATGTGATGGGTTCTGTTTTAAATCTTTTCCTCTATATAAAGATGTGATTACAATTATTACTTGAACACATTCCTCAGAATATGATGTGGTTATTTTATAAGTGTGTTAAATGTTTGGGTGATTAGCATGAAGAAGAATAGGAATCAGAAGTAATTGAGTGAAAGAGTGAGGGCTTTTTGAACAGCTTACATATTGATACACAAATATTAAAGAATAAGGCGAAGCTCTGTATTGGTTCTATGCCTGGCTTTCTTTCTTAAGGAAATGCAGCATGAGAGATATTGCTACAAAATAAAGGGATGAGGATGGGAGGGTGTCAATTATTCTGGAATTTTGTTGTATATCAAAAATCACATTACAGGCATGCTTACCAGAAGTATGCGAAAGCCCCTGCAAGGTGGTACTTCCAACACATTTCTCTTAGTTCATTGAAAGCAAATGGGCAGCTTCCTTCTTGGTAACAGATATGTTACAGTTCTTAGCATCAGTTCTCTGCTAATAATGCATAGCACGCCATCAAAGGCTTGACCAGGCCTTAGCAAAACAGGCTGAGTTGCGTCTCTTCTTTTTTTTCTACTGCACCACATCCTCTTAATGTGGTATACTTACCATGCAGTGAAAAAGAGCAAACCATTGTCCACTTTAATTCACCTTTGCTATTATAATATTTTTGAGTGCTTTCATCTCATTATCTGCTTTAAATATATCTATTTATTAGCCCATTTAATTTATGGGAAATATCTACTCTGTAATTTAACTGACAAAGCTTGTATTCATTAAAATCAAATTTACTCTGTCAGTAAAAAAAAAAAAAAAAAAAAAAAGCCTAATGTGTTTTCCAGTTCTGATAGTTAATCTGGATTTTGTCACAGCTTCTATGTTCTGAATTCGTGGTCTATATGGAGACAGAACTTTACCCTGAGTTTGACAATTGGAATAAATAAGACATTGCTGTGTTTTTTATTTATTGCCTTTTCTCTGTGTCAGTCCGAAGCCAAAAAGCATTCTTGGACAGTGCCTGAGAACAAATTAGTGCCCTCTGTTGTTGATCTATCTGGTGTCAAAATATGCCAATAGCCCCCAGCACTCCATTCTGAACCTTGCTTTAGCCTTTGTGGAGGAACCTATAAGACCCAGAAAGACTTGGCCTTACTGTGTCTTGAATAAAGGGGGCATCGTGAACCAAAATACCTAAACATTGCCTTTGTTCAACATAGGGAAGCTTTATGTCATAATACAGCTTGGTGCGCAAGGTGTCGGGGGTGTGAGCCATCCTACTGTAAGTGTACACAGGAAGGTTGCTGGAGTTCTAGAACTCAGTTCTCTGAAATGACCCCTTTCCTGGCTGACTAGTCTTACTGATATTCTCAGAGCGGAACAATGCACAGTGACCGCCAAGGTGTGAGGGTTCCTCCCCACGCTGAGCTGGCAAGCAGTTGTACAAATGACACAAGCCCCAAGTCTACTACTCATAGTCTGTTCTGGCTTCGAGGAGGGAGAAGCCGACCTCATCAAAGCTCAGTGTCCAAGACTGTCCCTCTCAATCCCAAGACAACTGCAAATCCAAGATTCTTTGCCTGTGCCTCTGTCCAGTCATCTACACATTTGAGTTTCTCCCAATACCCTCCCTTGGTTGGACTGATTTGCTAGCCTGACTCACAGGACTCAGAAAAACACATTTACCAGCCTGTCGGAAAGGGTATCACAGAGGGCACAATGGAGTGATGCATAGGTCAAGGGGAGGGGACAGGCACAGTCTCTTCTTAGAGCCTCTGGGTGACCAAATGTCCAGAAGCTCCCTGAACCCTTCATTTTGGGTTATTATGGAGGTCTCATAACATAGGCATGACTGATTAAACCAGTGGCCAGATGTTATCAGCTCCACCCTGGCGGTGTGAGACTGGAGACCTGAGCTCTAACCCTGGGCTGGTTAGGCCATCCTTAAAGCCTCCTCTGACCACTCAAGACCCCATATAAAGACACTGTCACTTCATAGCTTCTAAGGGTCTTATGACTTATGTCCCAGAAAATGAAGACAAATGCCAAAAGTGCATCTCATAGTTCCCTGGCCTCATGACTGCAGTTAATGGACTAGCCCTGGTCTAAAAGACCAGCACCTGGCTTCCTAGATCCTATAACATGATGACATAACGGGCCCTTTGCATTTTGGATACAGAAACGTCTTTACATCAACTACTCTTCAGTCAGGTACATTCCATCAACCTTGGGGGTTTTTGTTTTGTTTTGTTTTGTTTTCGTTTTCCTTTTGTTTACATGAAAAAGAACCCTCTTTCTGAGAAGAGGCACCTGTTAAGTGAGCTCTAGCACTAAGTGAGTAAGTTGAACCACTAACTTGCGTCACAGTGGGCTCTCATTATTTCAGTGAAAAGGATTTGACCCCTTAAAATCAACAAACAGAGAAAACAAGAAAGCAAAACTACCCACGTATTGAGAGACAGTGAAACCTTAAATCTGAGAGACCAGAACTCCATTGCTGTTCTCAGAGCTGATATCCTTGGGCAAAGATGAAGTATTAGGGAAAACAAGTTGGGGGTCAATGCCAGCTTATGGCCAACAGCTTCCAAAGCACAGGTGCACTCATACACTTGCTAGCATTTACTTCCATCAGCATCACATGAGACTGTCACCAAAAAAATAGACAGAATTGCCTGAATAAGCTTCAAACACTACAGGAGAGGTGATTGTTAATAACAATGTTAGGCGTGTATTACCTCAACAGGTGAGTCCAAGTGTGAGCCACAGCCACATTTAGTAGGGTGTGTACATAGCGGATTTTAGTGGAGGAAAGGCAGCTGCTGTCTTCAGCGTCATGAAAGTTGCCCAATGCTGCATGCCAGCAACCCCAGCCGCTCTGCAAGCTGAGTCCAGAGGATCTGTAGCAGAGCAAGGCCTGCCTAGGCTGCAGAGAATTGCCAGGGCAACTTACACAAAAAGTCCCAAAAGTCAAAGCCAAATGAGACCTGAGTTATATGCCTCAGTGGTGGAGCACTTAAGGGCCCATCTTGTGCAAGGTCGTAGGTTCAATCCCCAGCACTACATACATACACACACGCACTTTATGTGGTAGTCAATCAGAATGTAAATTTATTAACCATTTATTGTGAATTATAAGAAAGAATGATTAGCTTCTTTTTAACCAAAAAACTATTCCTATTAAACTGATTATTTGGAACAAAAATAGATAGATCACACCTTTAATCCCAGCACTCAGGACACAGAGACAGGCAGATCTCTGAGTTCTAGACCAGCCAGAGAGACACTGTGAGACTTTTTTTTTTCTCCAATCAAAAAAAAATTAATTATAACCTTATGTCCTATACTTGTGAGCTTTATAGATTCTGTGGTATGGGTTGAATGAGGTAAAGCATCTTACATGAAGTAGGTGAATAGGTTTAAGTGGTCATTTAAAACAGTATTTTCATTTTAATTAAAAAGTATTTTTTGTTTAATTACAAAAATGATTTCTGCTGATGATATGAAAGACATGATTTGGAAACTTGAATCATGACGCCATCTTTTCCTTTGAGCACACACTACTTCTCTGAACCTTAGTTTCCCTCTCTCAACGTCTCAGCCTGGCTGAGTTGGTTTGAAGTTTAATACAAACAACATAGGGCAGAACGACCTCTGTGCTCAGAGAGACTAATCCCACTGCCCCGGCCACCTGAACCTTTCGTCGGTGTGAATTCACAACGCAAACACAGGGTTCTGAGCAGAAGTTCCTTTATGCTATCAAGTATTTTAAAGTGTCTCTGCATAAAGCAACATGCCTGTCTAAATAAGAAGCAAAAACGTCTTCAGAGTAGAGATGGTCTTACCCTCTTTTCTTTTAATCATCTAGTCTAATTTTGCTTTGGTGAGTGTGCAGTGGTTATAAAATGATGTTACGGCCAGGCGTGATGGCGCACGCCTTTAATCCCAGCACTCCAGAGGCAGAGGCAGGCGGATGGCTTGAGTTTGAGGCCAGCCTGGTCTACAAAGTGAGTCCAGGACAGCAAAAGCTACACAGATGAAACCCTGTCTTGGAAAAAAAAAAGTGATGTTATGTGAATGGGGCAAGGCCTATGACCCAAGTGTTCCTAGATGAAAAGTCAATTTTGATATTTCCTTATAGTATTTTATAGTACTGAACTGGTTTGTGAAAAATAGACCTTCCTGCTTAAGGGTTATTAACTGCTATGATTATGCACCCCGGGAAAGAAGCAACTATATGGAATTATAAATAATAGCATTTTATTAAGCTTTCTTGTCTAACCCCTCTCTGCATCGTACCTGGGCTGTCGCAGCCATTTCCCCATTCTCTTCTTCATCTCCAGGCTTCCTGGACTGTGCACTTGAAAACTCCTCAAGCAATCATTCCATTTTACTTTTAGCCTGCCTGAACTTTTAACAGGTCTCCATTTAGCCGTAGCTGTCCTTTGCAACGGAGGGTGTACGTGTCGCTGTAGGACACAGTAGTCCAGCTAAAAAGCAACCGTGATATTTACTAGAGACCTACTCTCCCTCAAATCTCACCTTCATCCACAAGACTGGATGCGCTGTGACTTGCCCCCACACCCTCTCAGCCGTCAGCGGGCACCTGCCTGTGGGGACTCTTTCCTAGTCATCTTGAGGGTTTTTTTTCCCTCTGATACAGAGAAGTGGGGAGCAGGGGTGGGGAAGATGGTGGCCGAGGGAGGACGATGAACACAGGAACCTTTCTGCATTGAGAGCCATTTATATAATTATACCATTATACAATTCTTAAAGCCTCTGTTTTTTAAACTATGCCAGAAACAGCATGCATAATAGTAAATATATGCATCTCAAGGAAAAGTATAATAATGCTCCTTGATAGAAGAAAGGGGAAAGTATCTGTACATCAAAAACCCCAACCATACAGGTGTAAATAGCGTATTCTTTAATGTGGGTGTACTGTCTTCCCTTTCCAGTCTTACTTTCCATTACGCTCCCAGTAATCCCAGTGATGTCTTGCATTCATTTGGAGCATGGCCACTGAGTTGAGCCCTCACAGTAGATCAGTGGTCATGTGGCCATCCCCATTTTCCAGATGAGTTTTATGTCCAAGGTTTTGGTCTCTTCTAGAAGGTCCCTCAGCCTCTAACATGGCCAGGATTCAAACCTACATTATCAGATTTCAAAATTTCTTCTCTAGCAAGCGCATCTGAGCACATGCCCATCTCCACCTTGTTTTTGAAATTGTGACGTTTATCCTAACTCAGGTATCTTGTTGTACTGGTCACGGTTCTCTGAAAAACCAGAACCAATAGGATGGATATGTATCGAGAGGTTATAGACTGACTCGCACAAAATAGTCTGCTTGGTCCAGCAATGGCTGTCTTCACACTGGAATAGCCGAGAACCCGGTAGCTGTTGAGCTCATGATTTTGGGTGCCCCAACGGTCTGAACCTGATTACCGAAGACCTGGAGAACCACTCGCCTCCAGTCTCGATTAGAAGCCCAAAGAACCTGGGGTCTGATATTAGGGAAGGAATATAACACCAGCACCGGCGGTGGCAGTGACAGAGCAGATGAACTTGCCAGTAAAAGAACAAGCAAACAAGCCAAAGAAAAGCTTGTCTGTTTGTTTGTTTGTTTGTTTGTTTGTTTGTTTTAAATCCAGCCTGCCCCAAGGAAAGTTACCACCCACAGTCTTATGAGGAAAATTCTTCCCAGCTGGGCCTCGCCTCACAGCTTGCCTTTTTAGTTGCCTGCAGAGCTAGTCAAGTTGCCAACCAAGATTAGCTGACACACTTAAGCCACCTGTCCTTCAGAGTCCCGCTTGCAGTGGGCGTGACCTTCCCCTGACCCAGTCATATGAAGCTTGAGATTGTCACCCCATTCATCAGTTTGTACAGACTGCCCCCTCGACCAGGCAATCAGCTCCGTGAAGACTAAGCTGTTTCAGCCATATAGTAAATAGTGAAACCACTGTGCTTCGGTTTGTATTTCTTATTACATACGTCCGTGTTCTGTCCCTGGCAGACACTTAATAAAATGGAAGCAATATTAAATTAACAGCTCTTCACAGATAGAAGGCTCTCTCCTCTCTTTAGGACAAAATGTAATTCTCAGATTTGAGATTAAATCTTAAAATTTTTGAATTAACAAGTTCTCTGGAGGCTATTTCCAGTTTAATGGGGAAAAAAGGGAAAAAAAAAAAGAGAATGGTAACCCAACGTTGTTACCGCGTTAAAAGGGTTAGATCTGATGAAAGATAATTTGCTTCTGACTCTTCAGCTTCTCTGGGCCATTTCTTTGGTTTTTACTCGCAGTAAATTGTAACACACCCCACCCCACCCTCGTTTTCAGGAGAATGACTTGGCCAAGAGGCAGTGGGGAGCACCTTTGCTTCACAATCACCTTGGATCTATTTTCTAGAACCAGGTCATAGAGCTAGGAGATCCAGGCATTCGGGGAACAGAGGGTCTGTTTGTTCATTTTCCCCAAGGATTGAAGGTCTTTGGGGAAGCGTGGCACAATACATACACTAATAATACTCATGGGGGGGGGGTGGTCAAGAAATGGGAAGTCTTGTGATAGCCTACATTAAAACTTAGAAAATTTGAGCCAGGCATGGTGGTGTATGCCTTTAATCCCAGAACTCGGGAGGCAGAGGCAGGCAGATCTCAGAGTCTGAGCCAGCCTGGTCTATAGAGCAAGTACCAAAACACCCAGGGCTACACAGAGAAACCCAGTCTCAAAAAAAGCTTAGAGAATTTAGCCCTGCCCTGCATTCCTGTTTCTTGAAGCCCTGCTCCCCCTAATTACCTCTTTTGACATGTGGTTTTCTTTTTCTTTTGTCCTCTGCTGTATGTCTTCAGGAGGACTGCGTGAATCAGTAACATTGATTGGTTGCTCTTATCCGCTTGGAAATCTCTATAATCCGTTCCTCCTTAGCTCACACTCTGCAGGATTGTGGTATAGTTAGAATAGCAGCAGACTGAATCTCTCCCAAGAAATAACAAGGCGTATAATTTATAAGACATTTATGTTTCAAATAAATGAGAAACATTGGCGGTGTGGAAACAGCTTCAGCGAGCAGCTTACCTTGGGGGAAGTCGGAGAGGTTTGACTTAAATGCCTTAAAGAATGTTAGATGGGAGTTAGTAAAACAACGCTTCACACAGAAAAAAAAAATTTCCTTAAAGTGAAAACTGGCAGGGAGTATCTCACACGTGTCAGAAGAACTCCTGAACAATGAGGAGAAAGAGCTCCCTTGAAAAGAAACTCTGTTATTTTAATGTTTTGTTCTTCATCGCTGGGTCTCTCACATTCAGGAAAATTAGGTGGAATTACACATGAAAATAACACCATAGATTCTGGAGAACTTGATATTGGCCGGAGAGCTATTCAAGAGGTTCCCCCCGGGATCTTCTGGAGATCACAGCTCTTTATTGATCAGCCACAGTTTCTTAAGTTCAACATCTCTCTTCAGAAGGATGCATTGATCGGAGTATATGGCCGGAAAGGCTTACCACCTTCCCACACGCAGGTGAGTGCTGTCGCCAATAAAATGCAGAAGCCCGGTTTGCCATTTCTGAACCTTACTCTATCCCTCAAACTCTTTGGCTGTTGGGGAAAGCCGTCACTTCTCTGTGGATCTTGTGCAATAGAAGTTTTGAGTGTAGCTCCTGCTTGCTTGTTGGAGCCTTCTGACTCACCAGCAGGAAGAAGGGCGTGGCTTGTGGTGCTAATGATTGGTTAAAATGGCTTAAGGGCGTGGCTTGTGGTGCTAATGATTGGTTAAAATGGCTTAAAAACATCTCGGGAACCTAATAAGCATCAAGTGGGTATCTAACACACTGTACCTGCTCCAAGATGCTGTTGTAATTTCAGGTGGTCTTATACCTTTCATATCACTGATGTATTCATCTTAAATCTATTGCTTTTCTTAAAGCAGGTTTTGAGATTTATGTCGGATTTATTTTTTATAGTGAAGAAAATATGGAAGCGCAAGCATAACAAGCATGTTAGTTAACCACAATTTCTCTTTGAAAACAAGGAAGAGTAAGTAATATGACCAGGCAGAATGTTTATAGAAAACCAAGCGTGACGGCATCAGTGTGTTCCTCAGACTACTGGATCCATTGCATCTTAAAGTCAGTTCTTTGCATAAAAATATTCCCACTATAACAGCCACCCCTAGAGAACCACTACCAAAATATCCATGGGCAAGCCAGTGACTCTGAAGGCTGAGGCGGGAGAGTCACGAGTTCAAGGCTAGCCTGGGCAGCTTAGTGAGATAAATTACAAAGTTTAAAAAAAAAAAAAGTAGGCTAGGAATATGACTCAACAGTAGAGTACTTGCCTAGACTCTTTGAGGCCCTGACACCCTGGGTTCAATCCCAACCACCACAAAAAATAAAGTCCAAGTCACAGCATATGTGGTTTGGGAATTGTGGGATTGTTATTTCAAATAGATTTCAAAGGAGATAAGATGTAAGTTTCACTCTCTATCAGCAGGAGTGGGGGGAAAAGGCCCATAGTGTCTGAAAGGAAATTTTTGAATTATCTACAGTAAAATTGGAAGAGAGATTTTTCTAAGGTATATTATGCTAGTAAGTAGAGGAATTAAAAAATTAATTAACACTTAGATGAGCTTCACATGCTTTATGATAAGTTTATTTCCTTATGGAATTCTGTATTAGGGCTTTTTTTTTTTCATTTATAAAAGGCTGAGGTTTTCATACAAACTATGTATTCTGTGATTATTTTCTACAATCCTCAGATACTAGTAAAGAAATCACAACTTGAAAGAAATGCTGAAATTCTCAGCATGCTTTCTAAAATGCCTATCGGTTCTGTGGCTGTGTAACTTTTTCATAATATGTTACAATATATTCTCAAATCTGTGCTGTCAAACGGAATGCCTTGGGTCCTTCTATGTCAAATACTTGGTATGATGTAAAAGTGTCGAATTTTAAGCTTTAAAATTTACCCCAGTGTAATATTGACTTTAAGCCTATGGGGTGGGGAGGGGGCGGGGGCATAGAGAAAGACACTGAAAAATGGAAAGCAATCCCATGCTCATGGATTGGGAGACTTAATATTGTGGAAATGATGATTTTACCAAAAGCTATTTACAGATTCATTGCAATCACAATCAAAATTCTCATCTCGTCCTTCATGGAGCTAGAAAAAACTATTCAATGAGAGTAAATTTGTAGAACTTTGGTCACCTCAGACATATTGAACCTATGTCCAGTGAGATGCGGAAACCTCTCTTTACTGAACCGATGTGTGAAATTAAATTCTTTTTCTCCCATTCAAGGAAGAGTCCTCTAAGTTAAGCACATTCGTGAATGTGCAATTTAAAGTCATCTGAAAATAATTTTAGGTGAAGCAAGTGTGCAAGCACACATGCTTGTGTGCGTGTGTGTATACATGCATGTTGTATCCAGGCATGGGGGTATGTGCACTTGGAAGGAGAAGGCTAAGGAAATGGCCGATAGAGTTCAAGGCCAGCCTGTTCTATGTAGCAAGTTCCAGGCCAGCCAGAGCTGTTTTAAAACATGTGTTGTGCACTTCAAAAGTTTGTTTAAGGATATATGGCTGATTTCTTGCAGGAGATGCGTACCACATACAATTAGCAAACTGAAAGGTGCAGTCTTGTGTTTTCTTACAATTGCACCATTATTTCGGTACAGTACCCATGATATCCAGCCTTCCTTTCTAGCGCTATATATTATTTGTGTAGCGTATGCTCTTTCTTAAGCCTTGTTATTAGACTTCCTTCCTCCGGTTTATTCAAGATCAGCAGAGCAAACAGCTGTTTCTGAATCCAGTGTTTAAACATGAAATATGCTATAAAGCAGCCCAAATTGAACATTTCTCTGTTCCCGGGGAGCATTAAATAAATCAACCTGAAATAATTAAAAACGGCCAACCCCTCAGAATAGTCACTTGAGTTTTGAAAGTCAAAGTCTTTGCGACCCCTTATAAAACTGTCCATTTGATCGGTGCCAAGAATCCAATTGACTTTCTTCTCCCTGGTGGCCGATTTATTCTCCTGGACAGTTGGAAGCCTACAGAAACCATTCTGTGCTCTACAGCCCTGAGCTGTGGCAAATGCATTTGCCTTCTAAAGGCTGTTTAAAAAAAAAAAAAGAGGCAGAAACCTGAGTTCCAAACACTCCTGTATGACTTTTTGATTTTGTATCGTATGTGACCAGGTGCAAGTAACTTAACTCCTCCAAGATTCAGTGTCTATTGGTAAAATGAGAGAATTGAATTGAGAGATTTTTAAATTTTCTTTCTGTGTTCCAGTGACATACAGCAAGACTATGCCACCACCAGAAACATGGGGAGGAGATTTCTAAGGGCGGGGTGTGATGGCACACTCTTATCATCCTAGCACTTGTGAGGCAGTGAGCCCCATCCAGGACTACATGGCTCAAAAAGAAAAAAAATAGTTAGAGGACTCAATCAGGCATTCACTGACTGATGCGCCCCTGAATTAATAACAGAAATTGAATTAAACAGATGGTTAGATAGTCTAAGCTTTTTCCAAAGTAAACTACCAAGATACCAGGAAAAGTCTATTTGCATTTTTACATGGCTGATTAAATAGTAAACTGCGGAAAAAGAAACAGGAGCAATCCTTTCTTTTATTGAGTTTACAAAGCTCCTTGTTAATATATTGATGCTCAAAGCAACTTTAAGAATTGTGAAGTTTATAACACACACACACATACACACACACATACTAGATAATAGCATAAGAATACAGTGATATCATGAAAATTTCCCTTAAAGCAGTGGTTCTCAACCTGTGGGTTGCAATCCCTTGTGGGGGTCATATATCATTATCTTGTGATTTTCATTTACATTATGATTCACAACAGTAGCAAAACTAAAGACATGAAGGAGCAATAAAAATAATTGTATGGTTGTGGGGCTCACCCAAACCTGGGGAGCTGTATTCAAATGGTCACAGCGTTAGGAAGGGTGAGGACTGCCACCTTAAAGGGAGATGAAACAGTTCCACTTTAGTGACATCCTCACGAGATGCGGATGTTGTCCGTGACAGCTACCCAGAGTTTGAGATTGAAGAGTAAATCTAAAGGATCTCATACTGAAAATAGCATATGTTCTTAAGACTTCTCCTCACCCCCCCCAAAAAAAAAATATATACACACACACACACACACACATACATTTCTATATTAGATTTCCGAGTAGAGCAAGGCTCAAACTCGCCCAATATATGATCTCGTTATGCCTGAAGAACAAGCCATATAATTTGGTTATTTGCAGGTGGAGATGATTACAGAGTAAAGAAGGTCATTTTCTTCAGGTGTTTTGAGTAGTGCTCCTGAAGTCATCTATGAAATGTCATTACAAAAACCTAGAGCTGGGACTTAAAGCCATCAGCCACTTCCTCTCCCCCCCCCCCACACACACAACATGCTACCCACCACTCTAGCGGTCCGGAGACGTTCAGCTGGGGCACAAATGCCCATCGTCTCTATGTTGGCGGTGGCAGTTGACTGTAAACTTGAGAGATGACTTAACACTTCAAATGTCTGTCCTTTTGCTTCTTCAGCTGCTGCATATTATGGTAGAAAAGTATCCGGGTTGAGCAGCAAAAAGAAGCTCCGCTCCCCCCCCCCCCCCCCCCCCGCCGCTTGCTTTGCCCTGAAAATATAAATATTTAAATCTGATGAGAATTTTGGGAGTACTTCTATGAGGTGGAGACACCCTTCAAAACCAGGCTTTGTTCTCCTCCAACTACAAGGCAGGAGAACCCCAGCGAACTTTCTGCAAATAGCTGGAGACATCATTATTTTCATCTTCATAGGAAATTTGAAAGCTTGAGTGCTAATGAAGTTGGCATATATCTTACATATTGCTACCCAAAGAACAAAATGCTTTCCTTTAAATAAAGGCTTTAATAAGTCACAGACTGAATCACATATTAAATTCTCTTATTGCAACAGCAAATGTCTTTGGACTGCACAGTGGCAATCTATTTAAGTATAATTCCCCAAAACTCCAATAACTAATTTCAGTTTGATTTGATTTGATTTGATTAAGAAAGCCATATAATAAATTTTTTCCTCATACAACTCTCCCATTTAAAGAATCAGTCATGAAGTATTAATGGGGCACATACATGGAGCTACAGTTATGTGTTTCAGGCACAGTCTGTACACACATTCTTGTGAGCTTTTACGTTAAATACGTCTCAGAAGTAAAATGAAACTGAACAAGCGAACAGCAAGAGAACCACTGTACTTTATTAAGACACTATTAACTAGTAAATTTGTTAAAAATCAGTGCTGGAGAGTCTTTTTAGCGTCTTCCAAATTCACTGCCGTTTGTTTTACAAAGTTTTACCCATTGTTGTCAATCATGTTCCATAGTTCAAATTCTCCAGTTCAACTCTCTCAACCTCCAATGCCTGTGACTAAATTGTGGTTTAAACACACACACACACACACACACACACACACACACACACACACACACACACCAAAAGGTCACTTCAAGGATGGATGATGCCACCATCACCCTCACTCTGCACGTGGTTGTTTCTCCAACACATGAAACCCTCAGGTAATCGGTTTATTGGCTTTAATCCAGGATAGAAGTGTAGTGCTGTGGTGGAAAATGGCCCCAGCCTTGCAACAAGGTATCACCCGAGTTCATAGACCAACTGCACCCCTTCCCAGGTACTAGGTCCTGCGGAACTTCCTGAAGAGTCCCCAAGAGTAGCTATGAGTGCCTTTGCCCAAATAACTACTTCCAGGATTAGGAGTAATCCCAGTCCTCGGTAAGCAGTTGGGATACATAAACATCACATGGGAACAGCTCTTAAGTTATTCATGGTCTGAGTAAAATCGAATAGATGTCACGTTTAGATCCCTAAACGGCCTAAATTTACCAAACTTGTCATTAGTCAGGAAAACGGAGTAAATTTGAAAGGCTTAACTCCCTAAAAAGGAAGAGGCGATCATTTTAGTTTAAATACAAGGGGATGCAACAGGTTAGTCCTTACTGCCATAAAAATCCATGCCGGGAAGGCTTCTGCCATTTGGGCCTGTCAATCAAGAGCTTCTTTTCTAACGTTGTGTTTACTCTCAAAGGAGAAAAGCTTGAGGAAGCAGCAGAGGGCATGGTTTCTGGAGACTAACCCTGTTTCCCTTGCCCCTCGTCCCCAGTACGACTTTGTGGAGCTCCTGGATGGCAGCAGGTTAATTGCAAGAGAACAGCGGAACCTGGTGGAATCCGAAAGAGCCGGGCGCCAGGCGAGATCCGTCAGCCTGCACGAAGCTGGCTTCATCCAGTACTTGGATGCTGGAATCTGGCATCTGGCCTTCTATAACGATGGGAAAAACCCAGAGCAGGTGTCCTTTAACACCATTGTTATAGGTAGGACCCTCATCAAAGCATCCTTTCCCACCTCCAGCCTAAACTCTGCGGAGTAGAAACTAGCTCACCTTTGCCGCACTCAAGCGGTTTCTAGAGTGATAAAAAAGCCCGTGTAAAATGAACCATTTCTGAATTGCTCATTTGTGACTAGGTGGCAAGCCCTAAAGCTCTGTAAGAAAGGCTGTAAATTACAGTGGGGAAGAAAAGTACCTCAAGAGAACACTTTTAAAATCTGCATTTGAAGCGTCACTGCCTTGCGTCAGCATGCAGATTATCTTATATAAATGAATCGATTTGGGGTTTATGGGGTGAGCCACCCATAATCGCATCGACACCTAACTAAAATGAACAGAGTGACCACTTCGGGAAGAGGTGGGCGCCTCACAAATGCTTCCCCAACCCTGTCTCTCCTTCAGAGTCTGTGGTGGAATGCCCCCGAAATTGCCATGGAAATGGAGAATGTGTTTCTGGAACTTGTCACTGTTTTCCAGGGTTTCTGGGTCCAGATTGTTCAAGAGGTATGCAAGTTATCTCCTTACGCCGATATAAATAAGCTGTAGAAATACATCAAACTGAGGAAAACTTAAGCAGCACGGGAAACAAGCGGGGTGGGGGGCGGGGCACGGGCGGGGAGGGAATGGCGCATCGCTTGTTCTTTCGGGAGGCTCAGTGGAAAAACATGGCTGTTGAACCTTCTGTCCTGTGTTATTTCACAGCAGCCTGTCCGGTGCTCTGTAGTGGCAATGGGCAGTACTCCAAGGGCCGCTGCCTGTGTTTCAGTGGATGGAAGGGCACCGAGTGTGATGTGCCAACTACCCAGTGCATTGACCCGCAGTGTGGGGGTCGTGGGATCTGCATCATGGGATCTTGCGCCTGCAACTCAGGATACAAAGGAGAAAATTGTGAAGAAGGTAAACACGTCAATATTTACTGAGCCCTATTGTGTTCTCCCTAAAGAAACAGATTAAATCTGTCATCTTCAGTTTGGCAAGTGACTGTCTCTTTCACGTGCTTTTTAGGAAAGCAGTTTTTATTTCCATATTTATGAATGCATTGTTCTATTAACATTTTAACTAATAAAAAGAACAAATACCAAAGAGCCACTTTTGCTCTGTTTCTATAGCATGAGTAATTCTTTTTTTTTTTTTAACTGTGAGAAAGTAAGCAAGCATTTGTGTTTGGAAATCCAACAAAGGACTGGCTTGTTGTTTCTTCTTCTTCTTCTTCTTCTTCTTCTTCTTCTTCTTCTTCTTCTTCTTTTTGTTCTTCTTCTTCTTCTTCTTTTTTTACATAGATGCTGATTTCTTTGGCATCTCTAGAAAGAAAGAAGAATTGAATGTAATGTAATGAATAAGAACAACATTGTGGATTTGTTCCATCACTGTATAGGATGATGAGAGAAAAGACACTATACTGTAAAGTGCAGTTAAACCGGGTTTTCCCCCCCCCCAGAAAGCAAAAAAGCACCATTTCCGTTCTCCAATCAAATTGATTTTATTGATCTACACTCACAAAGTAATGCAATTAAGTCTCTGGAATTAAATTTTCAGGCCATTGACCGTACAAGTGTAAAGTTTTATTGAGTCAAATTGCTAAATTAAATCTCATCTTCTAAAGCACATTAAAGTGAATTAAGAAGAATAGAGTGGGTGACTCGTTTATTTCTCAAACAGTTTGAGGATCGCATACAGCTGTCAGTGGTCAGCGTTTGTGGAGCAGGTCAACATGTACAGGGTCTGTTCTCCAAAAGGCAGTAGCTGTGCCTCCGTCTAGGCACAGCACAGAGCAGTTGCCTAAAGCCTCCAGAGCATGTTGGTCTAATCCATGAAAATGGCAGATCCTTGCAAAGGTTTCAGTCACCCAAATGGCATCAGGCTGGTTCTTAATGCTCGCTTGTACTACATACAATTCCCTGCTCTTTCAGAAACAAGTTCTTGAGAACAGTAGATAAATGTTTGATCATCTAAAACATTCATATGAATTAAACTGAGTTGACTCTTAGCCGGGCGCCATGGCACGTGCCTGTAATCCCAGCACTGGGGAGGCAGAGGCAGGTGGATCTCTTTGAGTTCAAGGCCAGCCTGGTCTACAGAGTAAGTCCAGAACAGCCAAAGGCTCCACAGAGAAACCCTGTCTCGGATAAAATAAATATATAAAAGTTGATTCTCTGTCCTGCGTTAACTTGATGATATCTTTCCTCTTTAATAAGCCTGTTCTCATCTCTTGACTCTAGCGGACTGTCTAGACCCTGGATGTTCTAACCATGGCGTGTGCATCCATGGGGAGTGTCACTGCAACCCAGGATGGGGTGGCAGCAACTGTGAAATACTGAAGACCATGTGCCCAGACCAGTGCTCTGGCCATGGGACATACCTTCAGGAAAGCGGCTCCTGCACTTGTGACCCAAACTGGACTGGCCCAGACTGCTCAAATGGTAAGGTCAATTAATTCAATAGAAGCAAGTATTTACCGAGATATGCTCAGGATTTGGGATATTTGACTCTCTCAAGCACACTTGTTAAACTGAATTGCATAACTAAATTTTTTTCCAAAGATATAAATGTCTAAAGTAATGAGGTAGTTACTCCTTATTAAAAAGGAAATAAGCTTCGGTAACTTATTACTAGTGATTTACTCTTCTCTATTATTGGCAAATATTGCCTTGCATCTTCACAAGACAGCCCTATCTTCCTCAGTCTCATTGTATCTGTACTGCATAGACACACTAGTCCCTGGCTGGCCTCAGACTTACCGCCTAAGAGACTGGCCCTGTACTCACAGTCCTACGCCACCATGCCCAGAAATTCAAGCACCTTATGTCAGGGACAAATACTCTGCAATTTAAAATAGTGAAACTTGTATGACAACAGAAGGCTGAACATGATCACACTAAAAAAATACATACAAATGCATATTATGGGTACTAGTTCAACACAGATTTTAAATTATATTAAAAGAGAAATCACAGTAATCGTAATCACTAGTATACAGATGCATGCACATACCCGGGTATTACTGAAATGAACATTGTACAAAATGGTACTTGCTGATTTTTTTTGTCAAATACCATCTTTTTTTTTTCTTTTTTGGTAGGGTAGTGCCGATTGCAACTCAGGAACTAATTCCACAATATTCCCAGTCATTAGTCACACAGTGTGAGAGGATGCCATTCAGCCTAGAAGATTACAGTTTTAATTGGGAGCTAAGATGAGCACACGTGAAATAATTAGACGCCAATATAATATCATACCAAGTGTTACATGGAATAATTTGCTAAACTCAGAGGGGTGATCCCATCTTGATGAGCACTGGAAATTTTCTCAGGGAGTTCTATTAACACTTTTGCCTTCATTTAAACTTGGCAGTCTCGAGGGAAGGGCAGGTAAGGGGCCATTTGCGCCTAAGGAACCCGTTTAGGAAGTGTCTGAGGACTCGGGCTGTGAAGTCGGATACATGTGTTCACGGCCAAGTCTATTTCATGGATCTTTACTCTTCAGAAAATTACTGTGTGTCTCAGTTTACTCGCGAGAGGATTGAGCAGAAGCGTGGACTGAGGAGACGGCAGGTAGTTTGGAATCAATAGAAATGAAAAGGATAAAACAAGGGCAACGTTTTAGATGAACAACAGTTAAGACTTTCTGGAGCAGGGAGTTTGGGGTTGCCGAACAAGATACACAAGTTTGGTGAGAAGAGCTGAAAGTCCAAAGCAAGGGGAACTGGGATCCATATCAGTATTGAAAAGGGGCCCCGAGGTCAGGAAAGAGACGTAGCAGAGGCAGGTTGGTATTAGTTGGGAGGAAAGAAAATGAAGGACACTCAAACAGAAATAAATATTTGGGGGGTGGAGGTGGGGAAGGAGAGGAGAAGGAATGAGCAAGATGAGGATGAGAAAGGATGAAGAATAGACTAGATTGTCCCAGCCGTGCTGAGTAAATGAGAGCCTAGACTCGGGGCAGCGTCTTTCCGCTCTTCCGCCTGCCTCTCCCCCCCCCCATCCCCCACCCCACCCCCCACCCCCGGACCCAGCTCCTGTTTCTCTGATGAACTTATGAACACAGGAGTCCGGCTGTTCAGGTCCAATCAATTTTTGTGTTATTTTGTTTTGTTTTGTTTCTTTCTTTCTTCCAATGCTGGGTATCGAACTCGGAGAACTTGGGCAAGTGAGCTTCACCCCTAACTCTGGGTTCTGCGTATAGAGATTGGTTATTCGGTAGCTATATTTGGGTAGGGCAAGTTGTATAACTTCCCTGGGCCTCCGTTGCTTTATTATAAGGTGGGGATGATAGTGCCGCTGGGCACTTAGTACATGGGCAGTTAGGTTCAGATGCACTAGCCGAGCATCCATGTGTGGAATAGAGTCTTCTGCAGTGTTAGTGCTGATACTGTGGCGCTGCGGACATCAGCAAACAGTAGTTAGAAGCATGCAAACATGAACTATAGTTTGTTTCCATTTCTCATCCATTCAGAGGACATTCCAATTTTAAGTATTCACTGTATCCCCCAGTTATCAGGGCCATGAAACGAAATTATTTTCTTTATTAATGTGGCCTAGTAGTATACAATGAAACAAAATACTTCCAGGCAGCTAATTCACATTGCTGGGGTTTTTTTTTTCCTAAAGATTCATTCATTTATTTTTCTGTGTGTGAGTGTTTTGCCAGCGTGTATGTATATGCACTATGTGCACAGCACTGCCCACAGAGCCCAGGAGAAGAAATCGGATCTCCTGAAACTTCTCGCAGACACTTGCGAGCTGCCATGTGGATGCTGGGAACTGAACCCAGGTTCTCTGCAAGCGCAGCCAGGCCCCACAATTGTTGCTGTTTTTAAAGACAGAGTTGGGGAAAACTGGTGAACTTTATAAATTCTGCTTTCCTGGAATTTTGAGAAACTTGGGTGCCGTCTTTTCCGTCCTGTGATTCAAAATCATCTCTGATTCTTCAAATGCAAACCTGGAAGTAAGCTAAAAGAATTGTTTCTATAGGTTAATTTGTAATAGTCTTAAAACGTTTCTTTTCAGCCCAAGAGTGACTATGTTTTCTCATTTCCCCTCTCTGTCTCTCCTCCGTCCCTCCCTCCCTCCCTCCTTCCTCTGACAATCTTCTCTCTTCCCTCCCTTCCATCCCTGGCAAATACTTCTGAAAGTAGACAGAATGTATTCTGCCTGTGTTGTAGAAATAATAGCAGGGGAGAGAGGCCCAACCATCTCACTAAAGAGTTTTAGGAAATTTTTTCCAACCAATATTTATCAAGCTTGAGTCCCTGACACTGTCTGTATTCATTTGGTTTGTCCAGTTTTCTTTAAAAATGCCATATTTTAGCTGGGCAGTGGTGGCACATGCCTTTAATCCTAGCACTTAGGAGGCAGAGGCAGGTGAGTCTCTGAGTTCGAGGCCAGCCTGGTTTATGGAGTGAGTTCCAGGACAGCCAGGGTTACCCAGAGAAACCCCGCCTTGAAAAACCAAACCAAACCAAAACAACAAAAGAGAAAGAAACACATATTTAAGTTATAAGGATCAAAATAAGCAGTTATTTCTGAAATTTTGCTTAATTGCATTTCTAGCTCCTGTACTTTCCTTTAAAAAATGCATTCCACAAAAGAAAGCCCAGGTTCGTTTTGTAGGGGTGATTGCTTGAGTAGTAAGGGTTCTCGGTTCAGGTCTGTCCTCCCGCGGGAGCACCAGTCTAATCACACTTACTGTACAATAGCCCTGGCTGGAAAGACGTCATCCCAGTTTGCTTCCCGCTCTCATCCAAGCAGCAAAGGAACGGACAGAATGCCCCCTGGTTTTGTTCCATATAAATCTCAAAATGACTAAAAATGCCATCCACCTTCATAACATTATCCTGCCACGAATAGCAATAAATAAGGAAATCAATGTGACTTCACGGATTAAATTGCCTACCTCTATTATTTTATGTGTTTAGGTTTGATATCATCCATGCTGAGGTAACTAGTTTATAGTTGAGAATAAATAAGAAAATTCTATCCAAAATTAAAAAAAATATATAAAATCTGAAGGTAGAAAGTGGATGGAGGACTTTGTTCTGCCCATGTTGATAGCCCCACTTCAAAGCGGAAGTGTAGGACATTAAACTCAGTGTATAGAACGAATGAGAAAAAGAAGTGTTCTTTGGGAGAAAACGGTTAAATGTAGAAAAATGTTAGACTTAATTATCAGCTGTGAGAAGACAGAAAACTTAAGATAAATAGCAATGACCTCACCGTGCTCAGGCTCACCCTGTGATCGCATCTTGTCCTGTATCTGCCTAGTACTGACAGCTGCGTAGGTCTTATTTACAGCTTATGCAAACATTACTGTGTGCTTACGTATGTGGCCGAACGTTTGCTAACGATATAAATCAAAGGTTTTAACTAAATGGACCCTAAAGGAAAACACTGCGAGCTATCTCTTTTGCTATTGAGAACATGACCTTCAGATAAATAGATTCAATGAGAGAGTAGAATTTATAACAAGAGCAGTGAGTGAAGCTATTTAAAAAAAGAGGGAAAAAATGAATTATTTCCGTGATGGAGTTTATAGGTTTGAAAGCAACAGTTTCCCTCTATCTCCACCAGCAGTGTGTCCATTAATTAGCCCTTCAATTCCACTTCAATTAAATTAACTCTAATTAATAAGTTCATTACAAAGATTGACGCACCTTGCTCAAAGCCGGTGTGTTAAACGCTGATAAACAACTTCACCCTAATGAAAAATTGATTCGATTGAATAAAAGGGGAACCCCCCCCCTCTCTTCTGATGCTGAGGTGATGATGCTGTGTTGCTCTGAAGTTAATCAAACCATCTTGGTCTCTTAATCAAAAATTTAATTCAAAGGAGATAGAAAAACATGGTACGGGGAAAGAAAAAAAAAAAAGAAAAGAAAAGAAAAAGCAGGGACACAACTCTGTCCCAGCTAACGTCCTGTGCGTTAGTCATGAGGATGTTACCGTTCTCATGATGTCTTACTGTGCTGTCACTAGGAGACAAGGATGTGGGTGAGGATGATGCTCAAGAAATGTCACTTGGGGACTGAGTGTGAGAGTAAGAGTGTGTGGTGGTACCAGAGCTTGCTACTCTTAATGGTAAAGAAACAAGGCAGCCATCTCTTCCCTATCTATTAGAAATGGTTTTGGAGTGAAAACCAAAACTGGAACAGCAGTTTTGCAGTCTTAGGACAAAACCCACAGTTAACTTCATATATAAAGAATAAAAAAAATCACCATTGAGATGTAACAAGAATAAATTAATAAAGAAAAAAAAAGAATAAAAAATCAAGTGTTCGTCAGAGTTCCTTCTCCCTCTCTTTCTTCCTCTTTCTCCCTTAGACCTAGTTAAAAATAAAGCTCTTAAGAAAGCTTTATTTAAAAAAAAAAAACAAATGACTTCAGATATCTGAATTCTTTTTAAAGGCTTAATCTAATTTTATACAATTTGAAGGCATTTGGTCATTGTGCGCCTTTCAAAAATTCGAGTGGATGAAAATCTTTGTTTTTTCAAATGACAGAGTCGATGCGTGTGTGTGTATATATATCATTAAACTGGTTTTCTATTATGTGAGCTAGGCAATTTGTATCTGTCAAGAGTACAAATTTACTAAATAGGAAAAACAACATTTCCTCTTATTTAACCAGCATGCCAGCATGTGTGAGCAAGCTAATGTACTTTCTATAATGGTCTCCCTAAAGTTTCTGAATATTTAAAATTTTTTAAGCCATGGCTTTAGCAGTCAGCCCTTTTCACTTCTCAGTAACCGTATATAATGCAATTCCTGTTAAGTCCCTGACAGACTTCGCAACTCAAGCATCTCATCATTTGGGTGTGCATTTTTTCTTGGCTGCCAAGGGGTAGCCTTATATGTTTACATATGACTATTCTGTATACATAATATTTCGTGTATAAAACAACTATAAAGAAATTTTCTCAAACAATTGGCATGTGTTTTACGTACCTGCATAGCCAACGTGCAACATTAAAGATGAAGGAATGTAAAATTTTTGCCATTCACAGTTGCTACTGACTGATGCTGAAATTAACAATGACTTTGCTTTTTCACTTTGACAGTTAAGGTGTAACTCCTAATAATAATTCTCCTTCTCACCGCCAACCCGTTCTTTTCTCTTGCCTGGACTCCTCTTTTTGCAATATAGAAATATGCTCGGTGGACTGTGGCCCACACGGCGTTTGCATGGGGGGCACTTGCCGCTGTGAAGAAGGCTGGACAGGGCCGGCGTGTAATCAGAGAGCTTGCCACCCGCGCTGTGCAGAACATGGGACCTGCAAGGACGGCAAGTGCGAGTGCAGCCAGGGATGGAACGGAGAACACTGCACGATTGGTAGGCCGGCCAGACTTCTCACTCTTTGCTATTTCTTTTTCTTTCTTTCTTTCGTTCTCCCCCCCCCCCTTCCCCCCCGTGCCGGGACCAAACCCAGAGCCAGCTACATGATAGACAAGCAGCCTCCCACCGAGCCCCACCCCCACCCGTACATGATTTCCCTTGTCCTCCATCTACTGCAAAAGAGGTCAACTCCTTGGCTGCGTTTTCGACTTTGAAGAAGCTCCCCTCTCCAAATTATTTTTAATAGTCTTATTAGAGAAAGGAGTTTTGTTTTTGATTGCTCTCGTCATTTCACGGTGTTAATTCATTTCTTGTTAGAGAAGCTTGCCGGAGTGTGAGAAAGAACTGTTTGTATTTGTTGCTTATTATGGCGGCCACAGAAACGGACTCGCGTGAAGAGTTTTCAGTCCTTGGTTTATAAGCCGTGCATTCTGTCTGGTCAGCTATAATGTACCTATGCAGATCAACCACAGAGTGCCCGCCCGGCCGCCATAGCTTTCCTTTATCATTACATACTGTCTGCTAGTATGTATATTGATATTCCTCCTAATAACAAGTGTAGTCTCTACAGATTTTTTAAATTTTCCCCAAATACCTGGCCTTGCTGATCCCTAGAAGATCCCATCCCAGCATCATCTCTCTTAGTCTTTTGGTCCAATGAGTTTCTACCAAGAAGGTTTGATTTTTTTTTTAAGTGGCTTTATGTTGCGATTTCATTAGAAGTAAAATAAGAACAAGCCCAAGTGTAGCTGTTCCTGATATGACTGACACTTCTTCAAACACAGTGTTGTTCTCAAACACCCGTAGGTTGGATACAATACTAACCATATTTTTCAGACCAAAAATGGCTTTTGTAAAAAGGAAAAAAAAAAGTGGTGAGAGAGGGTGGTCCCTGACCAACACTTAATATGGATTCAACAGTATCGAAAACAAATAAGCCATCTTTTCAACATATGCGTATTCCTTTACCGTTCAAGCTACAGGATTAAAATGCTCAGCTACTAAAGTGCGTAAGAAGGCAAAGCATGTCATAAATTCCTGCCTCACTTCATTAAAGGTGTCCGCCACTGAGTATAAATGACAAACATTGCAGAAGGTAAGGCGCTGTGATTTGTCAAATCTTTTGTGATCATCGGATGAAATCAGATGAAACTGTTTGGGAGCGTGTCAGTAACTTAATGTGTATGTATGATGCCCTTCTTATTCTGCTTACAGGGACTGGGCAGCAAGACATTTCATCATGAGAAATTGAAATCACACATGTCTTATAAAAGAGTCACAAATCTGCAGCCACGTGCACATACCTACCCCCTCCCCCACACACACACATAATTAAAAGTCCGTCTTTTTTTTTTTCTTTTAATTTAGCACAATTCTCCCTTTACCAACTTTATATAAGGTTCTTTGCAATGCTCTTGACATCCCTGAGATCTGTTTCAAGAGTCCCACCACATCCACATGTTTGATGATCTCCCTCGACAAATGTTTCAGGGCTCCCAGCACCTCAGAGGTGATTGGACTCTTAACTATAGTTTATAATGATAGAAAGAAGGAAGGATGCATCGGAGTCTGGAGTTGTGTGCAGTGCTAGCTTTTCCCCAGGTTGAGGTGCAGATGTGTGCGTGCAGAATTTCTGCCAAGCAGCGAGCCATCTGAGACACACAGTTAAGGACTTCTGCTCCGGTAGCTGTCTTTTGTCTGCCACGATCGCTAATATCTCAGGCATCAGAAGAGAAAGTGTTCAGGGCTCCTTTGTGGACATGGGACCCATAGCAATACAGAGAGCCTCCAAGTGTCCCCATGTTACACAGGACTCAGCCCTACCAGCTTCTGATGGTCCCATCTGCACCATCACCTGTGCAAGCCCCTTGGAGTGATTTGATGGAGGGGATGCTACTGCCTGACTGTGGGGGAGGTTCGGTCTGCTGAATTCATCCACAGATATATATATATATATATATATTCACAGCTCTTTCCCCAGTGTTCTCCTTAGCTGTGACATGGCTTTCCCTTCTGCTGTCGACGAGGCTTCTAGAGCAGGGCCCACATGTGGCTCATGAAACTACATTGAGGCAGGACATGATTTGGCAGGCAAGATTTCTCTGTCTTTCTCTGGACACACCAAGGACCGTATGGCACTCCTATGTCCAAATAGTTCCTTGCTGGAACCTCAGGGTACTCACACATTGGAGGCAGGACTACAAAAACCTGCTTCTTACGTCACATGACCTCACAAGTTACTTCTAGCTAGGAGCAAAAAAAAATATAGTTCTCACTATATAGCCTAAAGGAACAGCAAATGCATGTACATAGTTTTTAAAAAATCAGAAATGAACCAGAAAGCTACTAATAGGCACATATGACTTATTACCCACTAAGCTATTTTGTTGCAGTGCCCTCACTGGCATTGGCAGTTTTATATATAGTTAGTAGTTTACTTTGTGTAGATTGTCCCTAAGCAGTTCCCTAGTTGTTTGGAAACAAACAGGGTTTTTGTTAGTACTGGGTCTTGTTTGTTGAAGTTGGAGGTCTCTTGCAGTGTTGGTTAACAATTCTGTTTTCTGTTGTCTACATTAATTGTGTTGCTTTATCCACAGTACAGGAAATAAAGGACCTGCTTGGATGTGAACCTTTTCAAAGATGTAGAGCCCCTCTTGGGCTGAGGGTATAACAGCTGTGGTAGAATGTGTGCCCAGTAGACACAAGGCCCTGGGCTCAATTCTCAGCACCACCAAAAAGAAAGGCGTAGAGACTCTTTTAAATCCTTCTCAGCTCTTTCAGGCTATTAGAAGGATTCCAGTTTTGTCACACATAGATGCAGTTGCCCTCTCTCTGCTTATATCAGTGCTACAATGAGCTGCTGGCAAAGCATCCAGGAAATGGGGGGGAAGGGGGGCAGGGACGGGAAGAGTGCTCTCTCATTTGGGACGGTTACTGTATTTTTCGGACCATAAGAAGCACTCCCCCCCCCCAAAGTGGGGTGGAAATTAGGGTGCACCTTATGGTCTGATTGCTGGTTTTACTCTTTTTCTTGTTTTACTGCTCTAAAAACTGCGCGTGCCTTATGGTCAGGTGCGTCTTACAGTCCGAAAAATGCAGTACTATTCTGTGCAACTCCTCTCAATTCAAACGCCTATCTGGCTAAAAGAAACTGTCATCTTATGGGAAACTACTCATAAATCAGCGAGATTTTCTCTTCATTTCTCCATAGTATGTGTCATTTCATAGAATCCAAACAGGGAGGTTAATTGGAAAAGAGGTGGAGGCAAAATTAAACAGTTAGAAGGAAACGCTGGTTCTCAACTGAAAACAAAAGAATATTCATTAGTCATCTTACTGTCTTCATAAACTCAGTTCATGCTTCCATAAAACCATGGGCCTGTTGACAGAAAATTAGGAACGCCGAACACACGCAGGACACTTGCTCTTACTTCAGAGGGTTCCATCCTGATATTTTTATTAGCGGATCCATATTTTCCTCTTATTACAAATCACAAGTTCTGCAGATTAGGCGTGTTCATCCATGGGACTCGTGCCGAGCCCTCTTTCTCGGGTTATGCTTTTGCCAGTGGTGCGCGCAGATGGAGAATAAAGCAGTGGGGGACTGGCTTTCAGCAGTAGTGTGATTAAAAAGGGGTCTCTTTCTCTTCCTCCCTGGAAGGCACTTAGGACTGTTGGGCCCTTTTATGAATAAAGAAATAAAGAGGGTTTTAATGAAAGAGCCACACCCGTGAGGCTTGTCATTAACATGGTGTGACAGTAACAGCACACAACACGAATACAACTCTGAGGTTGAAATACCGTAGTCTTATGCTGTGATGCTGTGGCTCAGCCACAGGGGACAGGATGGCTCCTGTATTTGTTTTTCCTGAGCTAGGAAGCATGTAAGGATATCATGGAGGGCCCCCTCCCAGAAGCAAGCTGAAAATAATGTAAAATGGAGTTAAATATCTTATAAGCAATAGTTGGCATGGTTTGAATGCCGCGTGGCTGTCGCTGTATCTAAGAAGGTTAGCCGATTCTGTTCTGTGAGAGTTAAAGTGACTAGTCAAGTGTAAAACTAGTATCTGATGTTCAAATCTGTGAACTGTGAGATACTAGTGAGTTGAGACAGACCAAACTGAGTGAGCTCCTACCACGGCTTTTTAGCAGGACTTGGAACCTATAAACATGTGAAGGCAACTCGGTTGGTTTGGTTCAGTCTTCTGGCTGAGGAAAAAGAGGGCACAGCCATAGGCGCTTGGCCTGTGCCTCCACTGAAGTAGCCACGGAATAATGCAAACACTGTACCAGCATCTACTGCATGTTGTTTTTCTAAGCAGACTTGCAAAACCATCTGAGTGTCCTAGGCTGCGAGAAGTCCTAATGGCCTCGTTTTGAGTACTCATTTAATCTGTAACTTCCACAAGGGCCTTTCTTTTTAGTGTTTGCTGAAAAGATTTTTCCCTGGGTTAATCCATTTATATCTGAGTGCACTGGAGACTAAAGATGAGCTTGAGGCCCGAAGAGGCCACATCAGTGTTGAATAGCATGTGATTGTTCTCCACCATGGAAAGTTGTCACAAAGGACAAGAAGGCTCAGCCAGCTCTGCATGTCTTCTCAAGATGGTCAATATTTTCCATTTCTCCGGGGAACCAAAAGTGAGGGCATGGGCTTGTGTTAGTAATAGTGAAGAGCCACAGGTTAGAGAACATCCTAGAACAAGCTCCCTCTGAAATACTTGACTCCCCAATCCAGTAAATCTTAATCCCAGAATCCCATAGATGTGGACAGTTGAAGAAGGTTCTGTCTCCTCTTTTGTGTTAAAGATTTGGGTTTAATTTTACAAGGGGGTGGTTTGTAACTTCTCTCTACTCCATCCATGATCCGGAAGGATGAAGTCTTTTGGATCCTTGCACTATCTGGAGGACATTTGAGGTCTCTTGCAATTCTGGGATGCCTTACCTGCTGAGGCTTTCTGCTGAATATGCAAAGGGAGTGTGGGAATCACCTTCACTTTTCAAGAAGTCTTGAGACCCACTTTGTAGGCATCACCTGCACCATCACTCTTTACATGTGAATCCACCACTTCTCCCGTTAAGCATCATTGAACAGCTTCTCTACGATGCTTAGCGAATACTGTTCCATTTAAAAGGCGATACAACTTTTTCTTAATACACAGGCTTCTAATGTCCTCAAGTCATTTCTGCGACTCGGCATGCCTAGTGCTGAACTTACTGTTCTTAGACTCAGTTGGAGTCTTTCTTCTAATGTAAAGGGAATGCAGTAATTGATATTTATGTGGGGTTTTAGATTACAGTAGTCTGATGTCTGAGAACCTGTGGGCTTGTGTGCTTGCAAAACCATTAAGTGACCTTGAGCAACTCACACTCTCTACACATGCGTCCTTTTACAAAGAAGGTGAATGTTCCTAAATCAAAGGACTGATTGAGTTAAGTGAAATGGTATCTTATGAATTATAACACTTAGTCAAGTGCCTATAAAAGAGAGCTCAATAGTTTTTAGTTTTAATTTTCTTAATAAGTATGAATGAAATAAAATGCAGCTCAGACCATGGGTATTGACATTTTTTTTAAAAAAATTGTGAAACCAGGAAGGTCTGGTAGTACAGGTCCATAATCCCAGCACTCGGGAGGCTGATGCATGAGGATCACAAGTTCAAGTCCATCCCAGGTATGTAGGGATGCACAATAAAAATATTGCCAAAGGCATTTACTTAAAGACTTAATAGAATTCCTGTTGTGTTATAAGACAGAACGTTATGGCGGAGTGGATATTCTTTAACAAGAATTTGTGTGATGTCCAGGTTGGGGGTTAAAAGAGTTGTTTTTGAAATCATGATATAAGAGAAAGGTAAGATATATTAAAGTAGTTTTCTTAGTTATGTCTCAAACACAGAGCTGTTTATTGGATAACATTGATGTTTTTTATGTACTTTGAGGCAATTCAAATGGAAATTTGACCTGGGGAAACACTAATTTTTTTAAGCTACAGAAGACCAGCTATTTGTTTTTATTCTAACTCCTTAGTACATTGTACCACGAGTGATCACAATGAGGTGCTTGGTTTGCTGAGATACAGCGTAAGTATATTGTACTCCACAGTTTCTATTAAACTGCATGGCTGCTTTGAGCTTTGAGATACTAAGGACCAGAGACAGAAAATGAAATGTGACAGCTAGGGAGTTACCTACTGAGCGGTATGGCAAAGAAAAGGATCGAAACCTTTGCCAGTGTGGCCAGCGTAGGTTGGTGTTCCATTCCTATCTCACACAATACTGTAATTCCATAGTTAGAATACGCTGGGTAGCCAGGTGTAGTGGCATGTGCATTTGAGCTCAGCACTCCAGAGGCAGAAGGAGGCAGATCTCTGGGAGTTCTAGGACAGCCAGGGCTACGGGGCTGCACAGAGAAACACTGTCTTAATAAGAAAAAAAAGACTATGTTGCAAAGTAGAGCTCATATAGTTTTGTATGTGTTATAACTTTTTTTTTAGGTAACTCGTCCTCTTTTGATGAGGTAGCATGAAGTCTGTCTTTAACAATGAGTCATCGCTGGTGAGGTCACATATGCTTGGAAGTTCAGCGTGCCCCTGAGTCACGAGCCCCTAACACGAGGGTTTCCTGTTTACATGGCGCGACATACTGACATTGGCAACGATGACAAAAGCGACAACAAACATGCAAAAACAGTATGTCAGACCAGACTTGTCACACAATAATATGTCCTGAAATCTGAACTAGTGCTGAAAACTTATGTGACATCACCAATAACAAATCTCAGGGTCTAATGAAACTTTTCTAATCAACAGTCTAATCAATAATGAAACTCATGTTACACGTCACATTGACTGAAGGCCAGATTACCTTTCTCAACTCTCTAGAATTATTACATATACATTATATATTTTGTACTATGTAACATATAATATAGAAACATTACAAACCCATTGTCATTTTAAAGAGAGTGACAAAGTAGTGCTGTCCTGCAGTCAGAGAAAAACAACTGTTACATAGCGTTTCTGATGCTGATGCTATCCATCAACTTAAAATTTTTCTGCTTTGTGATGATTTTTCTTGTTCCAAATACTTCTTTACTTGTGCACAACACTTCATCTATCTTCATGGGTTTTTTTTAAAAGAGTCACCTCCCAAGGTTATAAAAGTTTCAGTCCCCCCTAAAAGACAAACTGTATCTACCCTGGCCCCCCACTGTACCATGTGCTGCCTGTGGCGTGATAGGAAGTTTGTCCATTCCCTCTGTTGTCAACTGCCTTCCTGCTGGCATACTGGACGGCTTGAAATGGCAGTGGGCACAGTCCTGGCACAGAGTAAACACCACGCAGCGGCAGCTTGCCATCACCACTGCTCCTGGAGCATTCAGGTTGACATTAATGGACCGAGACTAATGCTTTCTTCCTGGGTCATCTCTCGGCCTCTACTTATTCCCTCTGAGAAACGGGGGTGCCTGCTAGACACAAGGATAAGCTCCGCTTTCCGGTACACTGGAAGTAAAGCCAGTAATGCCTAAGTGAACTGTCCTCCATGGTGCAGGATGATGGGTCATCCCATCCCATTAAGTATGGAGTTGATGGGAAGGAAGTTGCCCTAAGCCTTTTGGGCAGTAGAGTCAGACAGGCTGGAAAGCCTTCCATGGAGTGCACAGCATGAGAGGTGTCCTTGTCCTTCTCGCTAATGCTACGTTGATAAAAGCTTGGATGGGACTGGGGGATGCTGGTCCCTGGGAGAAGAGAGGGAAGCCTTTTTTGAGCTCACCAGGCATCATCCGTGTTCTGGGAACCAATATGGTTTTCTGATGTCTTGATTTCTTCTATTGCAGTACCCTTAGTGTTCATCCGGGGCCTCTCTGATATTATTTTTCTCCTTTAAGCCCTGACTTACTCACTTAATAGTCTTATATACATTAATTTATGCTCCATAATACCTTCAGAATTGACAGTTTCTTAAATGAAGTCCTTTGCTCTCTTTGCCACAAGTGCAAATCACTTCCTCTGACCTCTCTAAGAGATGGGCTCCCTCTTCGGTTAGGATGTCGTTGCTGCCTTTACTTCTTTGCGGTACTCGAGAAGCCGCATCAGAGATGTTCGTTACCCCCACCCCCCAGCCTATATCACTTCTGTAGGGAGGGGAAGGAATGTTGGGTGTCTACCCATCTTCATGTGGTTTACTTCACCTTCAGGTCATTCTCCTGCCATGTGAACTGTCCTTCGTATTAATTTGTTTTGTTTTTTTGTTTTGTTTTTTCACATAGACTGATTCCATCACAAAAGGCCATGGGGTTGTGGGTTCAATTCAGTGATGCCCCGGCCAGGGTTGCAGGCAGGGGCAGAGCTGTGCTTTCTGCTGATGTCATTTACTTAATGGTCCGTAGCCTTGCTGACTGAGGGTAAAGTCAGCTACCCAAAACTGATTTGGTGATTTTGGTGGAACTTGATTAAGTTGGACTCGGTGTTTCTGGCTTGACTTAGTCTCAAATGCTACATTGCCCGAGTATTTGAGTCATTTGATTTCTGCCTTTATAATCCATACCCATAAAGCAACAGAGTTGTAATAAATTTGCACTCTTCTATGAAGTTTTTGTGAAATATGTTGCAACATTAGCTCCGTGGTATTCCATCCCGCCCTTGTGCATCATCGTAGCCTTCCTATCTATGATGAATGTATGATGATATAAGATATGTATAAAATACCAAATGATTAAATTATATCCTCATACCATTCAAATTCTCAATTCAAAAGTAAAGCCTGGAATCGAGTTTTCATTTGCATTTGTACCTGGCTTGCTGTAGAGTTGGTAGAATCATCATCTAATGGGTGCCTTGAGGGGGGCATATTTCTTAGGGTACCCATTACTTTATCCCTAAAGATGGGGTGAAGTGAGCATAGTCAGTGTTTGCTGTTGGAATGTCCTTGTCTTTCTGCTCAATCTCACTGTTTTCTGTCCCATCCTTGATGCTATGATTTATTAGGAGGCAGGGACATCAATGGCATGAGACTGTCAATCAAAAGGTACCAAAGCCTCTGAAAGCTCCATCACGTGACAGGCGTATCGCTTAGGGTATTGTTAGTGTGTCCCATGCTTTAGGAAAGGAACAATGTTTAGGACATCTCAAAGTCAATCAAGAGCATCAGTGGTTGATTGTCCTGTGGGTGAATGTTTCTAGTAACATAAGTGTTTCCAAGCAGGTGATGTACACATTTCCTGTAAGGATAGAAAATTCAAGCTCTTTCAAAGGAAGCTTTCTCACCTGCTTTCCCAGCCCCGAGGTGATGAACGAATTGCATCTTGTGCTGAAAGAAAAGTTATACTCAGGTCCTGCTACAGTCTACATCCTCTCCTAGAACTCGGGTCCCAAATTTGTGCCTAAATTAAGCTTTCTCTCACCCAACTTATTGGAAAGCATTCTGGCTTCAGAAACATTAGCTTTCAAAAAAAATAGAAGGGTGAAGCCCTGAGAGTTTTCTCAAGTGGGTCAGTACAGAAGATGATTCCAGGAGCTTGTGTTGTTTTATGATCACTCATAACAAGTTAAAAACAGCCTCTTTTCACCCGAAAACAGTTTCCTTTTTTACCTGCCCGATTTTGTTGTGGTTTGCTTTTACTTTTTCATCCACATAAATTTGTTTGAGGTGTTTGTTCATTTGGTTTTTTTCAAGACAGGGTTTCTCCATGTAGCCCTGGCTGTCCTGGAACTTGCTATGTAAACTAGACTGGCCTTGAACTCAGAGAGATCCGCCTGCCTCTGCCTCTTGAGTGGTGGGTTTAAAGGCGTGCTTCATTTAAAGGCATGCAGCAACAACACCCAGCCTATACATATTTCTTAAAGTTCATTAGTCCTTTGAGCATTTCATACACGTTTTAATAATATTCAGCCCCACTTCCCTAGTCACCCAAACTTTTGTCCATTTTTTTAACCCTTCACGACTAATTTGTACTGCCCCGATATTCGTAGGTGTGTGTTTTCCCACTGGAATGTGGCCAACTTACCAGAGCCTTCACCCTCAGAGAGAACTGTCTATCTGTCTGTCTCCTAGCAGCCAGCAGTTGCCAACAGCTCCCAGGTGGGATTTCACTCCCAGCTTCCATCGCCACACTGAGATTTGATCTGGCTTGAGCCCGCATGGGTCTTGTGCATGCTGTCACAACCATTGTGACTTCATGCGTTCAGCATCCCCGCTGTGTGCAGAAGGCAATGCCTTTGCAGTCATCCACCACCTCTGACTCTCTTTCTACCCCCTCTTCCACAGTGATCCCTGAGCCTTGGGAGGAGGGAGTCAGGTATACACATCCCAGTCAGGGTTGGGCATTCTGTAGTGTGTGAATACCCCGTTGCTGTATTCACAGAAAAAGGTTTGGCTGAAGGTGAATTTTTTTCCTATGCTTCTTTATGAGAGGGTCGATGACCTTCTCCTGTTTGAGTGTCTCTTTAATGAAACTGGAAAACAACTGTCTGAAATATGGCTACCATTTCTGGGATTTAACAGGCATGGGCCTTGGGTAAATTAAGGAGCAAAGGAGGTCCTTAAATATGAATGCATTGCCAGATGCTTTTCCATTAAACTCTGTTGGCTGAATGAAATTAGTAAATAATTATGTTGGTGGGGAACCTACTACCTCCAAATGTGATATAATGCCTTCCTTTAACAACCGAGCTTAATTTTTTTTTTCCTATACACCAAATTAGTTTTTTAGGGCAATCTACATTGCAAATTGACCGATTTGCATTAAAACTATGCCTACTTGTTCTGATTTGTCAACACCTCTTTTTTTTTTTTTTAAGTCTAACATTAAGCATGGGTGGGTAAAGCCATCTGCTTATGGAGCTCGCCCGCAGCTCCATCAGTTAGCACATGAGGCAGGTTACAGCTGTTTAATTGTTACGGTGCCGAGTCATTCCCTTTCTATCCAAAGTTAATATTTATATATGCGTGCATAAGAAAGCATGTGGTTAAACATAAGTAATCTAATTGTGAATTAATGACAGCAGGTATTCATTCATTAGTCCCCGCGTGAACACTGAGGTGGAAAATAGTGCATCTCACGTGCAGTCCAGCTCTTGACTTGTAAGCTAAGTCCCCGGTAATGCTTAGCATGCATGCGAGCCATCCACTCCTCATCCACTGGTCCACAGAAAGGGAAACAGCACCGTATAGCTGCCTTACAGTGTGAGGAGATAACAAGCTGTGTGGTGATTCCCCGGACTTTAACTCTTTCCGGCACTCCAGTCTGGCAGCCTTCGAGCTGTGACCCGTGTAAGCCCAAGCCAGGCAGTGAGAGGCCTAGCTGTACAAGTTCATGTACACACGTCAGCCACACTTCTGAAAAGCTTGTCGAGGCTGAGAATGGTCTTCCTTGACTCCAAAACGGCGAGGGACAAATTTAAATTTATAGCAGTCTGCTATAAAAGTTAACAATGTATATTCCATCTGTTCAGTGCATTTCCTAGTGAAAATAGGATGGAAAACGCACACTATATGGATAGAGACTTGCATGGAAAAGAGGGTAGCGTAAGGCCCTGGTTCCCATAGAGTTCCTGCAGAAGTAATGTAGACTTCTGACCTATTTGGGTATTTAGGTGGACACTCAGACACATTTATAAAATGTTAATGGGCTTTCCTGAAGTAGTGTGAATCGGTGGTGTGCTGTCATCGGGAAAGCGGCATCACAAATCGGTTAATGTGCAGCTACATCAACAGGAGTATTTGAGTGTCACGGAGGAAGAGGAGGAGGAAGAGGAGGAGGAGGAGGAACCTCGTGGGTCTCGGTTTTACAAATATAATCTATGGTTTTTTTCTGTTTTTGTTTTTGTTTTTGTTACTGAAATAGGGTTTTCTCTGTGTAGCCCTGGCTGTCCTGGACTCACTCTGTAGACCAGGCTGGCCTCGAACTCACAGCGATCCACCTGCCTCTGCCTCCTGAGGGCTGGGATGAAAGGCGTGCGCCGCCACGTCCAGCCCCAAATATAATCTATGGATAAGATGAATTAATAGTGCCTAGTATCTGTTAAGTTTCTATTATGGGCTGAGAAGAAATACAGAGAGGTCGTCATAGATTCGCTATATTGTGAGGTAAAGCTATTAAGGCTCAGAGATCTTCCTCTGGAGACTTTCTCTGTGATTGTATGGCTAGCGTACGAGAGGAACTCTATTCCAAAGCCAGAGGAGCCATCCCCAAGCTCGTGTGCTGAGGCTCCCTGGCACATCGGTTTCAGTTGTCCAAGCATGTGTGTATATAGTAGGAATTTTTCCATAATAAACTAATAACTATCTGTCATAAAAATCTGAATGGTTATAGAAACAGATGAAGTAACAGTGATGACAGTGATTGTTCAGTAATAAAATGCCACGTGTTTACGAATCTTTTTCAGAGAAATCTGAAAGATTTTTCAGGAAGGCTTGAACTGCATCTGTTAAAAGAACTTCAAGTTTGTCAAATAAAATAACAATTACCAAAAAAAAAAAAGAAAAGAAAAGAAACGAAATAGCTTAAAGAGCATTCATTTATACTGGGAGGGAGTTAAAGAGTTTGGGAGCTATTTATTGAAAAGTATATGTAGCTCCTTGCATAATTTAAGCTTATATCCAATTTTTATGTCACCTGAAATCATTAGGCTAAATACTTTGTGCAGACATTGTCCACTAAACAATTTACTTGTAGGAAATGATAGATTATATGTATCACTACTGTCTGCTTGGGACAGGGCATAAAAAGTTCATATGTTTACACATATGTATACACACGTGAACTTCGGCACCTCAGATGTAGAAAAATGACATTCTTTGTAGGAGCTATATATCTACTTCTACATTTTTATAAATAAGTTATAGTTTCTCTGGGCTGAGTGAAAAGGACAGTTTGGTCTTCTTAATTAATGTTTTCCTAGATAAAAAGAAAGCTGATGGAAGAACAGCCCACTGTGATTTACTCACCTCATTAACAAACACCCTACAATCTTTTCTTTCTTCTTCACTTTGTAACATTAATTATTTATTTAGTGAGGCAGGATTCCGTGTCACCTAGGCTGGCCTCAAACTCTGTAAGTCACGGAACATGACTCTGAACTTCTGATAGGAGGTGACTTCCATCGCCACCTGAATGCGGGGGATTGCAGGCATGCACCACCACACCTGGTTTATGGGAATCAGACTTCATGCATCTTAGGCAAGCACTCAGCTTGGCTACATTCCCAGCCCAAATTTATCTTAAGTCTGAATTTCCCAAATAGACAAAGACTAGTCAAGTAGTGATCACAGATGACGTGTGCTCCATTCTGAACAGCTCAGTAAACCATTATTGCATTTTCCTCTGATTAGGTCTTTTTTGGTGGTGGCAGATTTTGTTTGGTTTGGTTTTATTTTACCAGACAGGGTTTTTCTGTATAGCCCTGGCTGTCCTGCAACTCACTTTGTAGACCAGGCTGGCCTCCAACTCACAGAGATCCACCATATTCCTCTGCGTCCCGAATGCTGGGGTTAAATGTATGTGCCACCACTGCCTGGCTCTGACTAGTGTTTTTTTGTTTTTGTTTTTGTTTTTGTTTTTAGCAGTGCACAAGCGCTGAGGTTCTTGTCTCAACATCTCAAATAGCAAACTCTTGGTGTAAAAATGTACAGCATGAGTATGTGTGTCCTGGGCCTTGAACTCAGGGTCTTACACATGGCAAGCATGAACCTTACCACTGAACTACCTCCCAACCGTCTGTACTCGGTGCATTTTTGAGAGTGTCCTGGGCCTTATACTTAGTTAACATATACTCTGTACAGAGTTACACCCTCAACCCTTAGGATATTTTTATTAACATTAAGCAGTGCTCCTGCCTAGTTTCATTCCCACATTGGAACACTCAAATATACCTGTCCTTTCCCCCTTGAATCCACAAACTCCTGCATTCCCTCGTGTCATTCAGTAAGGTCAAGGACTGAGAACCGAAGGAGACACGTGTTGGTAACATGCTTCTGTATGTGGTGCAGTGGAAGGAGCCGTGCCATGTGCAAGGACTATTACAAAGCTCGCCCTGCTGTGTGCCAGACAAAAGGCTTCTTTACGGACAAGCTCTGCCTATGCCAACATCAGTGCATCTGTGCCCGCATTCTGAGAGCCCCTCTGTTACCCCCATTGCAAATATATCGTTCTCAGTCGGTCGTATGAGTCTAAACTAAAGGAAATATCAACTACTGTCCTATAGGACGCCCCGTAGCTCATAATGGCGCTTTCCCAATAGTGCTGCTGACCTTAGAAAATGTGGTTGATCTCAAAGTGTCTTTTCTCTGTGATCTCAACTATTCTAGCCTGGTTTAAGTTAGAAAGTGTATCATTTCACTCTGTGGGAGTGGCTTGTTTTAAGTAATATTCCAAGCCAAAGCTTGGTCTTTTACTTGTAAATGTGTGTGTGAGAGTGTGTGTGTGTGTGTATGTGTGTAACATAATATATATTTATATATATTACATTTGTTCAGAAAATACATGCACCAAATTTCCAAACAGAGAGTGGGGACGAAGAATGAATACAATACCCAAACTGTCAAAGACATTTGAAGCAGGTCTTCCTGAGAGCACCAGTTTCACATAGTAAGTGGCCTCTAAGAAAGCACATATGCTCACGAGCTATTTTTCATTGTATGACACCATCTCACACTTACTAGATGTTGAAATTCAAATTCACTGGCTTTTCCTAGATGGTGTAGAATATTTTAAACGCTTTCCCCTGATGTTAGAATATAAGAATTCTATGGGGTTTTTTTAAAGCATATTTTAATGGCCTCTAAGTAAACTCTTAAGAATATAAAATTATTTTGTGGTGTTTAAAATTATGTCGGCGTCATAGTCCTTTATGGTGTGGTAATCAGTAATAAAACAGTGCTGTGTGCCAATTAAGGAACACCGACTCAATGGGTATGCAGCATGCACGCTGATTTAAACGGCGGTTGATTGGAGTAAATGGATTTAATATGTACTTATTTGCAGACGGTAGCTTCTGTGTCACCCTACTAGGACTGGCACATGAATAATCTAAGAATGATCCTTACTTACAACTTTAATGAGATACTAATGTGAATCATTTTTTAAAAATCCGTGCTGTAGAAGTTACGAAGCGCACAATGCTAAGTACAAAATCTGCCCTCCACTCCAAGGACTTTGCAGTTACAGCCACAGAGAAGAATGGGTCCTTGGCTTATCATCTGACTGAATTATCCTCTTCCGAAGATAGGCCCCTAAGACTTGATTGTTGTAATTACACGGGGAAATATTTCCAGCGTTCTCCGCCCTCTATTATTTGCTTATGTTTGACTTAAACCTGAGAGTCGGTTCAGCAGTCCCGGTGAAAATACAGCACTTTGTAATGTGTTCCAGCCAAGCACACTGTCGACAGCAGAAACAGTGGGCATCTTTCCCTAACTACATACATCAGCAGCTCCGCACACACAGACACTTTCTGGTTTCCCTCGTGAGTTACTTAATAAACATGGAACCAACGCGGTGGTTGCCTTTGTTTCTTCTCCGTGTTGATGAGAACCGGTGTCGTGGTGAAAGGGAAGCAGATTTGGAATTAATGCCATTCCAAGTAGTCTTTCAAACGTCCGTTCTCCTCCCCAAAGAAGGCACATGCACTCTACTGACCTCGTTTGCAAGGGGGCAGTGTTTTTAGTCAGCTGAACTTGCTTCCATCCTTGGTTGTCTTTTACACTTGTTTTCATCCCTTTTGGTTGTATGTGTGTTTTTAGTTGCTTGCCTACTGGTTTTCCAGACTGCATGTTACAACTGTTCTTATCATAAAGCTGTGACATACACCTATGAACCGGGTGCGGGGCGGGGCGCAGTTTAGTCATTCAAGGTAGCTTGCCCTCAGTCTTACTACTTCCTTTCCTCTTCGTCTGCACTGATGAGCTAACGATTTCCCCTTTGATGTTTTTATTCAAGTAAATCCCTTGACCAATACTGGAACAGATGATGCACAGGCTCTGCATCACACAGGTACACACAACTCCAGGTCGTCTGGGCTGGAAACGTGACTCGCTGAGTTTAAAATGTGAACTTGTATGTCCACAGATTACATGCCTGGGGGTTTTGCCTGTGCCAATTGCCAGCAGTTGCATCCTAGACAAGTTAATTCCATGTCCTGTGCCTCGGTCTCTTCCTCCCGAAAGTGGGAAAGATAACAATGCTACATGTCTTCACCGGTGGGAGGGCGAAAAATGCATCCGTTAATGTATTGTAAATGCCTAGCATAGTTTTCATGTATAATTAACAGTCAGTAAGTGGTAGTTACTGTTAACACTGCCGTGTGTGGGTAAGTGGATTAGGGTGAGGGTGAGAAACATGTGGGTGACAGGGCAGAGCAATGCCTACTTTCTCTTCTTTCCCAATAGCTAGACCATACAAAAGCCTTCATAAGATATGTATTTAATCTCTTTCTGCAACTCACATTAAAAACTACAGACCAGGCAACATGAATACATCAATTATCCCAATTCTAATGGGGACTATTTCTATACATTAAGTCACATCCAGCTATAAGATTCATTAGAGCTGTATGTTTTCGTGACACTCCTGAGCTGAACTTGCAAAGTGATGCTGTACCTTCCTACTCGGCATGCTGGGACATAAATGGAACCTATGAACTGGTTCCCTTCAAAGAGCCTTGGAGCCCAAGCCCACTACTAAATGGAAGATAAAGGGAACCTCAGTCTTGGGGTCCACCTATCTCTATCTTCCTCCAAATACAATGAGAAGGCTTAAAAAGAGAATTCTTTTTCAAAAGAACACCGGGAGAAGCGTGTGCAAAGGATGCTGGGCCAGCACTTTGCGGTTTGATTGGTTATATGATTTGAATAGTTTCGATGAGCTAACTCGCTCCCACCCATGGTTTCTTCCCCCCAGTCATTGCCCACCAGTGACAGTGAGTAGACTAGGGAGCCCCTAGTGCATAGACTTGAAGCCTGCAGAATTGTTTCATTTGCTGTGGCCCAGGGGTGACTGAGACCGTTAAAACCAGGAATTGGCCACAGCCTTTAAAAGGTGTCTGCATCCTGACATTGAAAGTAGACGTCCTGTGGTGGTTAGTATTCACTGTCAATGTGGCTGGCCCTGGTGTCACTAGGAGAGAGTGGCATACCTCTGTGTAGGACTGTGAGGGGCCTTTCTAGGGAGGACTAAGGGGGAAATATCTGCCCAGAATGGTACTACCGTGGACCAAGCACTTGAATGGATTAAAAAACAAAAAGGTGGGTGGGGGAAGGCAGCTGAGGTGTCCGTGCCCATTCCCCCCCCCCCATGCGTCTTCCTCTGCCATGATAGACTAGTACCTCTGAAAGACAGAGCTAAAATGAATCATCCAATCCCTCACTGACTGGCATTTTTGTCTCAGCATTGTACAGTTAACTCATACACTCATCTCACATTACTCAAAGAAGCCATGTAGAAGGCGTCTAAAAGAAGGTGGTGCTACCCTACGGCCTTTGTAAAGATATGTCACTGGGTCAAGAATGGTTGCACCCCATATTTGACCACATCCCCTTGATGGGGAGACCTGGTGGCCCTCAGAGGAAGGAATACAGGCTACCAAAAAAAGACTTGATACCCTATGAGCATATACAGGGGGAGGAGGTTCCCCCCAGTCACAGTCATAGGGGAGGGGAGTAGGGGGTAAGCGGGAGAGAGGGAGGAATGGGAGGATACAAGGGATGGGATAACAATTGAGATATAATATGAATAAATTAATAAAATATATTTTAAAAAGAAATGTGAGAGCAGTTAATATACATGCCAAGTACTCGTAATCTACAAGGCATTCGGAAGCAGAGCTGATAGAAAAATCTGGAATTATCTTGACCACTTGTATTTGTAGCGTGTGTAGTTTTCAGAACCCATCTGTCGCTTCTCTCAGATATGAAACCCAAAATAAATTTTAAGAATCATCACCCTATAAGAAATGGAATAACTCTTTCCCTGTGTTCTACATGGACCCTCTTAAAAGATAAATGCTCTAACCCTCAAGGAAAGTATCTAATGAATGGAACTTAATAACAGCTTTTTTTTTTTAATGACTAGCACCCACCTATTAGAAAGTCCCGTTGAGGTAGAAAAAAAATTTTACAACTTAGTTGAACTAGTTGGTTTTTTTTTTTTTAACTTTAAGTTAAAACATACACTTTCAAAGTAATTTCTCTGCAACCCAGTGTGCATCTCAGCAACTGTTAGGTATATTAATTTTTAACTATACTGTATTGTTTTTATGATTATTATTCCTAATGGCTTCTTACAACATGCCTGCATTTTTCTGATTATTTCCTGAACTGGCTTCTATAATGATGTTTTATTGTTGCAAGTATTTTAATAATCATTTTAACTTCATGTATCCACATTTCCTTTCAACTTCTTCATTATTTAGAATCAGGCTTTTGAGGTATTCGTCATAAATTTCACCCTTTAAAGTAAAATAAAGGTTGTTGTCTTTATTTTTGTTAGTTTTGGGCTATCAGTGATTCTTTATTTAATATGTTCCTTGTGATATGAAAATGATAAATCTTGGTATCTTATTCTTGGTATAAATCTTTTTATGGCTGCTTTTTAGTTTTTCATGAATGATATGTTAACATGTCTAATACTTAAAGTGCTGTGCTAATTGTGATCTACTGTGTGTTTTCAAATGCATTTTCTAATTTCAGCTCCTCTTACTGGTTTCCACCTGACCCAACGATAACCCTATCTTTACTGTAAATCAGCCCATGGCTTTACGTAATTGACTCTGTTCACTAAGCCAACCAGGACTGACTGGTCAGAAAAAAAAAAACAGTCCCCCTTAAAATGACTAATCGAGATCAGAATTTAGCTGTGTTCTTTCTTTCAGTTGCATTAACTGTAGCACATTTGGTACAAGAGCACATGATATACTCGCCAACTGTAATCAGGATAACTAATTTTTATAAACTAAGAATTCCCTTGGAAATACTACCCTGCCTGAATCAGAAACTCTAGATTATTAATATCATTATGGGTATGTGCAGATCATCAGATGAGCTATTACAGAACTCTTGCAGATTATATAATACTTAGAAGGAATTATTAAAAAATCCGTAGCAGTGTCATGATGCAGTAATATATTTCTCTTTTAATGCTTAAGAGATGAATTATGCTTACTAAGTTATGATTGCAGAGTAGGACCTAATGCCATTTTTTCCTTCACCTTAATTTCCCTTGTAATGTATTGTCAATTAGCCATAAACGTTCTTATTTTTAAAGGCAATTCAGAAGCCTCTAATGGAATCCTGTGGCAAAGTGAAGAATCCTTTTATATACACAGTACAGATGTGTCAAACCACTTAGGAGTTTGTTTACCCACATGACACAGCCAGCAGACCTGAGTGTCTCATGTGAAAGTTACAATTTAAATCATTCTGTTAAGAGTACCGCTGCCACTTGCATATGTCAGTAATGAAAAATAATCAACATAAGCATCTTTGAAAAGCAATTTTAGATCATTAAAGATGTATGAATTTTGACAAAGCCAGAAGATTTGAGGCTTATTAAGAATATATTATGTCTCTACCATGGGTGAAGGGAAAGAGGCTCTGTGTCTGGGAAAGCTAAGTGGTCCAAGGACAGCCAGCTAGAGACACAGTCTTGGTCCAGCTGGTCCTGTAAACCTGGTGAGGAAAACAGAGCGTATTTTAAGATGTTCCTTGAGATGAAACAATGTCTTGGACCATTCCTGGTCCCTAATGGACTACATATGTGATACAGCTTGCCCATCTGACATGGAGCCAAAGGCTACTGGAGATGCCTACAGGGCTCCACACGCCCTTTTCTGAGTAGAATGGATATATATATATATATATATTCGTCCGGTGGTCCTTAATTTCTTTCTTTTCCTTATTGCCTATTTACTTATGAGCTGTTAAGCTTCGATTGCTGTGACTCTCATAGCAGGACACTTCCGATTGCACTGATTCTACTTAACATGTAGTCTTACCGAGAGCGAAAGCGGCATGTATTCCAAGAGCCCCGTGCAGCAAAGTGTTAGTGTCCCCCAGACTGACAAAGTGCTGCGTGGTTCCTGGCGTCAAGACCACATTGACTAAAATTGACTGTAGTTCGTTTTTTAGAAGGTTCGAAGTACCTCTCTGTCATGTAATGTGAGCCCCATGTCAGCTGCAGCTACTGGATTTGCATGTGAATTCTGAAAATTTTTCCTTGTCCCATGTGACACTTCTGAAATGTCTGTCTGTTCTTTTTTCCCCCCCTTTTTAATTTCCCAAGCTCACTATTTGGATAAGATAGTTAAAGGTACTGTATATCTACTCTTTGTTGACATATATGCATAGATAACAATATAGCTACGTATCAGATCATGCTAGGTGTTGTAACACTAGACTTTCTCATGCATATTTTTGTAAATTATAACTTGGGCTTATAGTATGTGAAATGCCTCGGATTTTAAAGTATTTGAGACTTAACTTGTCTGTGTCTCATTTTTATAATTTTGGGTTCTCACAGATTCCATCCTTATGTAAAACAATAGTTCTCACTAAAACCGAAACTGAAGATTACAGTACATTTGCTGTTTTTTGTTTTTAATTTTATTTTGCTTCAAAATCTTCGTTGTTAGTAACTCAGCCAATGAGCTTTAAATTATAAATTAAAGACTCATAAATACTCTTATCACAGAATAAGAATTGTCACTCTAAAGAACATTCTGGTTAACAGGTTGAGAGAGCGAGTTCTCATTTATCCTCAGATGGAAACTTCTTTGGCTTTTTCTAAATGTGTCAGACTATATATATATATATATGATGCCATAATCAAAATTTTGTTATTCTTATAAACTGCAAAATCCCATGCATGCTGTTGCATCACAACTGATAACAGTTGCTCCGAAAAAAAAAAAAAAAAAAAAAACAAGAACAACAACAAAAAAAAAAAACAGCAGAGTCTCACGTCTTCAGTTACTGTAGAAATAGGTGGAAGCGTGTTGTACGCAGAGCAAACCTCTCCCCCTCTCCCCCCAGATTACCTATCTTCTTTCCCTTGTTTGTGCTTTCCATTAGAATATGAAAATATTCATGGCAATATCCAGGCTTTCCTATCACAGTTCCATGTGCAAGCAGCAACTGCTGCACATTGGCGGTGGGGCAGTTAAATACTTCTGTTTCAGTGCAAGCCACAAAAGAACCCATCTATAAAGAACACTTACCTTTTATGTATTGAATGATCCATAGATACAGACAATAACTGTCGAAAAACAGAATAAGCATCTCGCCCTGGCCTGATGCTATCATAAGTATCATTTTTGTCCGAAGACAACCTGCTTTCAGTTGATGGTAATTGTAACAGCTTAAGAGACAGAGCATCTCTTTGAGATACTTCCTTCTCAACTTCCGCACTGGAGATCAATACTGTGAATAATCACTTAAATACAGACTTAAACATCTTACAACATGTTGCTCCCTTAAAATCTTAAGTCCAAAACTACTGGGGCGTTCTCATGATGAGAAGTTACAGGACAACCCCCCAAGTGCCGGAGCAAGTATTTTATTCCATGTATTTACATCAAATGATTAATAAATAAACCAAAGAGACTTGAGCACTAGCCAGGTCATTGCAGGAGTTTAGAGCACTTCGTCCTTGCTTCTGTGGTGCCATGTCACACTCAGGAGCAGGGACTGCAGGTTCCACCTGAGTGTCATCCTTCATAAGCAGATCATGTTGGCCGCATGCCAGGCATCATCAGTAGGAAGTGACAAAATTTGGTATTTTGGGGGTTAAAAAAAAATATGTTAGACTGGAAAAATTTTTTTCGATTCTGGATATATTAAATTAATTATCTCCCAAATTTTCCCTTCTTGCCCATAAAAGCAGACAAGATAGGATATAAAGGTAACAGCATAAAAGCCTCAGGGAGATTGTCACAAAATATCACCCCTCGCTATCTGTCTTGAAGCACGTCACTACCGTGTTTTTGTTCAGTCTATCAGTGTTTTCTATTGTGGTCCTTATGGTATTTCATTTTGTCCGTCCTAAGTAATCAAATATGCACAGCTATTACATTGAGTTGGAAATCCCTGTTGGTTCCGTCCCATCCGTATGCAGCCTGAATCCTAATGTTTGTTAGAATAGACGCTAAAGCTGCTTCACTATTTCCTGGGCTTTGCTTATTCTGTGAAAAAGGAATGTACTCTTGGCATAAAGTATAGTCATTAATACTGACCTATACTTTGTGCAGTTATTGAATACACTGTAATTTCACATGCATACTCGGCAACTCTGAGGCCAGATAAAATTAATGTTCTCTTTTTAACATCATTCATACACTCAAGTCCACACTCATGCTCTTGAATTTAGGGGAATTATCTTTTTTTTTTTTTTTTTTTTTGAAGCAACAAGGTGCTTTTAAAAAAAAGAAGAAGAAGAAGCTTCTAGCAATGTTTGCAACAGATTAAAAATTGGAACAAGGGAGTTCTGAAATTATTTTCCTGAGATGTTTTTCCAAACCATACCTTGTTGCTTTGTGAAAGGAGGCGGGTGGGGCGGGGGGGAGAAATGTCAAGTTAATTTTGTCTGGCCTGAAGCTATTTAGTGGATCGTTGCATATATTTCTGTCCTACGCAGGTAAGTGGTGTCTCAAGGGTCAGGCCAATCAAAGATGCCACTTGGATAAGAATTAGATTCCTTGGATAACGTTGCTGTTTCTATCCATGTGCAATTACAGTCTCTGTGCTGTTTACAAAGGCCTGTTCCCACTAAGTGTCCTGTATCTGTTTCCTTTTTAGGCGCAAAACCCTTTCAATACTCAAATCACTGGTGTTTTTTCCTTCCTTGTCTTGACAGAGGGTTGCCCCGGCTTGTGCAACAGCAATGGAAGATGTACGCTGGACCAAAATGGCTGGCATTGTGTTTGCCAGCCGGGCTGGAGAGGGGCGGGCTGTGATGTAGCAATGGAGACTCTCTGTACAGACAGCAAGGACAACGAAGGAGGTAAGGAACAGCGGAGTGCGTGCCAGCGCCGAGCTCCGAGGCTTACGGTGACCACATAGTTATCTGTTGAAAAGAAAAAAGCAGATCGCTGTAGCTCAGATTAATTGGAAAGGTATGAGTGCCGGTGGATTGATTGTGCTCCCTGACTTTCCTGGCTGGCCCTCACGGAGAAGGCAAGGTGACTGAGCTACTGCCTAACAAGCACGGTTCTCCGTTCCTCGTTGTGATGCCCCGGGGACTGTGCTCCCTGTTGGAGCACCACAGGACTATTTTAATACCTAAACAAGCCAGAAGATGCCAGGGAGGTGTTTTTATTTTTCAAGCTCTTCTTTTGAAAGCCATTGTAGGGGAGGGGGCTAGCGGGGAATGGCACCCAGCAACAGAGAACAGGCCCCTTGAAGCTGGATTCTACTGTCTTTTTATCCTAAACTTTAAACCGCTATAAAAGGATTGCAGTGTTCTACCCAAGTTAAGCCTTCGGCTAGGCCTAATTATTCTCCCCTTTGAGCACATCCCTGCCATGCTATTGTATTTTAATTTCAGAGAATAGAGGGTGGAAGGCGGTGATGGAACGGTTGTCCCTGACAGCTGTTTAACTTTGACGAACCATTAGGAGCGGATCTGGTGGCAAGTGGAGGCTCTCTGAGTCTCAGCTCACCTCCTGAGGCCTCCCTTGCCGCTCTTCTGGAAGGTCGTCATCCCGGGCAGTAGCGTTGGGTAGAGAATACAGATTTTAGAGGCGGGCAGATCTTCACTGTGTAGGCCACTACATGGCCTTCCACCAGATCTGTAACTCAGCTCTTAACTGCTCCGCCTACAAAACAGGAATAAAAGGTTTTGAACGTTTTTTTTTTTTAGGTGGAAAAATGTACACAGATTGCTCAGCGTGGCGCAGCCAGTGCTACTTGGTTTTTCTTTCTTTTGTTTCCGGCGTGCTTATCTTGACCAGTCATAGAAGGCTGTCCAAGAAGACAGAGTGGGGCCTAACTCCTCTTCTCCAGTGACTGAGTCTTTGCCCCCTCTGCGGCCACATTACCACAGGCGACTTGTTAACTTTGTCACAGGCCCTTCCCGCCCGTCTTCCTGGTGTCATTTTCTTGCCTATCAAGACAAGCCAGTATCCCCCACATAAAAGGCGTCTTCCCTCTCCAGCCCCTAATGGATTGCAGCAGTCTCTAGCCCTCACAGCTTTCCCAGCTAATAATACCTTGTTGCCCAAATTCCTCGAGATCACGTGCATATAGAAGTGGCAGCATCAATCCTCTCTGAGACATAAGTCCAGATGGCAACCTAACTCCTTGCTTTCCCCCAGAGAGCGACAACCCCATTGTCTCTGGTGCCAGGGGAGGAGAGTGACTCTTTCTCCTTGATTGTGCATTTTTTAGATTTTTGTCGTCTAAGAAGAGATTGCTTTCAGGAGGTCCTCCTCTCTCTCAGAGGGATACAAACTGCAGGGCCAAGTCTGTAGAGACAAGGCACAGTAATTTAGGGGCTAATCAACTCTTTGGTATTATTATCAGCCAAGGAGGGTTTTTTTTCTTTTCCTCAAAAATTTATCAACTGTGAATTGGCCTCATTCCCCTTTGTTTATTCTGATTAGCATGAAGCTCTGCTGTCTCCAGGCTTCTGTCTCTGAGGGAAATCTGAGCTGATAGAACACCTCCTGTGAGTCCTCTACTTATCTCACATAATTTGCATGGCTGTCCCTAACCTAATTTTGTTGTTTTTCAAAGAAGGAACCTCAGGGCTGCCTTCATCATATCCTGAGGTGGTAACCTGGGTGCCTGGTAGCCCAGGCTAGAGGGTTCTTTGGAATCTGCATATGCTAGTGCCTTGGTGACAGCATCTTCCATGCCAAAAAAAATAATCAAGCTATATGATCTGTCTATTCAGGATAGTGTGACTGAAGAACAGTAGAACAGAAGGCTTAAAATTAGGTCAATACCAGAAATTCTAGAACATGTGGAGAGTGGAGCACTGCAGAGTGGAGCACTGCAGAGCCATTATCCGAGCTGAGCTTGGTGTCAGAAGGTTGGCTTAGCCAGCACGCCACTAAGTAACTTGGTTCAGCGTATTAACTAAAGAGAAGGAGTGGATGAAGAGGTTGATTTGGCCCTAATCAGAAATTTAAACAATTTAAAGACTGTGTGTGTGTGTGTGTGTGTGTGTGTGTGTGTGTGTGTGTGTGTGTACAAGTGCGCACAGTCTTTGTAGAAGATGAAAGTATGGTCAAAGTATGTCATGTCTTTATGAAACCCATCACAGTTTATAATGAATATACACCGATAAAAAAAAATGTCTAGAATAAAGCAAGTACATATAGGGGAAATAGCTAAATATATTCCTCAGACAAGGTTTTATCTTCTACTCCAAAGTATTTTCTTTTCCTACTATGACCAGCCCCATCATCAGTGTCTGATTATAAAGAGCCTTGAAATCCTGATCTCACTAAAAAGGTACCACTCCTTACCTTCCTGGGTCCTTCCCTTCCTGTTGTCTTTAAGACATGGTTGGCTCTTGGGAGTTCAAATAATCAACAAGAGCTTCAGAAGAAGCAGGAAGAAGGGACACTAATAGAATAGATGGAGCCAGGCGTTCTTATTCGCTCTTAATACCTGTGCATACATAGGAAGTAAGCCTGCTGCTACCATGCACACTGGGTGGCTGTGGCCTTTTGAAGCTAAGGGCAGTCTTTTCCTTGTGATAAGAGCTCACTCTGGAGTCAGCGTCCATCCCATCCTCAAAAGCAAGTCCAGATTTCAGAGAGAGGCCACTGAAGCAAGTTTAAAAGTACACGCTAAGTAAATAAGGCGGTGGGTAATAGCATTGATAAGGGGGTGGGTGATTAAAAGCAAGCAGAACCATCAAAGATTGGTAAGCCCTTTCTCCCAGAGACTGCTAGTATTATCAGAACCTAGAAATGGCGCTCAGAATCTAGGCTTTGCGGTATGGTGGTAGAACAAAAGTGGGGAAAGTGATTATTGGTTTGGAAGACAACGGGTTCTTACTTTAGATTAGTGATTTGGTTACCATGAACCTTTTGGCCATCCACGTGGATGTCCTGATTAATCTGACTGATAGTACACTATTAGTAAGTGAGGTTTCTGTCCCTCTTTTCTCCGGGACTGTAGTAATTGTGTGGTGAATTTATGTGGTGGTTTTTACTTATCCTTCAACTCTGAAATGTATGTATATATGTATGCATGTATGTGTGTATGTATGTATGTATGTGTGCGGCATCTTTCGCCATATGGACATTTTCTCAACTAGTATGAAATGACGTTTTATGAAAGTTAGCTTTTCATTCATAAACTCAAGCTGTGGCTTCCGAATAAGAGCCTTGTAAGGATTAGACATAGAATTACATACATGTCATAGTTTCTTCCAATTTAAAAATTTGTTTACTTATTATGTATACAATGCCCTGCCTGCATATACACCTGCAGGCCTGAAAAGGGCATCAGATCACATCATAGATGGTTGTGAACCACCATGTGCTTGCTGGGAATTGAATTCATGACCTCTGGAAGAGCAGTCAGTGCTCTTAACTGCTGAGCCATCTCTCCAGCCCCCCCCCCCCCCGTCCAATTTTTTTAATATAATTCTATTGCCATAGAATTGGCATCTTAATATCCAGTTGGTGAGTAGCACTTTTAAGTAACTATTGGAGTGAAAAATGTACAAGAACTCAAGGGATAGACAGTGTCTGGGGTGGGGAAGATGATACAGGAAAGCCAGAGGGCACTCCTGAGCTTTGCTTCTACTTGTTTAGATAGAGTTCTTGCCTACAAAGTCAAGGACCTGAGCTTGCTCTCTAGAGCACATGTTTAAACAACTTGATTTTTTAAAGCTAGGTATGGTAGTGCATGCATATAATCCTAGGGCTGGGGAGGCAGAAACGGGAAGTCTCTGGAGCCCAATCATTGGCCAGACAACTTTATCTACTCAATGAGCTAATGAGCACTCACATTCTCTCCCCCTCTCCCTCCCTCGCCACACACACTAAATAAATCATATAATATGATATTATATAATATATTTTTTCTGTAATTATAAATATAATAAATATAATTTTTCTTATCATAAATATAATTTGTAGGTAGATTGTTGGTACTGTTCATTGAAGTTGGAAATACAGGGGAAGGAACAAGTCTGGAGAGAAAGGGAAAGATGTTGTAGTTGAGACATATCAAATGGGTGAGACATATTGGATGGGTGAGAGATGTTTGGCTTCAGATGTCTGTATACTGTGCAGTTAGAAATATCTGGAAGGCAGATTTTTTGGTATGTCAAAAAAAAGTTCACTCTGGAGTCCATAGCATGGAAATTATATGAATGTGGACCTGAAAGCGGCACCGGTACAGCACTGGTCCCCATACGCCACGAATGAACTGAAAGCCCCACATGTCGCCAGATGCTGCCTGGCAAGAGTCGTGAGCCGTGCACCGCACGCTGCTGCCGTACTACCATACTGCCTCGGGATTTGGACCTTGTAGTAGGTGGTAGGCAAAGGTGGCAGACAGTAATTATCTTTCAGGAAAACAAAGGTTTATAGCTTTTTTTTTCTCCAGTCAGTAAATAAAAATTATAAAAACAAGTTAAAAATGTCTATACTTCAAAAAAAAAAAAAAGAAAAGAAGAGGTTTGGGAAAAAGAACAAAGGAAATATCAAAGGTAATCTAGAAAAGCTTGGAGTCTGAGTTTTAATAATTTGACCAAAGGTATACTGATAGAAATGACATAAAATATATCAAGACGTATATAAAGTGGTTGAAAATGTTATAAACATAGTACAAGGTAGAAACCTGGAAGCAAGACCAGAGATTGGCCATTGTGGCCACAGGGTGATATTTGTAAATAAAGTTTTATTGAAACTCTATGGTTGCATTCATCCATTTATCTATTTTCAAAGCTTTTTTGCAGGGAATCTATAAAATAAGGATACTGAATACTGTTGAAGGCCAATGGAAATGCCTCAGGAAAGACAAGAATGTGTTTAAAATATAACTATAACTAAAGCATATAATGTTAAAAATCAAAAGGAGGAAAGCATAAATTATATATCTGCTTTATGTCATACATAGTGTCTCTTATAATGCAACCTAAAGTGAAGAAAGGTTCTTGACTAATAATCAAGGTTGCTATTCAATGAGCTTTGAAAATTTCTGATCTTTAGGGGTTTTTTTTTATGATTAATGCTATTAAATATGGCTTCTACTCCAGACCAGATGTACACCAACGTAGCAGTCTGGAGATTACAATGGAATCCTAATGATTTTGAGAAGCCGTTCCACGGAGACAATTTTGCAACTCTGTACATTTGGGCAAGTGGGTAATCAACTTAGTTGTAGTAGATAGGCCTCTCTGTTCTGAGTGCAGTTACAAAGAATGAAAAATGTTTTCTCAAGTTATAGGAAGCCAGATTCATAACCATCCGTCACTTGCTTGGGCAAGTTACTGATAAACTCTGCAGGAAAAAAAAAAAAATAACAAACAGTGTGTCCCTGCATCTCGCCTGTTGAAAATGAGATTCTTTCTCTGATGGATGCTAGCAGAGAGGCTTGTAAAAATGCATTTCCAACTGATTAGTTCAGAAGGTGTCAATCTCAAGCAGTTTTATGACCTGCAGACTACATGCCAGATGTACATTTGCTTTTTATAAACTAACAAAGATAAATGACTAAATCTGAGAATTCCTCTTTGGCAGCTGTACCATATATTGCCTAAGGGAAGGCACTGTGGGAGAATTGGGATGGGGCAGTTAACTGTTAATTCACCAGATTAATGGAGATAAAATATAATATTTGAAATTACTTTCCCTTGTAAAGGAGTAGTGGGTGGGATACAGCAGTATAAAATAGCAGTATTTAATTAGTCTCTCAAACATGTATAGTGACACTCTAAACCTACTCACTAAGTGAAATAAATCACAGAGTAAACACCGAAGAGTCCCCATAAACACTCTACATATGATCACAAGTCACCACTTAATGGTTAAAGGTGGCTTTAAGGGGCTGTATTATTTTAAGCAAAAAAAAAAAAAAAAAAAAAAAAAAGGTATTGAAGCAATAGTCCAACCATCTAGTGCTTGAGAGAATCCGGTCTTGAAAGCCATGCTTCCATTTCAAGAGAGACAGAGGGAAAAATAATCCTATCTCTCATATTATTATTCTAATATGTCCTCATGAAGAGTAAGGCCTCATCTTTCTTCCACTAGGAAGAGTCAGACATTTTTCATCTTTATGGCTTTTTCAGTAGGAAGGAAGAAGTATTTTGATAAATTCATGTGAAAGCTCAAAGCTCAGCATCATTTGATTATCTTAACACATGGCTTTAGGTTTTCTGCCAAAGAAATAAGCGTGCTGCTCCAAATAATCAACCACCTGTGACCTGAGGAATCAAAATGGCAGCTCTAAGGAAGACTACACAACGTCTCTCCTCAGAAAGTCGGAGCCATTCATTTCTGTGTAGACAGAGATCGTTTAAAAATACTTAGGTAAAAAAAGACCAACATCATACATATAAGTCAAGTGCCCCTAACTGGACTCACTTCCCCCAACTTCAAATGAAATAAGAAAGAGAAATTTAGTCGGTAGCTGTGGATAAGCTCAGTTTCTTCTACTTTCAAGGGATTAAGAAAAATCCAACCCAAATAGACTTAAAGTAAAAAGGAATGCCTTTGCTTCTAGAACTGAGAGACCCAGAAGGTCAAGTGCAGCTTATTAAAAGACCCCAAGGAGGCCACTGTGTATACGACCTGTTGGTTCCTGCTCGAGCTTTTGACTCTGCCTTTTCTGGGATGGACTGATTTCAGATAGGTCCTATGGCAGCAGAAAGATGGCTGCAGCAATCCTTGCTTCACAGCCTGAAAGCCTCCTCCCAATGGACGTTGGGGACAGACAGGCAGCAATTCTCCAGGTAGTTCCTGGAAGTCATCCTGACACTTTAGGTCTCCTGAAATCACTGAACCCACAATGAAGGGAGTTGCGTGGGTGTGTGGGCGTGGTCTGAGAACTGGAAGAGCTGAATACGGAAATGAAAGTCAGAGCGCGGGGCACAAGCAACAGAAGCAAAGGCAACGTTTGCTGTATTCCCCTTCGCGTGGGTAGAGTGACTAAGTCCTACCTCGTCCATCTCTTGTGTCTTACCTTTCCTGCGTTGCTGTTGACCCCCGCCCCTTGGCTGGAAATGTAATCTGTTTCTTTTGTAAAATAATTTAGGACATTGTGTTTCTTCTGTGAGTGTGAAGGGTGTGTGTGTGTGTGTGTGTGTGTGTGTGTGTGTGTGTGTGTGTGTAGTTACTTCTCTCCTTCCACAATGTGGATCTTGGGGAATCAACCCCAGGTTATACATAAACCCTGGCAGCAGGCGCGTTTACGCACTGAGCCATCTTCCCAGCTCATTAGCATAGTTACTTCCTTTTGTCTCTGTTTGCTATCAGATACCGTAAGGGCAAAGTCAGTATGGTATAAGGCAAATGAATTATTAGAATAGTTTTTAAAGACTGAAAGTTTTCTTCCTTTCTTTCTTTCTTTCTTTTTTTCACTTATGAAAATGAAGCATAGACATCATCTAAATGTTTCGTCTGAGTTTCCCCTAAGGTCACATAATGGCCTGCTACTTACGTGTAAAGTAGCTTGGAACTGTCAGGCCAGTTGCCCAATAGTGTCTGATGTCTTCACACTACTTTTTACTAATCTATTCTAAGTGATACAATTACTAAGCAGTCTTAGCTGGTGAATAAACAATGTGCTCGAAGGGCAGTGCCGTCGCGGTGACGGACAGCCACACGCATATGGCATGACGGCTGATATGCCTCACGGATAGCATATCCATGCCTCGCTTCATGGCGGAGATGCATCCCGAGAACCGCGTCGCCAGAGCGTGTGATCGCTGGGCAGACGTCAGGATGTCTCATACGAACCTAGACACACAAGGCCGACGCTTGCCCTGTTCTCCTAATATAAACTAGAGACAATGATCACGAGACACGTGAAGTTTCTGTTGTCCTAACCCATCCCATCATTTAAAGTAGCTTTTCCATTACACAGGCAGGAGCATACACGCAAGTGATGGCGAGTGATATCGTAGAACAAACAATGAGCCAGCAGCATTGCCATCTATGGTCACGGTTAAATATTATGTGCTCGGTGTCACATTGCATGCAGCACAATTTTATATGACTGACAGTGCCCTCGGTAAGCATGCAGCATTGGCAGGCAGCGGCCCTAGATCTTTAGAGACCACTGACTTACATGCAGTGTTAACCTTGTTAACAGGAATGTGTCATGTGTCCTTTTTGGAGAAGACACTGCTGATTGTATCATGGGTCCATGTTTCACGGCTGATTTTTTTATAACCTCCACTGTCATGACCAATACACATTTGCCATTTTTAAAAAAAATAATACTGCATTTTAGGGGTAGCCAAGTAGAAGATCATTTTGAGACATGCCTTACTCCCCGCTGGAACGGAGTTTACCCTTTCTTGGGAGAACTGTTTCTGTGGGATGCGGCTGGCTAATCTCATCCATTTGGGGTTAGCTTGTCTGTGTTAGCGCCTTCCCCGCTTTCGCTTTGCAGCACTTTCCCTAAATTTAGAGCTTCAACATGCATGATACCCACCTGTCTTCTCTGTGTGCTTAGTAGGGGAACTCCTAGTGCATTTCTCTGAAATACAGACGGCTTCAGGCACTGTGTTTACAACTAGTCCTGATTCCTTCCTACTAATAAGGTGTTCTAATCAATAATGCGTATTCCTTACTCAGAATAAATGTCACGTGATTACTTTCAAGCCGCCCTCGGTCTAGATCTTTCCTTTCCGTGAAAGCAGATGCCAGTGTTGTATCTATTTCATCTGCCTTCAAAAAGGATGCCTCACAGAGACGGCCATCAGATACACAGTGGCAAGTCAATGGAGAGGAAACAACCCCACAGCTAGGCACAAGTCGCTCCACGCCTCGCCGTCCCCGGCGTAAGGAGCAGATCCCCGCTAAGTGGTTTGCTGCTCTTTCCGCAGACGGACTCGTTGACTGCATGGATCCTGACTGCTGCCTACAGAGTTCCTGCCAAAATCAGCCCTACTGTCGTGGCCTGCCTGATCCTCAGGATATCATTAGCCAAAGTCTACAGACTCCATCTCAGCAAGCTGCCAAGTCCTTCTATGATCGAATCAGTTTCCTGATTGGATCGGATAGCACCCACGTGCTCCCTGGAGAAAGCCCGTTCAATAAGAGGTTAGTGCCTGCTTTCCTTATATAGACTCAGGAGGGTCTTGAGAACAGTTCTGTGAAATGTTGACCAGTGTGTGTTTGAGAAAATTGCATATATATATATCTTTTTCAGAAAATTCTTCATCAGACTTCGCGTTTCAAGCATTTTTGGCACAGTTCATATATTTTGTCAATTTCAGTACCCGAGACGTAACAGGACATCCCGTTAAGGGGTCAATAAATCTTCGTTTAACAAGTTGATTTTTCGAGCGCAGTTGGAAACATTTTCAGAAGGCACGATGAAAAGACCCCAAAAGGCAAAACAGAAGTGCGCTTTTTTTTAGCTGAGCTCACTAAAAAATATAAATTATGAATTAATGTAATGGAGCCGCTAACGGCATGGCAGTGAGATTGCATAGGCTGTTTGGCCCTTTACAGAGCAGTAATGACCTGAAAATCAACCAGTAACTGAAAGCAGGTGTCTCGTGTCTCGCTGAGCAAAAGAAGATGATTTACACAGAACTCCTGGGTCTGCCGTCATTGAACAGCGCTAATGCACTGAGACCCAGCAGATTAGAAATTGTTGCACACACGTTTCTTATTGCCCCCTTAAATCTTGTACTTTGTGGTCGTGGCAGATTTACAGATTGCCCCAGAATTAATTGGCCAAGTATACTTTTCCTCAAGTACGTCACATATATGATATATGAAAAAAAAAGCATCATTTATAACTTTTAAAATTCATCTCTTAAATTATTAGCCTTGATATTGCTCCCAGAAACCAGATTGCAACAAATTAAAACCTCAGGCATTTAAAGAAGTAAATTACACCGTGTTTAAAGAAGCATTATTTCGGGGTAGGGTGGGGTGGGGTTTAGGGTCTGCTTTTTGTGACTCGCCCTTGATTGTTTATGACGGTAATATTTTATCTTTGGCCTGAATTGTCTATAAATCACGAGGATGCTGGCCTGAGAAGACAGAGGCTCATTCAGACTCTTGTGCTTTTCCCACAGCCTTGCATCCGTCATCCGAGGCCAAGTTCTAACTGCTGACGGGACCCCGCTGATCGGTGTCAACGTCTCGTTTTTACATTACTCCGAATACGGGTACACCATTACCCGCCAGGATGGAATGTGAGTCCGTCGCATCGCGCTGTCTCTGTATGAAGTCCTTTAAGCATCAGGCTGGGCAGTCGTCCGCTGCCGCCATCGTCATGGTTTACTGTCTTTTTTTTTTTTTTTTTTTTTAAATAGAAAAGCAACAGCTCTCAGAGTCTTTTACAAACCCTCGGACGGTGCAGCAGGCAGAGGTGGCAGGCCCTACACTCATGTGCTATAAAAAAGCTCATTCCATTTTCTGAGCCATGATATAATACTGTGGTTCTGCCGGAGAATGTGTTTCTGTCTTTGAAGACTCGTGTTGAAGTGTTTATTGGTGATGTTTCTTGGTGTCTGTAGCTTAAGTTCGGATGGTGGCAAAGTGTTGCGCGCAGCCTTCGCCGATAAAGGAGGCGCAGCAACTCAGGATTCTTCCGACAGCGATTTTATTGTACAGCTCTTTTTGACTGACAGCAGATGGAGAAGGACCTCTTCCCCAAAAAACCCGAGGCTTATATAGGGAATTCAGGGGCGTATAGGGACGTGTCCTCTTATCATTGGTGCTCTAGAGAATACCCAATTAGCATATCGTCTGCGTAAGCAGGTTATGTAAGGATGACGTAATTGCGCATGCGCACTGGCCGCAAGGGCTTCCGTGAAAAACCAGGAAACAGGAAACCAGCGCCATCTTGTAATGGCGGAGCGGCTCCCGACAGCAAAGGACAGATAGGAAGTTGGGAAAACACAAGTAATCCGTGAGTAGAAAGAGGGTGTGTGAATTCTTGCTATGTAATTCCGTTTGGACATAGGTCTGGAGATATTTCATGTGAAAATTAGGAAGAGCGAGGTTCTTTTCCTCATGGTTCGTCTTAACTTGAGGAGAGCATTAGTACGGTGACAGCTCGCTAAGTGCGTCTTGTCTGTTCTTAGGTTCGACCTGGTGGCTAATGGCGGCGCTTCCCTGACTTTGGTGTTTGAGCGCTCCCCGTTCCTCACTCAGTACCACACGGTGTGGATTCCCTGGAATGTCTTTTATGTGATGGACACCCTCGTCATGAAGAAGGAAGAGAATGACATCCCCAGCTGTGACCTCAGTGGGTTCGTGAGGCCAAGCCCCATCATTGTGTCGTCACCGTTATCCACCTTCTTCAGGTCTTCCCCTGAGGACAGCCCCATCATCCCCGAGACACAGGTACCGCGTTACAGCTGGCTGCGTCTCCACGCGGAGGCACGCCCAGTCTTGGGTTGCAAAGAACACTTTCAATAAACAGGGGCGGCATTCGAGGGCTAGCCTACTTCCGTCATGTGTGGGATGTGTGCTCGAGTGGAAAATATGTTGGAAAAAGATTACTTTTGACAGGAAACATTAACTTTCCCCAGGCATTATCTACAAGACTTAGTTATCATGTTTTAAAGGCTAATAATTTTATATCTTAATGCCCTAGTCTCCACGGGAATAAAATATTTGACTTTTAAAGGAATAGTCATGTTAAATATTCATTTTATCCCTTGAACTATCTAGATTGTCTGCCTGTGTTTAGAAGCAACTTTTAGATCTTAAAGGTAGAACATTAAGTCCAATAGCAGTGGACCTTATGCTAAAATGCAAAGCAAAATGTGTGGTTCAAAGCCAGGGCAATGATGCAGGCCTGTAATTCCAGCCAATCAGAGGCTGGGGTGGGAACATTTTAGGTTCAGGGCTTTCCTGGACTGCAGAATGAATTCAAAGCTACCTTTGGATAACCTAGTGAAACCCTGTTTTAAAATAAGAAGCATATGAGGCTGGAGAAGTGGTAACTCAGCTGCTAAAAGCACTTGCTGCTCTCTCTGAGGACCACACCGTTCACTTTCCAGCACCCGTGTCAGGCAGATCCCAGAAACACATATCTCCATCTTCAGGGCCTCCGTCACCCACTTCTGGCCTCCTAAGGTACCTTGGCATATACGTTAAATACTCACAGAGACACATACAGAGATATATGCATAAAAATTTAAAAATAAATAATTTAAAATACAATAACAACAACAAAACAAACACAAAAATATAAACAAAAAAAAATTCGATGGAGCAGCACACGCCTGTAATCCCAGCATTCAGAGAGGCAAAGGCAGATGGATCTCTGTGAATTCAAGGCCAGCCTAGTCTGCATTAAGTTCCAGGACAGCCTGGAACAGAGAAACCCTATCTTGAAGAAAACAGAAAAGATGTTGAAATTCAGGGTAGAAATCCTGGAGGTCTCGTATATAAATGCATTTAAAACGTGGATGAGATGCCCTTTCAGAGAAGCGCGGACAGAAATGTATAGGTTATAAAAAAGGCTCTCAGGCAAGCACTGTTTAGAAATGACCCTAGGAAGATTTTTAACTCCGAGTGAACCCTGAGCAGATGCTCTTGAGAACTCTGCTGTGGCCTCTATTCAGTTTGATGCTTCCTGTTCCGGGTCCACGCTGAAACTCAGAACTTCTTACTGCTTACACAGCCTTATTCAGAAGCAGTCTCTGCCCACACGTAGACAGATTTCTAGGGAGATCTACCCACAGTGATGTGTTTCAGGCAGTCCATGAATGTGTGTGTGTGTGTGTGTGTGTGTGTGTGTGTGTGTGTGTGTGTGTGTGTGTGTGGCCCTTTTGCTTTTCATTCGCATAGTAGGTAAACATGTAGTAAAAATCCTACTGAGCGCCTGTGATGTTCCAAGTGCTCAACAGGGATTTAAAAACGACTGAGACATGAACCTGTCATTATAGATGCGGTGGGTATGTGAGGGAACAGTGGAAAGTTCAGGAGAGAGGGCAATCCCTGGGTCAACGAGACACGTCATTGCTGAGGGGCTTGGTTCTACAGAGTGATGATGGGGCCGGAGAGCACAGTTCATGTGGCAGCAGCATAGTAGTTAGAAAAATAAACAAACCAATACGTGTAGACATTGCCCTGGTAGCTCAGTGAGTAAAGCTGGTGACCTGCGTCTGACCCCCCACCCACCCAGCCAGCACCTACGTGGTAGAAGGAAAACACCAGCTCCCTCAGACTTCCCCTGACCTACATTCCCATCCATCCTCCCCACCCACACGCAGGATAAACGGGTAAAAGCAGGACAAAATTAATCAAAACAGGAAAATAAGCAAAGTGGAGGAGGAAAGGGGCAGAAGACAATCCTTTCCCGGAGGGGCTTTGAACCCTGTGCAGGATGGAACCACGGATCTGGCTAACTCAAGTCGCAGTGAGACAGAACTAAGGGACAGACTCCCGCCCACTTTATTTACATGGCTGTCTGGCCAGAGCTCGGGTAACAGGCGCGCTTAACTATCGCAAAGGGGAGAAATAGCGGCGGCAAGGGAACAGAATAGACAGACACCGGAAGTCGAGTGGCAGTGTGTGGCTTCTGAGTGCTTAAAAGGGTCAGGAGTGGGGCTAGCAAATTATGCGGCTGGCACAAGTAGGCTTTAAGGGTGTGTTTTCCCATTTTGGCAGGATTTATATTTCCTAGTAATAAAATACAACATGGTAAGGTTAAATTACATAGGAGAGATGCATGCTGTAATGAACTAAATTACAGATATTTGTTCCATGGAAGTAGGTTAATGATGACACAGACAATGGTCGGTTATTAAAATTAGGAATAACATGATATTTTGAAAAGAGAGTAGCAACTCCTAGCAGGTCACAGGAAGTGGTTATTAATCATTTCCCTCGCCAGTAGAAAGACTATCAAATGTATGGGAAATTATTTTGAAAGTAAATTAAGAGGAAATACCATTTTGGGGCCTCTCGGGATTCACAGACGTCTGTTTTTCAAACTAATGCATTGACATTTCGTCCTAGCACAGCAGAATGAGTTTCCTTCTATTGTCGGCTCTTCATCCTGTCCTCTTTTAAAAGTTCCATCAGCGTTAAATTCCCTGGTTTTCTTGGAATTAGGGGCGTTTTTGAGTGGATAAGGTACAAGGATAAAAATAAAAAATCCGCGACCTATTCTTTAATTATCATTACATATATCCATACATGTGTGCACATAAATAAGCTAAGTAAGAGTGTTTGATGTTGCTCCTATGTGTCTGTGTTTATGGCTGGCTGCTTGGAATTGGACAACTAGTCAGGGGGGCACTCCATCCTGAAAGGACTGATTCCTCCCTCTCAGCGGCCATTAATTACCTGTAGCTCTTCACCCAGAGTGAGATTTGCACACACACCCCTCCATCCGCGTGGGCATGTCAGTTGGTGGTGTCATTTTTCAGGTCTTATCTAAGCAACTACGTTGTTGAGATTTCACAGGCGCAGTTTCCCTGACATATATAGTAAAGTGTCCTGGTCCTCTGGCTCTTACGGTTTTTCCTCTCCACCTTCTGTGATGTTCCCCAGGCCTTCCGTAGATTGATTAGCGCTGGGGATACCTTGGTCAGGTGTCCTCTGAATTTTGGTCAGATGTGGGTTTTGATAACGTATTCATCTGCTGAAGAAAGAAGCATTTTTAATGGTGAGATAGGCACAGGTTCACAAAGGTAGCCTTGCACATTCCAGTATGCATGGTAAGCCTATAAAGATCTATTGTTAGTCACAAAAATAATAAGAATATTTGTAAGCATCTCTTTATAAAACTCTTTAAGATTTGTTATATACTAGGCAAGTGAGTTTCAAAATGGTTAGGTAATATTTGGGCATGAGATACTTTTCATCCCCCATAAATTTGTTTCCATCCGTTGAGCTATTCACATTGGAGCTGAGCATAGGGTTAAGAATATGTTTAATGTAGAAGAGAGATAGCCTTACATGAATAAAAGTCAGAAATCAGAAGTACGTTTTATCGTCCATGTGCATTTTAGTTACTCTCTGGGAAAAATAACACGCAGGGCTTTAAAACAGCAGCTCATTTACCATGTTATCAAAACTCAATGGTTCTGTAGTTCAGTGTGTAATGATGCAACTCTGCCTCTCGGTGTGTGTCTGGGGGTTGACTACAGTTTAACCCAGATGGCTCTGCTCTCCCTGTCGTCATCCCTATCTTTCTATCGGTGACCTAGGTAGGCTAATGAGGCCACAGGCTTAGGTCACTAAGAGACCAGCTAATGACATCCTTGCTCTGATCCGACCATCGTATACAGACGTCAGCTCTGGTCTCCAAGTGACTGGAATAGAAGATGCATTAGTGGGAATCTGCTGTGATGACAATGACGACGAAGCCGACAAGTCAGGGTACCAACAGCCGCATGGGGAGTGTGATTAACTCAAATAAATGATGAGGAGATTTTTGGAGGAGAACATTAGGCTGGCTGCCGAGCTGTTTATAATTATGGATAAGATGTTGTTTGTGGGTACTGAGCCCTGCTGTGTCTTATTTTCACGGGCTCCGTTGGGGTCCGGTCACCGTATCTTCTCACGTGAGGCCTGCACGGTCCCACTGAGGAGCTTGTGCGTGTCTCCACCGCAGGTCCTGCATGAAGAAACCACAATTCCAGGAACGGACTTGAAGCTTTCCTACCTGAGTTCCAGAGCCGCGGGCTACAAGTCAGTTCTTAAGATCACCATGACCCAGGCCGTCATACCGTTTAACCTCATGAAGGTCCATCTGATGGTGGCTGTGGTGGGAAGACTCTTCCAGAAGTGGTTTCCTGCCTCGCCAAACTTGGCCTACACTTTCATCTGGGATAAGACGGACGCGTACAATCAGAAAGTCTACGGCCTGTCTGAGGCGGTCGGTAAGTTTTGTGGGTGTCTTCTCCGCACTGAAAAAAGTGGGTTCGAGGTCAGAAGAATAAAGAAATCGTCAAGAGCCTGGGACACATGGCAGAATAAACAGAATCGGTGGCAGCAAGTTCACGCGGGGAAGTCCCAGACAGGTGGTTTTCATCCACGGTGGGAAAAGGACTGAGTGGTGGGGGGAGGGCCGTCGGCGTTTCCGGCTGGAATCGTCTTACGGTTTCCGGGTTCTTGGATTCTTTCCCCTTGTTGCTGTTTTCCTGTTTCTTTCTTTTCCTGCTCTGTCCTTTTCTGTGTGTTTTCTTCCTCTCCCTGAGAACTTGTTTTCACTCATTGCTTTAATTTTTTTTTTTTCTGTATGTCACAGTGAGGTGTTCATCAGACTATCAAACAAACTTTGGGTCCGAGAATTATTTCAGCTCCTCTGACCAGAGAGCCGGTGTCAGGGTGATCTGAAGACACGGGGCCACTCGGTTCACAGCACCATCAAAGCTTTGACATGACAAATGGCAGCTTCAAGCTCAGGCCAGGCCACCAATAGCTAAATGAGAACATGGGGTTTTATAGCGTCAGTTTTACTTTAAAATAGATTTTTTGTTGTTGTTGTTCTCCAAAATTAAAATCTAGTGTAGATTTGAATTAGTTCTCATCAATCAAAGAGTTACCAATCCTTGGTTCATTGTAAACTCTGAAGTCATTAACTGTGAATCAATACCAATTCACAATTAAAGTGTAAATGCTTACCATAAGTATTTTCCATAATAAAAGTTCTTAAGAACTAAACCAGTTGTATCATTTATATATATTATATATATAATTTTATATATTTATATATGTTTATATCATATATATAATATATGTAGTGGTTTTGCCTAATCAAAATTTGCTGCTAACATACTCATTATAATTATTTAACTAGTCTTCCTATTTGGACCTAATATTGTGCTAAGAATCCCCTGTAAGAGTGATGAGGGGCCTTATTTTCCATTAAATCGGTAAAAAAAAAAAAAGTAACATTTGGAGACGTTTGTTTTTATCCTTGAGATGATCAAATCTTACATAAAAAGGAACACTTCTCTCAGATCACAATTGTGAGTCCCCCTCCAACTCAGGAAATACCTTCTTTCTCCTGTGCGGTTGGGAGGATCAGCTCTGACTTGTTTTGCCTCCAGTGTCAGTTGGATACGAATATGAGTCGTGCTTGGACCTGACTCTGTGGGAGAAGAGGACCGCCATTTTGCAAGGCTATGAGCTGGACGCCTCCAACATGGGCGGCTGGACGCTGGATAAGCACCACGTGCTGGATGTTCAGAACGGTAAGCTCTTGCCCGCTGGTCACTACGCCCAACCGCGCTCTGATTACGCTGCCGCCGCATTTTACCCTCGGTACCCTGTAGGACTGGAGTTAGTAGGACAAAATGAAGATAAAAATATGGCGTGAGGGCCACAAAAGCCTTGAAATCACATGATTCTAATGCTGGGTTTTAAAGTGTTCCTGTGTTCGTTGTGACAGTAATTTTACCACCAGAGCATAAATCCCTGACTTTCGTAAAAATCACTCTGTCTCCGTGAGCATCTTCTCTACAAATTAATCTGTGAGTGCCTAATTCTACACAGCAGTTTTTGAAGAAAAAAAAAAAGAAAGAAAGAGAAAAAGAAAAAATGGGAGGGCTTTAGAATGAGTTACCAAAACTGGAGGCAATGTGCTTTATTGTAAGCCAAGATAAAACACCATGTGACTTTACCAAGAGATCTCCAGTAGATTCTTAGCTCTTGGGCAATTAGTCTGTTCCAAGTGTCTAGCTCTGCTCTCTCTCCCCCAACTTTTGTTTAGCCTGTATTGAAAAAGAAGGAAAGAAAGAAAGGAAGGAAAAGATCTCTTACTCAAAAATACTATGAGCATTAGGGGCAATATAAATGAATAATGGGAGAGAGAAAGGAAAAACTAAAATACTACTTCTAGCAGGCCTGATAATATGATACTCAGTGTGCTCTGGAGAAGTATATTTTGGACATCAGAAACCAAGAATACATGCCCTGAGAAGTGAGACCCCTTTCCTCACATACAGAAAAGCTCTGGGGGAAGGAATTCTGTTGCCTCTACTGTGTCTGACATTCTGTTTGCTTGCTTGTCCACAATCAGAGCATCCAAAAGTGTTTTCTTGAAGAAGCAGGGCCACACGGTTACCAACTCTAGCCTGTCTTAAGCCTTCTCATACTGAGAGGCCTCCATTGGCCTTCCATGACTAGCTCGTGTTTGCCAAGTAATATCCCTTTGGACTCCTTGGAAGGTTTGGGATGTTGAACTGAGACTCTTACACAATTAAATGCTCATGATTGATGATCACTTTCAAAGTGATGTTTCTTTGATGTTTCTTTCTGTCTTTAAAACTAAGAGTATTGGGAAGAACACATCTTGACTTCCTAAGTATACTGACTCGAAAGTAGTTTCCAAATCAGTATTCTGAGAATGCTGATGCCTTGCCTTGAGATGATGAAGGCGAAAGAATGGATCACTTCAGAAGAAAAATAACTCAGAAATACTCCCCACACTTTTAATGGCTCTGCGGCAGTGTTTAGCTCTCTTCCTTTCCCATGTATCCTAGTCATCAGTTTATATTGCAGAAGGCTGGGAACACAGCACATACATTATAAATGTAGGGGTGTAGCTCGGGTGCCGAAGTGCCTGCCTAGCGAACACGAAGCTCTGAGTTTTACCCAAATCACCACATAAGCTAAGCTTGGTGACCCACACCTATAAATCATGTTCTCTGGAAGAGGTGAAGGCCGGAGGATCAGAGGTTCAAGAGAATCTTAGCTACATATAGAAAGCTTGGCACTATCTAGAAAGCTTTAAAACTTGAGGAGGAGGAGGAAGAGGAGGAGGAGAAGGAATGGGACTCCCAGTGGAAGAGAACACGCCATATGTTATCTCTAAGCATCTTTGAGTCATCAGTGTTGTTTGAGGTGGTGGTAGTCTCGGTCTGTTGTGTGAGTAATACTAAGCTGAATCGTGGTCTTTCAGAATGCACGGGCATGTGCCAACCGTGCTTGTAGCTGGTCCTGATTAAATTATTTTAAATTATATTTCATACATTTTCTACATATTTTTATATTCCTGCACGAGGCCTTTACAGACAAACTTGGAGAGCACTGTTCTAGGTATGTCTTAGTTATGATGAAAACACAGTGTAAAATTCATAATCAATTAGCAACAGGATTTCTCCAAAGGACTGCAAGGCAACAGGGAGAATCTAGGCATTAAGCCTCAGCAGGACTCCTGTAATTCACCACATTTGGGATACTTGAGAGTAGCACTCAGAAAGATTAGGAAGTATATAGATATTGTATGGGGTTAAATAATGTACATATACATAAACACATATATTCTAAAGCAGAATAATATATAGAGGGTATTTTTTTTTATTAAAATACCAGGTCAGATTTAAAAACTAAACTGCCGAAAAATCTGTCTTTCAAAAAAAATGTTGTTATAAAATATGTTACTTTAAAATGTGAGGTCACCTAAGTCCCATGGTGAACTGACTGCAGTTTCAAACTATACCCAAGAACAGTTTGACGAGTACCAACGTTCCAAAGTGACATGCGTCTAGTTGAGTAAGATGTGCAACTGTGACAAGCTGGATGACCTATAGTTGTAGAAAAAAGAGGAACACCAATGGAGGAGGTGACAGTGTCTGTTCAGGCACCCTGGACCAGGGAAACAAATAGTGTAAGGCTGAGCGTTCTGTTGTGCTGTGACAGAGGAGACTTGGGAAGGGCCAGGCATTCGAAGCCACAGCATACATCAAATGCAGTAGAGCAGCAGGCTGACTCACAGGGCTCTTCTGATAAAAATTGCAGAACCAACTCTCCCAGGAAATTATACTTCCATAATTGTCAAATAATGTAATCACAGAAAGAAGAAATCTTAGGTATCATCCGCGTCGTCTTTGAATATTCAAGGCAAAAAGTATTTCATCTCTTGTTATGATCCAGACTTATTTAAATTATTTTCCTTTAAATTTGAATAAACCTGTTTTATCATTCCTGATTTCTTTATGTAAATTGGCCATGATTATTACATCACACAAATAGCACGGCATTTTTTTTTAAAGTAATCACAAAATACACCTAAAATGTTCTGAGCTATAAGGGGAGTGTAATTATTCTGATCACTTCTTCACTTTCAAATTATCCCAAAGTGGAGGAAAAATCATGTTCTCGAGTTTTCTGTTTGTGCTTTTGCAAGATTATTCCTTTAACGGTCTGTCTGCTCAGAAGTGCAGTCATTAGCTCTGAGAACCACTTTGAAGCATAGAAAGCCCAATAAATACAATATATGCCGCTCTAAAGCCAATGCAGCAAGTGGCTTCTACATATAATAACACATTGAGGAATGCCATAAAATATGCATGGGGCGGGAACAGCTGATAGCCCGTGGATAGCAGACCCAAGCCATTGATCTGCATGTGGTTACAGCAAAGTGAGCCAAAATCAAATCTCAACTCAAATCCAGTTTCTTACTAGGAAAATATTGAATATTCCTTGGGAATTTTTGTCCACACATTTTCCTTGAAGGCCGTCAAGGAGCAGACTGGCACTTTTGTCTTTGTAAAGTTATTGACACTTTCAGTCCTTAAAGCAGAGTTCAGTTTGAATGACAGAACGGCCTTCTGCTTTCATTGTGTTTGGCATTTTAAATACATAGATGTGCATATATATGTATGCTTATATGTATATGTACATATGTATATGTCAGACGAATGTGAAGCAAGACTGCCCCTTGACAGTATGGTAGAATTGAAAATAGGCCAAGGGCATGACTCAGTGGTAGATTGTGTTGTTACAATCCAGAGACCTATAAATAAATACTTTCTAACTTTTGTTTCTTTCAAGTATTTTTAGCTTCTTAAAGACTCAGGGTAAATTCATAAGAAACTCATATTCCCAGGGCTCACTTTTATTAATCAGGTTAATATGTAATATTCTCCACATTGATTAACAATTAGGCAAACTTTCTGTTCCCTGGAGAATATTATATAGAGCATGGTTCTCAAACGCAGTTGCACATTAAGATCACCTGGAGAGTTTTTAAAAATCTAAATGCTAAGGCTGCACCCAGACCAATTAAATCAGGAATCTCTTGGGGTAAGGACCAGCCATCAGTATTTTTTATGGCACTCCAGACTGTTCCAATGTGCAGCCAAGATTGAGAATCTATGGTGTTAAGAATTTGGTCTGTTTTTTTTTTTTTTAAATTCCTCCTCTTAGTCCTTTGTTCCTCTAGTCTTTTGAATCATAACAGACAGAACTTTTAAAATATACCCTATGTACTTTATTATCTGCTATCTTAATCGTAAGTAGAGGTCCTTCCATAAGAACTCTTAAGTTTCCAGTTCTAACTCGGAAAGACACCGCACTGTAGTGCGATTTCTAGGGGCCGGGTTTGCCTTTCATCACTCATTTCCATCATAAGAGGAAAAAAAAATGTGCTTTCCTCCAGGTATACTATACAAAGGAAACGGGGAAAATCAGTTCATCTCCCAGCAGCCTCCAGTGGTCAGTAGCATCATGGGTAATGGTCGGAGGCGCAGCATCTCATGCCCAAGTTGCAATGGCCAAGCTGATGGGAACAAACTGCTGGCACCAGTCGCACTGGCCTGTGGGATCGACGGCAGTCTGTACGTAGGGGATTTCAACTACGTCCGACGGATATTCCCTTCTGGCAACGTAACCAGTGTTTTAGAACTAAGGTATGTCTTTCCTCCGTTGGGGGCATCGATCGAAGGCAAGCATGCCCTTAAAAATGAAGCTGGATATGATATGCTGATTTATTTATTTAAACACACACCCCACAGTTTAAAACTCGCCCTAGAAAGGACTTCGTTTTTAACTGGAGATAGAAGGTCAGAAATATGTAGTGTTATTAGTTTGTAAAGGAGTAGAAAGTTGTCTGATATGGAAAATATCTTATTCCAGTGGTTTTTCTGCAAACTAAAAGGTAAAGCTGTATTTTTTTTTTTAATCACCTAAATTTCCCTTAGAATAAATGCGCAGCACAGGAACTCACCTGTTATTTCACAGTGGTTGAGATGGAGGCCTAAGACATGATGGTAAATGAACAGGAGTATTGGATGTTCGGTTGGGTCAACCCAGTCATTGGCCACCATGCAGAGAGCACCAACAGTGTCACTGTCTTGCTTTGTTTTAAGTGTGATTACCAGAATCAACCAATTCTGACAGCAGTTTGATAAGATTTTGCCTACAAAGTTCATTGCCAGTGTTTTCTCAGCTTAAATTGCAATTTTCCGTACAAGTAATTAAAACCCCACTATTGATCTCATTATATTTCAGACGCCTTTTCTAACTCTGCTTTTCTCTACCTTTCTTTTATCTGCTTCCACCAAGAAATAAAGATTTTAGACATAGGTAAGCATCCTGCTTAAAGGTGATTGCATATTTTCCAATGTCCTTTTTATGTTTCAATGTGACTCTCTGAAAATTGTTTTTCAATAACATCCTCTTGAAAGGAAACTCAGAATCACAGAACATCTAAGGAATTAAAACTGCTTAATTGGACAATTACATAACTTACTGGAAAATATATTGTGTGATATAATTTTAGAAATATTTTCAAGTTGGTTCATTAAAAAAAAATCTTATCACAAAGAATTCTACAGTGCAGATACTGATTTATGTAATCTAAGCCTTACAAAACAGAACAAAAGTTGAAACATAGCAAAGTTTTAAGGAAATAGTATTGTTTGACTGGTATCCAGGACATCATGTCTTATTGGGCCCAAAGCTGTTTCAGTTTAGGAAACTAGTTGAGGAAAAATAACTGAAAATACTGTAATACGATAAATTTTTGTTTTGTTCAGTTTTTTGTTTTGTTTGGTTTGGGGGTTTTGCTTGGTTTTGGGTTGGGTTGGGTTGGGGTTTTTTGTTGTTATTGTTGTTGTTTTTGTTTTGTTTTGTTTTTTGTTTTTTGCTTTTTGGGTTTGTTTGGGGTTTTTTGTTTGTTTGTTTGTTTGTTTGTTTTTTGTTTTTTTGGGTGTTTTTTTTTTTTTTTTGGTTTTTGGTTTTTGGTTTTTTGAGACAGAGTTTCTCTGTGTAGTTCTGACTGTCCTGGAACTCACTCTGTAGAGTAGGCTGGCCTCAAACTCAGAGATCCATTTGCTCTGCTTCGCAAATGTAGAGATTAAAGTCATGTGCCACCACTTCCTAGCAAAATTTTAAAACATGTATCTATCTGATCAATATGAACATATTGCTAGGGACCCTAACTATACTTGGAAAGGACCCCTCCTATGTAGCGTCCCCTACATTTATCTCCACCTGCGCTTTCTACTTTTACCATACTAGAATTGTTACTAGGTTCAAGGATTAGTATTTTTAGTGCCGTTATTATGAAGGGAAAGACTTTCTTCAAAGCTAAAGATGACTAGAGAGTGCCATCAGCCCGAAAGCTTTTGATAGCATATTGATATGTATACTTGCTTGAAGAAGTTACTCACAGTAAAGCCGTGCTGGCATAGTTTTCTAACAGCCATTCTTTAAAGACAAATAATAACTATTAATAATATAAGAAGAAGACGGAGGAAGAGAACACGCTTTAAACAAAAGCTAGTGAAAGGCACAGTTAGACATGCCAGATCTGGTTTGGCCATTAAAACATCTAACATGATGACATATGAAAACGTCAGTGATATTTTACGTCAGGTGTCTTAGATGGGCACATCAGTATAGCTCACTGAAACTGCTGTAGACAGCTAGCAAAAGGCAGAGTCCTACTGACAGATTTGTGGCTGCTGATGATCAGAATACCCAGGCATGTCCCAGGACCCTTCCCTAAGATTCTATATTGATCTTATCCTCTCAAGTAATGACCCAGTCACATGCCAAAGATTAACACTAAATCTCCCCCCCAGAACACTGAGCATACTTTGAGAGTCCCCAGCAGAGTACCCACAGTTGTCTGGTTACTATGGAGAAAAGAGGAAAGACGGGCAGGCATATAAACCAAGCCCCATGTGAAAATGCTCCCAGCAATACAGAAGACTACGAAAAGCCTACCTTTTAACAAGTTGGCCTGTTATATGCCAGCACCATGCCAGATATTTTTGTATGTTACTAGAGAGGCGCACAGCAGTCCCTCAGGTTGCGCATGAGGTAACGGAGGCTGGAAGGCATCGCATCTCATCCCTAGGAATGCATTAAGAAAAACGGAACAGAGATTTGAGCCCCTCTCATGTGTACGTTCTTCCCGCTGGACCGTGCCTCTCGTTTTTATATGTTCTCTGTGGCTAGGATTCTATAGGGAGATTTTCTGGAAATTCCAAAAAAAAAATGACTAGACTTATTTCACAGTCGTTTGACAAGTTATTTACAACCATCATTTTTGAAAAAAAACAAAATCTCTGTGTCTGGAACTGTGTTGTTAAGCCGACAGCCACCAAAGACAAAGTCAACATAGAGTCACTCATGGCATTTTGCAGTGACACCATTACCTCTCTCACCTGGGCCTCTGTCAGCTTCCTCTATGTGTCATTTTGACCACATTGGAGCTTCTCCATTTTCTTTCTGTGCCACCCAGACAGGATACACTATTTGAGTCGTAAATCGATACTCCTGAGCATTAAAACTAACATTATTAAACAGTCTCCATGTGCCAGACACTTTGGTGACTGGTAATCTAGGACAAAACCCTGAGGAAATCACATATAATAACAAACTAGGCATGTATGTCACTGACTGACATCATCAGTAGGATTTTTTTTTTACACAATGTGTATACAACAGTTCCTTAAAGGTAGTTCTTGGAGGAAGAGAAAACTGGGAGATACCAGCCTAGTAAGGAAGTTTCCCAAAAGTGTTGATATTTGAGCTAGATTTAAAATAAAATCTGCTTGATCAGAACAGCAAAAAGGAAGACATTCAAGGGAGGAAAAAAAAAGACAGTAAATAAATAAACTGGGGTCTGAGCTGAAGTAAGCAAGGTATTTCAAGAGTAAAAGCGGAGATTTGTGTGGGTAACGGGGAGATGCTGGTTGAAGCCAGTTAGGGTCAGCTTGCTGAGGGGCTGCCTTGAGTTCGCTGAAAAAAAGACTCAGAGAGTGGGGGAAATATCTTAGCATCATGAACAAGTGGCATGTTCAAAGGAATGCCTAAACTGACCTGACAAAAATCAAAATATTTAAATTCATTAGAGCTTCCTCATTTAGCCTTTTAAAAACTGAAGTTACTTCCAAGCCTAGCAACACAGGCCTGTCTGTAATCCTAGCTACTCAGGAGGCTAAGTCAGAGAGTCCAAGGTCAGCCTAGGTAAGTTAGTGAGACCCTCTCAAAATAAACAGTAGATAAAAGGCGTGCATGTGGCTCAGCAGTGGAGCACTTGCCCAGCGGGCATAAGGCCCTCGATTCAATCCTCATTAGAAGAAGAAAGAAATTATTAAGAGGAAAGAATGGTGGGAGGAAGGAATTAGAACCCCTGCCAGAAACATCTTCCCGTTTGCTAGCCTGGCTTTCATTGTAGCCTCACTGTAGGTGATTCAGGAACAAGGGACAGGGAGAAAAGAAATCACAACACGTGATGAATTCTGCATGTGGGCGTGGCGTTGTCCATTGTAGAAGACTCAGAAGTTAGAAAGCATCCGCTTCTCTTCCTATATCTCATGCACCAAAAACTGGCATTAATTATACTAATGGAAGCCACAGTAAAATATTGGCCAAGAATACTAAGGTAATAAGCCTTATTATTTAAAGATTCTAATAGGATGTTCGTGTGCCATGCTCTTAAGTACTGCCAAAATGGTATAGAAAATAAAATCCCTCAGTTATATTAAGTTATACTGTAATCATTTGATTTTCTTCTTAAGTGGTAACACTGAAATAAATGTAAAATGGGTTTCTGTTTGATAATCTAAATCTCCCCCTCTGATGTTTATTACTTTGCTAACAGACCCCTTTAGTAAGATATTAAATTTTAGCTCACCCTTGTTCAAATTCCTTAAATTCTAATTTAAAAACTTAAGTTACTTCATTAATACCAGCTAAGGGGCATTTAAACATATAGGACTATAAAAAAAATCAACTTTGTGAATTTTATATTGCCAATTAAAGGATCAAAGAAAATCTCTATCGTAAGTCTTATGAGTTTGAATTAATTAAATTTTCGATATAAAATTATCAAAACTTGAGTCAGCATTTCTTATTGATTTAATAGAAAGACAACCTCACAATCCCTATTTGCAGCCATCTATCTAGTCTTTTGGTTAGCATAAAATAGGCAGTTTTGCTTTAATACATAAATAGAATTTGCTATGCTTCTTCTAATGCTTTGTGCACTAAAAGCTGTGGCACAGTTTCCAAGTGAAAAGATAAAAGCGTTAATAGCATGTATTCTTTGTGCCGTTCTCTGCGTGTCTCTCTCTCTCTCTCTCTCTCTCTCTCTCTCTCTCTCTCTCTCTCTCTCTCTCTCTCTCTCTCTCATCTGTGATGGCTAAATTATGAGAAAAATAAATGAGTGTAACCAGCCCGCACTTGCCCCTGGATCTGTGTCCAATTGACAAGGCTATAGGGAAGATGTGTTGATAACTGGCATCTAGGTCATCCCGGATGCGTAAAGAATCAAGGTGCGGTACCCGAAAGATGGAAAGATGTCTGCCAGAGCTTACTTCCTGGTTTTTGCCACTGTTAGTGCAGATGGTTGTTTTAAGCCCCCTGAAACAGCAAAGTCTCAGACAATCAATCCCAGAGAAATACTCTGGGCTTCTAATGGTGAATATAGATTTACCCCCAAAAGACGGCCTTTGTACATCCCTATACCCTATGGGCAACTGGAGACTGCTCTGAGCCATGACAACCTCCGGTTACACATGAGATACACTACTCATCGCAAACCTACCGTTCTTCTGCACCGACATACCAGCCCATCCATGATGACCTTTGGGAACACTAAGAGCAAGTTCTAGCACACCCTGTCAGGGAGCCATCCAGGTGTACTGCTGTGTGTGTGGTTGGGAATGCCACTGTCATGGCTGTCTGTCGCAGATGTCTGTCAACTAGAATTTTCCAGACTTGCTTTTGACCTTTTTGGGAGGCCGGGGGGGGGGGGGGCAGGTGGGGGGGGTGGGGGGAGGGGAGGCAGAGATGGGTAGCACTTTTTATTTAGTTTTATTGTTACATTTTTAGACACGAGTTCTTTATTTACAACATTTCTAGTTCTTCTCCTTGCTAATCCTATGCCCCCTCAAATTTGTGACTTCCATTATTGTTACATGTGTGTGTGTTTATATGTTTGTGTGTGCGTACTAATGAGTCCTTATTGTGTTGCTCATATGTACATGTGTTTAGAGCTGACCTCTTGGGATTAGTGAACCTGTCAGCAAGCTCATCTCTGAAGAAAACTGAAAGAGTATTTCTCCTCCCTCTCTCTCTCTCTCTCTCTCTCTCTCTCTCTCTCTCTCTCTCTCTCTCTGCCTCAGCAACTGTTGGTTGTCATCTAAGAGTGGGGCCTTGTAAAATTTCGCCCATCCCTGTTGCCATGTCAACTCCTGGTATCATTTTTGTCCTGTTTCAGACACTCTAGCAATGCTTCCCCAGTGTGTGAAGCTGGAGTGTAAGGAGTAGCTGGCCTTTGCCACACGAGGCTGCCCCTCCTTTCTTGGCCCCTCCTTTCTTGGACCATGAGCTCTTCCACATGGCTCTGGACAGTAGGATCATGTGCACAGTCTGACCTTTCCCTTACCAAACTTTGTAAAGCTATGTTGCCTGACTTGAAAGTGTCCGTATCTTCAGGACACTGGTGCAAACCGTAACCCCAGCATAGGAGAGGCAGGTGGATAACGAGTTTGAAACCAGGCGAGGCTACATTGTGAGCTCAAGGCTAGCCTAGGCTTTATGATGAGACTGTTTCATAAGAAAAAAGGGAGGAGGTGCATTATCCAGCAGAGGTAACTCTGCCATCCCCCCCCCCACCCCCATGGACGTGATCACTTTACCACCCAACTGGATAAATCCAGTGCCAATCAAAGCCCACTTATGCCTTGAATATATATTGTTTTGCACCAAGAAATCTCATGCCCCGTGGCTAGCGAGTGGGCCGCCAACACTCAGATAGCCAAAATCTCATATATCAAAGCAAATAATGAAAAAGTATGCATGCTTTGTGTAGCTTTGTTAGAATTACTTATTTTTTTCTTTTTTTTTTTTAATTTATTCACTTTACATCCCTCCTCCCCTCCCAGCCCCACCCTCTGACCCTCTCCCCTCTCTCCTCTCCCCCGCCTTCCCTATTCCTCAGAAAAGGGGAGCCCCCGCTACCCATCCACCCTAGCTCATCAAGTCGCATCTCCAATGACCATGACCTCTTCCCCTGTGGCCTGCCAAGGCAGTCCCGCCAGGGGAAAGCAATCAAAGAGCTGGCTCTCAGTGGCTATCTTAAGATGAGCCTGAACATTCCTCTGATAGTTCAGTGCGTACCAAAGTGATGATTTGCCAGCAGAAAGAAGCCAGTTTGTGTCTGTTCACATGCTGAGACTTTTTCCTCCCAACATCCTCAGGCAGGAAGCGAGTCAGACCTTCGAGTATTATGAAAGGCATATTGAAATCTCGCTGTAGACAGGACAAAGGCACAGAATAAGAACAGCTGATTCTTACTGAGTATGTCTTGTGGATATAGCATCTGCTCCACTCCCCTACAACCTGTTATTGGAAGTAAAGGCTCTTGCATGAAAGTACACACAGTCACCACTTTAAAAAACAACGGGGGAGGGGAGGGGACGAGACTAGAGATGGTCCGATGAATTAGCCTGCTTACTGTGAAAACAAGAGAACCTGGTTCAAACCTCCAGCACCCACGTGAAAGCTGGACACATTTGCACATGCCTATACTTCTAGCATTGTGAGGCAGAGGCAGGTGGAGCAGGACCTCCCTGGTCAGCTATTTTAGATGACTCTACAAGCTCCAGATTCAGTAAGAGCCCCTATCTCAAAAAAAATAAGGGGGTGACAATAGAGGAAGATACCAACGTCAATGCGTGCACACACACACACACACACACACACACACACACACACACACACACATATATATTGCACATGCAAACACACAAAAAACTAAGTAAAAACTGAAAGGAAGGTAAACATTGTGTCATTGCAATATAACGTTATTAGTAATAAAAAATCCACTGTCCCATTATTACAATTAAAATGTTCATGTTAGGTTTATATTACATGTTTTTAATATTTTTGAGATTATAATGAGAATATCATGTATCTTCTCCCTTTCTACCTTCCAAATTCCTATGAATTTTCCCCATGCTCTCTCAAATCTGTGGCCTCTTTTTTTCTTTAATTGTTGCTGTTGTTGTTTTTTATGGTGGTGGCGGTGGTGTGTGTGAGTTTGTGTGTGTGTGTGTGTGTGTGTGTGTGTGTGTGTGTGTGTGTGTCCAGTTGGTGGCTCTTCCTTGGGGAAGACTATTTCTCTTACTCTCTGAGCTACTTAGTTGCCTGGAGTTCCTTGTGTAGGGTTGAGACCTCATAAACTTTCCTCCTTCTATGTTAGCATGTTTAAGGTGCCATCCTTGTTTAGGTAGCCACGTTGATAAAGCCTTCATATGTGCAGCCTCTATGGCATTTCTTCTAGGAGTTACAATCTCACAGGTGTTCACATATAAAATAAACATAGACAAGTGTATAGCTTTTTGTGTATCTGACTGTGAAGGGATGGAAGAGAGCAGGGAGGCAAGATGGAGAGAGAGACAGAGACAGAGAGAACATGAAACCAAGCTTGTTATCAAAAGCTGTAGGTTATGTGACGAATTCCATCATTGCCATGCTCACTGAAACACCAAATCATTTCTAGTATTTTCAGTCTTTTCAAGACCATATTTGCACCCGGTCTAAAAGTCACATTCCTAAGAAGCTAGCATTCGGAGATGGCGTTCTACAGTTGAACACATTATGCCCTTTATTCCTGTAGTTCTGAACAGACACTGAGCCAGCACCATTTGCTTTCCTGGATTGTGAGAGAGCAGCAACTGAGATGGGCATAGTGCTGCCGGGGGTGGGGGGAGGGGGGGGCGCAGGGTTGTTTGTTGTGGTTTTTATAGCAAAAACAACATGATAATCCCTGCGCCAGTCATATGACGGGTCAGTGGAGAATGTGCCCGGCAGGTCTTTCCCTGGGATAAGCTTCATCTGTCTGTCAGGGCAAAAGCAACGTAGAGAACTTGCATCTTTGTTTTGGGCTCCAGCATGTTGCCTCCAGAGGCAATTGTTTTTAAGAATGGCTGTTGGTGGGGACTGGAGACATAGCTCCTCGGTTAAGAACACTTGTTCTTTCAGAGGACCACATTTGGTTCCTCACCACCGTGGCAGATCCCACGTGTCTGTAACTCCAGGTCCAGGGTCTGATGCTCTCTTCTGTCCTCCTTTGGCACCAGGCATACACATGGTACACACATACACTTGCAGGCAAAACACCTATACATAAATAATTAATAATAATAATAATAATAATAATAATAATAATAATAATAATAACAACAACTCACATTAAAAATAATGACTGGCAGTAAGTTGTTGAGTACTCAACATCAAGCCAGAAATAAAAATATCACAGGATCAAATATATCTCAGAGACTTGCTGCCTCAGACCACAGTCTCTGAGGTCACTATCACTTATCGTGCTCCTCGACCAGCCTTTGACAATGGGCTCCAGTTTGTTTGTTTGTTTATTTTGTTTTGTTTTGCTTTGTTTTTTCGAGACAGAGTCTCTCTGTGCAGCCTTGGCTGTCCTGGACTCGCTTTATAGACCAGGCTGGCCTCGAACTCACAGCAATCTACCTGCCTCTGCCTCCCAAGTGCTGGGATTAAAGACATGCACCACCACGCCCAGCTTGGGGTCCAGTTTATAAGCACTTCCTCTTGGTGTGTTTTATTTTGCCTTTCATTTCACTCGGTGTACAAGGAGTAGCTCTTTTCTAATATTGACACATGAATCTTTTTACAGTAGCAACCCCGCTCACAGATACTACCTGGCAACGGATCCAGTCACCGGAGATTTGTACGTTTCGGATACTAACACCCGCAGGATTTATCGCCCAAAGTCACTCACCGGAGCCAAAGACTTGACTAAAAATGCTGAGGTGGTTGCAGGGACCGGAGAACAGTGCTTACCCTTTGACGAGGCCAGGTGTGGGGACGGAGGGAAGGCCGTGGAAGCGACACTCATGAGTCCCAAAGGTACTGGCAATTATCAATTTAAGCTTTTCTTTTTACTTTATTTTTTTACAAAGGTAGAAAAATCTGCCTAGTGCCTGATTGTGTTCAGTGCCGAGTCCAGCATTTTATCACCAACTGTGTTCTGGAAAACTGCATCACATCTAGTGTTTTAAAAGCCATTTAGCACAAAGCTGCTAGAAAAGCCAAGTTGATTTTTTTTTTTTACATTAAATATAAGGCTCTTGACTTTTTAAAAAGTGAAAATCATTATACTATTTTTTCTCAACTTTTCAAAGACTGAAGCCACTAGTCAGTCTATACTATTCAGGTCACGTCCTGTTAAACTTGAGATTCCTTCATTGTCCTGGAATTTCCTTGTCATGAATGAGTCCCAGGCCCCTTTAAGACCATCGCTAAGCAACCCTGTTACCCTGTTAGCTCTCACCCACTTCAGAGCTGTTCAACTTTTGTCTGTATGCCATGGGAAAAACTGCTTGCTATGAGGAATCAGGGGAGGTGCCGGGCTACAATTCTATGTGATAAAAGCTTTAAAGGAATCAAGATTGAGTCCTTGCCCCAGTATTACGCCATCCATTACAATGGGGGTTGGTTTAGAAACTTTTTTATTTTCATTATAACCAGTGAGGATTATGTGAGCAGGGGCTGGAAAAAAAAAATATTTGCTATACTGAATTATTCATAGTGGCAAATTTCATTGTAAGAAGGTCAATTAAACACTAACCTTGCCTCAGATCTGTCTTTGTTGGAAAGACTGTCATGACTGTAAGTCAACGCTAACAGAATCTAAGCCTGTCTCTACAATGTATGCCCTAGCTTGGGACGATAGACGTTAGTTTGTACTAGAAACTTATAAGCACTCTACCTATGAGGTTCATACACTTGATAGAGATTCCTAGAGATTTGAATTCTTTACTGTGTTTCTTTATTTACTTAAATGTATATGAATTATAAATGACTGTGTATAATTTTTCTTCATGTTTTCTTAAGACTTTACAATCAGCAGCCTTACCTGCTACCTACCACCCATTTTATTACCAGGGCTAAATTTTGAATTTGTCCCTGGGCCTAAGAATTTAATCAAAATTAATCATTTAAAAAACAAAAACAAAACAAAAAACCCAAAGAGTAACAGTTGCTTCTCTTGGATAAAGGGTTGGCAATTGATAAAAACGGACTGATCTACTTTGTTGACGGAACCATGATCAGAAAGGTTGATCAAAATGGGATCATATCAACTCTCCTGGGCTCCAATGACCTCACGTCAGCTCGACCTTTAACCTGTGACACCAGCATGCACATCAGTCAGGTACTGTATTAAGTCCCAGCTGTTCCAGCTGTTTGTCTTGCTTCGGAGTGACTCACCTCACTCTGTCTCAGTGGTGTTAAACTGCTTCTCTCAGGCATGGGAATGGCAAGGATAAAACTGTTCTGTTTTAATGTATATTCTTTAATGTAATTCTGCATTTGATGAATTCAGGGAAATACAGAACAATTAGCGCTAAGATATGCTAAGCATGTGTAATAAAATTCCACCAAAGTGGCAGCGTGCAGATACTCCAAAAAGAACAAAACAGCTTAAATCCCTAATCTTTTGATTGCATGGGCTCCTGGAGTACAAGAGAAAACACACTATGATTAGTCCCAGGAGGCTTTTATTTAGAATTAGGAACTTAACTATTGGCCTGATTGAGAACACAATAGAATACTAATATATTCATAACCTAGGATGCCCTGGCATTTGGCTGTTATTACTATTACAAGGAGCATATGTGGTCATACCTCAGCAATATCTGCATAGACATGCACTTGCTGTCTGGCTGCAATATAACCAGCAAATCTCTCCATGCACTGACTGCATTTTAAAATAAGATGCTATTTCTTACATTCATCTCCACTCAAAAATTTTAGGTTTGTTTTGCCATGGCTATTGAAATAAAAACAATTTTAAAACAGTTTATCAAATTAAGGCTCATTTCCCTAAACGGGTCTAATTTACCCTCCTAGCAGATTCACTGCAGTGTAGTAACTGACTAACCAGATCGTTTCTTTCTTTATTAAGGTTCGCCTGGAATGGCCCACTGATCTTGCCATCAACCCCATGGATAACTCCATTTACGTCCTGGATAATAACGTAGTTTTACAGATCACCGAAAACCGTCAAGTCCGCATCGCCGCGGGACGGCCCATGCACTGCCAGGTCCCCGGAGTAGAATACCCCGTGGGGAAGCGTGCAGTTCAGACCACACTGGAATCAGCCACCGCCATTGCCGTGTCCTACAGCGGGGTCCTTTACATCACCGAAACCGATGAAAAGAAAATCAACCGAATACGGCAGGTCACAACAGACGGGGAGATCTCCTTAGTGGCTGGGATACCTTCAGAGTGTGACTGCAAAAACGACGCCAACTGCGACTGCTACCAGAGCGGAGATGGCTATGCCAAAGATGCCAAACTCAACGCACCATCCTCCCTAGCCGCCTCTCCAGACGGTACGCTGTACATTGCGGATCTGGGAAATATTCGGATCCGGGCAGTGTCCAAGAACAAGCCTTTACTTAACTCTATGAACTTCTACGAAGTCGCCTCTCCAACCGACCAAGAGCTCTATATCTTTGACATCAATGGTACCCACCAGTACACTGTGAGCTTAGTCACGGGCGACTACCTGTATAATTTCAGCTACAGCAATGACAACGATATCACTGCTGTGACAGACAGTAACGGCAACACCCTCCGAATCCGAAGGGATCCAAATCGGATGCCCGTCCGAGTGGTGTCTCCAGATAACCAAGTGATATGGTTGACCATAGGCACCAACGGGTGTCTGAAGAGCATGACCGCCCAAGGACTGGAACTAGTTTTGTTTACTTACCATGGCAACAGTGGGCTTTTAGCCACCAAAAGTGATGAAACTGGATGGACCACATTTTTTGAGTAAGTATATGAAAATTTCACTCTGATTATAAAATATGGGTATCGTAATAGTACTGTACAAATACTACATGCTTAAGGATTGGAAGGAACTATGTTAGTGAGGTCCTAACGTTTCTATAATTTTTAGATCCCTCTTTGGGGGGAAAGAAGATAAAATTATGAAAATTAGATGCACAGCTCTGGAAAAGACCCATACAAAACTCGTCAGAGATTAAATTTCATTTAGCGCCATGGTAAATTTACCTCTCCTTAGGGACTGACATTTTGCTCCGAGGACGCTTAGCAGATTAGCGACAAACCTTTCAAAGAACAATCCGTAGCTTTGGTTTTAGGCCTAAACCCTCCGGGTTTGGATTTGCCTGGTTGCAAAAGCTGACTGTGGTGGAAGCTCTCATTGAAGAAAAACTTTGAAAATCATTTACAGTGAACTTGGCTGGTTACCTCAGCACTGCCAATGCTACTCTTATCGAATAGAGGGCTTAGCCTTTCACGATCCGTTATTGGAAAAAGATAAACCACACTTTAGAAAGGACTTTGCAACCAAATGCAAAGCAGGACGTCGTCCACCATTTGAAAGCATGTGAGAGCGGGTGAGGGGGCTGAGCCAGGGCACTTGTGTGGATAAGCGGCCCAGGCGATATGCTCTCCGGTCACATTTTGTGAGGTCAGTGAGGGTGAAATGAAAATTAGCTGCTGTATATTTTCTGCTGTGTGTACTTTATAGTGAGCGCATGTGTAAAATCATTTTCGACTGCTTGTTCACCTGACTAACTTTGCACAAGTGATGAAAGAAATTAGGTGGACCGAGGTGCCATGTTGACAAATGCCGCGCACACTCGTCCTTGGCATGAGTATTTTGAGTCCCTTAGTTTGATTTTTCACAGTGATACACTAAAGCATAAGTATTTTCTCCAGGAGCACGCCTCTACTAAAATCACAATAACATTCACCAGAAAAAGTCAACCAATACACAAATATTTTTCATACGACTTCTCTGGCATGGGTTCCACCCAGAAGGCTTTGTTCTCCTGTAGTTTGAATGGCTTTTCTTTCTTTCTTTCTTTTCTTTTTTTTTTTTTGGACAGGTTCCCTTTTAATAAAACGAATGTTCCCCCCACCAGCATGATTTTGTCAGAGGAACAAACCTTTGCAGTTGAATTACATTAAAATTCTTTTCCAAGCATTCCTTTTCCTCATTTTGGGATCGCAATGGGGAAGGAATAAATTGGAAGTTAATGGAAGGCGCTTCCTTTGCAGGCCTTTCAAAGTGATAGTGGGGTGTGTTCCCATAGAGGGAGCAGGCAGAAAAAGGGGCGCAGCCATTTCATGGGCCTGGGCGGGAGAGCACTGCTCCTCATTAGAGGATCCACCGCCATGGTAGGGCCGCAGGTAGGGTTCTGCTTTAGTTGAAAGGGAGAGAAAACAGAGCTAACCTGCCTGTACTGTTGCAGACCCGAGCTCTGTTCTGTGGGCCACTTTTGAGCGCGCCCTTGCTGGGTCCAAAACTGACCCTGCACAGTTATCCATGGGATGATTCCCGACACACGAACTGGAAGCTGACAGGAAAGGGTTTACTGAGGGCGCACAAATTCACCCAAGCTTGGAAAATCCAAGAAACGGATACACTGTATCAGTGGGGTGGATTTGGAGGAGTTTAAACAAATTTGGGTGGTTTTGTTTTGTTTTGTTTTTTGTTTTTTAAAGAAAGCATGGCGCACGAAGAAGACATACTTCTCCGTTTAAAAAAGAAAATAGCCTTTGAGAAGTGAAAGCGCTTTCAGGAATGGGGCTTTGGTTAGCAAGGCAGTCTTGTGACTATTACGGGAAAGCATTGTTGAGCACACAGCTTCTCACCCTTCCAGTGCTGAGACCTTTTAAAACAGTTCCTCATGCTGTGGTGATCCCCCATATGCCATAAAATTATTTTCATTTTGCTACTTCGTAACTACTGCTACTGTTATGAGTCGAGATAGAAACATCTGATATGTAGGATATATGGTATACGTTCCTTTGAAATGGCCGGTCTTTAGAACACACACACACACACACACACACACACACACACACACACACACACACACGCACGCACCCACCCACGCTGGGTTGAGGACCACTGTTCTAGCCAGTCATAATTGTGTGTTCTCCAGGGCAGATTCGTTACACACCACGTTTGTGTGGCCGTTAGAAAGTGTAGCTAGAAGAATGACAGCAAAAGTAACTATTTCAGAAAACTATTATGAGACCATTTGAACCATAACCACACAAACTCTCTCAAGTATATTTTAAGAATGTGTTCTGTATTTGCAAATTACCTTTCTCATAAAATTAACAGAAGTGTTGGTTTAAAAAAAAATCAGTAACACAGCAGGGCATGGTAGCACTGAGGAAGCAGAGGCAGGCGAATCTCTGTGAGTTCGAGGCCAGCTTGGTCTACAAAGAGAGTCAAGGACAGCCAAGACTACACAGAGAAACTCTGCCTCCAAAAAAACAAACAAAACAAACCCCCCCAAAATAACACTAATACATATGTGTAATTGCAGCGCTCAGGAGGATAAGGCAGACTGTGAACTGATGAGGTTACCTGAGTGACACAGTGGGTTAAAAATCAGAGTGAGCTATGTCGCAAAAAACCACATTTCAAATTTTCAATTTTTAAAAGAAATGTATTATTTTCCTTTACATATTCTCAGCAATATATATGTGCATATATATATATATAATTTTTTTAAATCACCAAGATGCATGTATGCATTTTTAAAAGGGGGTATCTAAAAGTAGTTAGCCTGAGGGATCCAAAAGTACCAGGTCCAAATGAGATGGTTTTGCAGTGCTGCTACTCTGTACATACAGATGAAAGGAGCCTCTTCGTCCAAGGGTCAGAACCTGTACAGCCGCATTCCTGAGGCTTGAACACACGAAGCAGAGGGTTTGTCCTGTTGGGGCAGGCCTCCCGGACTCCTTCTCATAGAATGGCACATTTTTGTCTGGGAGCCTTGGAGGTGAGAAATGGGCAAAGCTAAGCCCTACTTCAACTCAAAGGCGCTTTGACCAGTCCCTGCTCAACTGCATCCTGACCATCACAGGCTATTGCTGTGAGTGCCTTAGCATAGGATGGGGCCTCTGAGTCCCTGACAAGATGATGCAGTTTTGTTTGTAGAGTTCATCTTTGGGCTATCCTGGGCCATGACACTGATGTGATGAGTGCTTGTCCCCGACCTGGCCCAAGCAGAGAAACAGTCATGTGCTGTTTAGGAAATTACCCAGTTAGGAGTGGTTGAATCCTAGCTCTATCCGTCTCTGACTCCAGCACTGACCTTAGCAGTCTACTACCTGTTAGTCGCTGGGCCAGTGTTAGCACCTGCCAGCCTTGCAGGTGTCTGTCCATCTTACTAAGCTGTCTCTGTTCTCACATTTACGTGATCAGCTTGTAGCTTTTCCACGGTGGCGGAGTTAACTCTTGTCCCAACCACCAAGGCAGAGCAGCAGCCTTTTGCTGCTATGTCACGGTTGGCTACTTGTCTGCAGGGTGGTCTGGGATGGTCTCTCCTTGCTAGGAGCCATCCTTACTTACAATTTAGTCTGTCGCCGTTAGCTGCACTGGGAGCAAGGATATAATAAAAGAACAAGAGTGTCTGCCCCACATGTTTTCCTCAGGGGACTCAGGGAGCCAGGCAGCCTGCAGTTACCAGCCCAGAGCCCTGTCCCTCATCTTTCTAGCATGCTTACCTCATACCCAACTAAGGCCCCTCCATGTTCCTCTTCTTGGTGCCTCAGTCTTGGTCTGTTAACCCTTCATCTTCCTCTTGAGACGCCAGCCTGTGTTCTGACAAGCTCTTCTCATCACAGACTCCTTTGCCTTATTATACTTATAGGAGCTAGCTCCTCGGGCCTTCCTCGGCTTTTGCAGTTATTACTGAACTGATGTCTCGGTAAAATTCCTACTTCCTGTTTTTGGAGTACTGTGTGTCTAATTCAGACACAGAAAGATACTTGGTAAGTTCATCAAAAAGAGGATTTGATGGGTTTGACAATAGCCAGGGTTTTACCAAAACCACAAGGAGATTGTAGCAAGGAGAAAAAAAATCATTGCCAGCTGAGAAACATGTTTTCTGTGACTTTCACCACACCAGTCCCTTAAGCTGGTAAATGGCCTATAATCATCTTTTGGCATAAATACTTTATACAAAGAAATGGCAGCTTTCAGTCCAAATCCCTATTTGTTTATGGCCAGGTTCTCAGCTAGCCTAGTATCTAAAAAAGCCTGAAATTAAAGCTTTTATCAAATAGAAACAGATGGAAAACCTGGAATCAATCAATTTGCCTACTGTAAAAATATGGTTACCAGAGTTCCTGCCAAAGAAATTCTTAAGGAGAGAGAGTTCAAATTACTTACCTAGCATGTTTTCATTTTATTATTTTTTTGTTGTTGGTACAACCTTTGATATGTCATTAGGATTTTGCAGTACTGGTGTGAGTACAGAGAAAATGGATATATATATATATATATATATATTTTTTTTTTTTTAATGCAAGCTGTTCTTTCCACAGCTCCTACAACTCATGAAATGTTGCTGTGTACACACAGCATTCCTCATAGTTTTTTACTGAAGAAAGATTAGAGGCAAAAGCCAATGATGTAGTCAGGTGAATATTCATTTATTGAGCAGAATCTGATGGAATCTAGAGCTGGCTCTCCCCCAAAGCACCTTTGAAAAAAACTGTATAAATAATCTCTTGCTCTCTGGGATGGTTCAAACCTCTGCACCAATCGTTAATACAGAAAATGTCGATATTTCCCATTTTTCTTGTCCATCTTTTGATGTTTATGCAGTAGGACTTGTTAGCTTGCCTTCTTTTTCTTTATACGATAAGAACTTCCTCGGTTGATCCTGTTGCTTAAATAATTGAGTGAGAAAAGTAAAGACTTCGTATCAGCAGCGTTTTGTTCTGAAATACTACTTTTAAGGAGCAAGAGCAGCTGGAGCAGTGTGTATAGCTGTCTGTGGCGACATACCATCATAATCCCCAAAACCAAGAGGCAGGGGGAGGAGAACTGGGAGTTTGAGGCCAGTCTAGGGTACATCAAAGGTTCGAGGGCAGCTTGAACTACATAGCAAGGCCCTGTCTCCCAAAAGTAGGGGTTAGGGATAAACTCACTGAAAAACTTCCTGCCAAAGCGTTATAGGCTCTAGACTCCTTCCCTGCGAGGCAGGGAACAAACAAAAATTACAAGGAAGCTCTCTGTCCTCCAGCCAAGCATGGTGTCCAAAGGGAAGAAGGTGGCCCCGGCCCCTGCTGTTGTGAAGAAATAGGTGGCCAAGAAGGTGGTGAATCCTACTTGAGAAAAGGCCTAAGGACCGTAGCATTGGACAGGACACCCAGCCCAAAAGTGATCTCACTCGATTCATCAACTGTCCCCAATACATAAGGCTGCGGTGTGGCAAGGGCGTCTGGTCTATAAGTGGCTCAAAGTACCTCCTGCTGTTAACCAGCTCACCCAGGCCCTGGACCAGCTGCTTAAGCTTGCCCACGGGTACAGGCCAGAGACAAAGCAGAAGAAGCAGCTGAGGCTGCTGACCTGGACTGGCAAAGGGGACGTCCCAGCCAAGAGGCCACCTGTATTCCAAATAGGATCAATACAGTCACCACTTTAGTGGGGAATTGAAAAGCTCAGCTGGTGGTGATTGCTCCGGAGGATGTAGACTCCATTGAACTGGTGGTCTTCCTGCCTGCCCTGTGTTGTAAGATGGGAGTCCGCCACTGTATCGTCAAGGGAAGGGCAGGCTAGGGCAGCTGGTCCACAGGAAGACATGTCACACTGGGTAACTTGGAAGACAAAGGTGTTTGGGCTAAGCTGGTGGAAGCTATCAGGGCCTATTACCAGGACAGATAACATGAGATCCACGGCCACTGGGGAAGCCAAGTCCTGGGTCCTAAAACTGTAGTTCATATTGCCAGGCTGGAAAAGGCAAAGGCTGAAGAGCTTGCCGCTTTTAAACTGGGTTAACTGTATACACTACTGAGTTTTCTGTACATAAATATAGTTGCAGAATCGTCCTCCAGAAAATTAAAGGGAAAGCAGACATTTTTTTCCATTCAAATACAAGTACAGTATGTTTGTACCTGGTACCAGAGAGGATGGCGGGGGGGGGGGGGGCAGGGGGGGGCTTGATTCCCAATCCCCAACTTGAAATTTTTATCAGCCGCCTATAACATAGACAGGTGACTCTAATGTAGGATACTTGAGTGGTTTCTCAAGGATGAGCGGCTTGGTTTCAAAAACTAGAGTTGCAGCAGTTTCTCTCCATGGCACCTGTGGTTGCTCTGTCCCTATTGTGACTCCTTTTTTTTTTTTTTTTAATTTTTTTAATTTTATTAATTAAACATTTTTTATTTTTTACATATACACTTACATTATTACACATATATACAATATGTGTATACAATAAACTACCTACAGCAAGAAGGACCATGACACAACCAGGAACTGAAAGAATATTGTGACTCCTTTTTAAAGTAGCTGGTATTTTAGACATGCCACTAGAATACAGCTTCCGGTGGCTTTCACTCAGCTTTGACGTCTCGGAGCTAACCTAATATGTCTCAGGGGATGAATAATTATAAGTAGCTGTCTCAAGTCTCCTCTCCTCCTAACTCAATGGTCACCAGAAAGGAAGCCCACTGCGTGGCTGTACACTGATAAGCCTACATACAAGTCTTAGTCCTGTTTTGTGGGGCTGAGGATGGGGCTGAGTTTCTCTATGTAATCCAGGCTGACATGGCACTTGCTCCATAGACCAGGCTGGCCTGGAACTCACAGAGATTTGCCTGCCTCTGCCTCCAGGGTGCTAGGATCAAAGGCGTGCGCCACCACACCCTGCAAAACAACGGGTCTTAGTCTGTAAAAACAATTGCCCAGTAATGTAATTTCTTAGCTATAGTAATTCCAGAGAGAACACAAAGATGTCACCTGCTAAAAAATGTATTATTTAAAAAGCTCATACCCAAAGTGAAACTATAGTTCTTACAACTGATTGCACACAGAAGCAAATCCAGTGTATGGAACTGGGCGATGGAATAAATTATTTACTAGTGAACGGCATTTCACAGCTCTCCACTTGCTCGCCCACATAAAATACAAAGGGTTTGGGGATATCTGGAGGCACCTCTCCAGGGTGAAGTAGACAACGTAGGCGAAAGCTATGCATTCTAGCTGATGTGCACATGCACACACCGGCAGGCTAGTGGCAATTTTCCTGTCTTGGGAGTTTGAATATTTCTGGAGCTGAGTGTGATCTTTTGTGAGCTATATTCAGATTTACAGAGCAAATAAATGAGTTTCGGCTTCCCCCCCGTTTATGTAGGTATATATGGGTCTCCAGCTCCTCATTTGAGTTCTTTATTGTCCCTCATTCAAGCTTTGCAATTTCAGAATGAGCTTCGGAACCATTTCTTTATAATGAGCCTAACTCTGCGCCCACGGCACCAGCCCACAACCCACCCACCCCCACCTATTCTGATAACCCTAGGAGAACAAGGGAAGATGGGGGGGGGGGGCTCAAAGAAGAGCAGGATGTAAATGCCAGCTAGCTATGTGCCCTCAGGGCGCTTCCTAATCCAAAACAGTGTACAGAAGGCGCAGATAAAGTAAGGAGACTCAAAGGTAATTATTCCAAATTAGGAGGGTTTGTCCTTTGCTTGTTGATACCGAATCGGCTGGATTCACCCAACAGGGGTGTCCTGCTGCGTTCTTACACAGGTGTCCCTTTGATCACGTCAGACGAAGGAATTGATTAGCGGTGGCTTCCATCTGACAGGATTGAGGATAACCCTATAGGGCGGAGGAAGGGGATAGCAACCGGAATGTAATCTGAATAAATTATAATAAATTTGAGAGAGAGAGAGAGAGAGAGAGAGAGAGAGAGAGAGAGAGAGAAGCAACTGACAAACCACAGGTCATTGGTCATTGTTACTTCTGTACGAAAACTGCACTGAAAACTAAGTCCTCACTTTACAAATATGCACCGTCCAGTGGCCTCAAGGCTCCCTTCAGAATCTCCTGTGTCTTTCTTCCTCTGTGAAGGACAGCATTTAGGAGCTCAGAGCCAACTCAGGAGAGATTTCACCAGCAAATCACTGAAAATCGTGGGGGATCCTGCCCTGCTTTTCATTGTTTGCTGTTTTGTTTAATTCTCTGATAGGTTTGTGTTAATTGTTTTGAACCAAAATGTGTATACCAGGAAATCAATGAGAACTGTGTAGGCAACTGAATACAGTAGTAGCTATGGCACATCTCAAACATAAATACTATAGGGCTATACTTTCATCAATATTTGATTTATCCCAACTCTTTTCTATAGTCTAGATTTAAAAAAAGAAAAAAGAAAAAAGAAAAAAGGTAATTCTGTCAAGGTCTCAAAGGAGAAAGAAAAAGAAAATCCTGTGTCATTCAGATTACAAAAAAAAACAAAAACAGAACAAAAAAACAGTAACCAGTTTTTCCGAGTGTGGCGTCTGAGGTCTAATGTGGATATGTCAGCTGCAGCAAAGCTATGCTAACTCCTCCAGTGTGGCCCACTTAGCAAAGGAATGTTCTTAGGGTGTTAAATTGCTCGATAATGGCTCAAAAATGAGTAAGTCGGCCTCTAAGTGTAGACTCACTCTTTCTACATTGGCTAGGTGCTTTACATGGGCCCATCATTGGCTTCCCTTGCAAAACAGAGACCAGAGCACACACTCACCACTCTAAGTGACCGATGAGAAGAAGAGCTTCTCATGTGGACAGGGCAGGGCAGCCTTCCCTTCGCACTGTCATGGAGCTGAAGGTGGAGAGAAGAATGTTCTACAACCATGCATCATCTGCAACTCAGTCCTGGGAGAGTAAAACAAAGACCTGTATAGAAGCCCTTCATTCTTTCCAAGTCACCTTCAGCTTTCCCAGCAAAGCACTGCAGAGAGAGAAAGCCTCTCGTGTATATATACATCTGGGCCCAGGAGTCATTGCCAGATGTCCAGAGCCTGCAGATGTTGACGCAGTGAGGGCAGGACTCTGACCTAAGAAAGAGATTAGAGGACTGGGGCATTGTCCACGTGTTTCTGTTGCTCACTGCATCCCTCCAATTCATCATTACTCCATCTAGTAAACACACGGGAACACATATGACAGACAGACAGACAGACAGACAGAGAGACAGGCAGCTGCTGGTGTAAACAAATACTACTTTGAGTCAGCAAGATGGCTCAGTGGGTAAAGGCGTTTGCTACACAAATCGGATGCCCTGAGTTTGATAGAAGGAGAAAAATGATTCAACAAAGTTGTCCTCTGGCCTCCACACATGGCAGGAGTACTTATGCATACACATAAAATCTTAATTTTATTTCTTATTTTCAAGAAATAAGAGTATCACTTTCTAGTTCTAACTAAAAAGGATTTGCATTTTCTTCCCTATATAAATATATAGAAAAGGAAGTTTGATATAAATTAAGAATTTTTTTTTTACATAATTAGGCCTTTTGATTAAAAATGTATATAAAAATCAAAGGCTAAAAAGTGTTGGTTTTTTTAATACATAGATGATCGGGCTGGAGAGACGGCTCAGCCGTTAAAGGGTAGGCTCTCAACCAAAAATATAAGAAATAGATGATCGATTAATTTAAGCATATAATGAATGTTAGTTCATTATGAACATTATGAAAGAAAGACCTCATCCTTTGTCAAACTCAAAAAAGAAAAGGACGAGCTGGGTCCCTATAAAGACAAACATATGCCTGACCAGAAGTTGGGAGAACAAACTTCCCTCCCAGAAGATGCTCTGGTAATAAAATCAAAGTTCAAAGATTGTTGTAGTGTGGAGAAGCAACACAGCCCTCTAATATCTCCATCTACATGAATGCAAATGCAACAGACTGTTTCCATAGAAACCAAAAAGGCATTTAGGATGACTAGCTAAAAACCTAAAGGACGGTCCAGTGGCTCTTTGAGGTAGTTATTCTAATTCTGAGTAAGTGAGATGGGTTGTAGCCAGCAGTTTCTTTTGACCCCGTTATGTGCCTATTCATAACCTATTGATTTTTTTTTTATTAATAAAGGGTTCCCTTTAACATAACATTCAAGGCATATCTACAAACCTACCCCATGACCATAGCTGGTCCAATGTGAATGTGTCCCACCTGACACTACCCTCCTGGAAACACTATTTTAAAGGAGCAGTTTTGCTGCCTCAAAGGAAGAGAAAGGCTCTTGAATGCTGCATTACAGCAGCAGACTGGCAAGTATGTCAAACCTCTTAGGCTTTAGTGAGGTGAGGATTTTGTCCATGCCCTTTGGTCAAGGAACGTTTCCTGTTTGTCCACTACATCCCTGGCATCACACACACACACACACACACACACACACACACACACACACACACTCGATATGAGCTATGGCAGGTACTAACTTGAGTGCAGGAGAATAGTTGAGTTCAGCATCTACTGGATGCTGAACACATAAGTAAATATGCGTAACTGATAAGGGCTAAGATGGTGTTGCTGGGGACAAGAGCGAGGCAAGATGTACATCTCAGTTAAGCTATGTCTGAAGAAACAGACACATGTCAGCCAGAAGTGATAAAGTGGCAAACGGGAGCAAAGCCCTGATATCAGGCAGGCTGCACATGGCAGGTTTGGGACGAACGAACATGCATTTTAGAATGCCTGAAGCCTGGAAGGTACATGGGGACACTGGAAGATGAGACTAGTGATGTCGACAGAGCATGGTTCTGCTCAAGTAAGGCTTAGCTGGCATGCTATGGAGTTGGCGTGCCCGGGGAACCCTCCATGATGGGGAGGAAAGATGCATTTGGGGGGGGTGGTCGATAAGGAAACCACATGGTCAGCTTGGTAACTGTGTAAGCATGGACTTAAGGGAGAAAAGTAGATGGCATAGGGAGAAAGAGAAAGTTATGGACAAGGAATGAAGGAGTAAATCCAGACTAGGCCCTAATCACAAGATGAAATGGTCGTCATTGAGAGGTGAGTAGGGAGAACCATCTCAGGTAGGTCCCCTGTTTTCCCAACGGAGTTGACAAAGTAGATTGGAAAACCACAGAAATACACGAAGGGCACATGTTTGGAAGTTATGAATGTAAGCCCTATGTACTGTGTTACATATGATCCAAAGGGCTGCCTGGGAACTTGTATGTTATTGAACACCATTATCCCGGGTCTTGGAAGACTGAGACAGGAAGACTATGAGTTCAAGACCAGCCTGGGGGAACTCAGCTGACCATGGTCTTTAAAATGATAATGAAAGAAAGAGAAAGAAATATACTGGTTAGACTTTAGGCGAAACCCAGTTCTTAAGATGTGGATGTGATGTGGGCGCTCCTGAGGAAGCTAAATTAGGAGTGAATGAAGTCACAGTGGAAAGGAGTGTAGACGGCCTGGCTACCAATAGCAGGCAAGTGCTATGAACTTCCAACGGAAGTAAAGGTAGCCACTCAGGGATCCACCTTCTTGAAACCAAATTCTTTAATTCTTCGGAATGTTCACATCGCCTCTCCTTGAGCATGATATCATTTTCTGTATTTGTCTTTTATGTGCGTGTACATGTGTTCATGTATGGACATGCAGGTTCAGAGGTCAGAGGACAACTCCTAGAGTCATTTAGTTTTGTCGTGCCGGGGACTGAACTCAAGTCCCTGTGCTTGCCTGGCAAGCATTCTGCACACTGAATTAGCTCCCCAGCCCCTTTCTTCCTGTATACTCCTCTCTTGTCCAAGGTCCACCATTGCTCTTCCCTTCTGAAATGGAACAGTGTTCAGTTTCCATCTCATAGTTCATGAAAGGAGAGCCTGTCAATCTAGATATTCCCTTAGTTTTTACATTCCAAGTCTACCCAATCATTAAACAATAGTCTACTAATTAGTAGACTAAACAACCGTCTACTGCCATTGTCTGTATGTGCATCCGTTGGTATGCCATGTCAGTGGCTCCCTGGGCTTTTTTTTCCTCCTATTCTCTACTTGTTCTTTCTTCTTCCTCTTCTTGCTTCCTCCTCCTCCTCCTCCTCCTCCTTCTTCTTCTTCTTCTTTCTCTCTCTCTCTCTCTCTCTCTCTCTCTCTCTCTCTCTCTCTCTCTCCCCCCCCCCCCCCCCCCCCCCCCCCCCCCGTGAAATAGCTTTGGTTGAATAGGAAAGGCTCCAGACTAGACAAAAAACCTAGATTCTAGGACCAGTTTTGTTATTCCCAACTGTGATGTTTGGCAAACCACAGAACGCCCTTATTTGTGAAATGAACTGTTTCTTAGTAATGAAACTCTTCTGATTGTATCCAATCTGTGATTCTATCGTTCTTTCAATTTCTCTTGACCTCTGTCAACACTTATCCCATCAGAAACATTTACTAAAAGCTACCAAATGTCTTTTGCTGAAATAATGATACACATTACATCTCTGTTGAACCTAGAATCTTGTGTATTATTATGCTGGGGGTAACAACAGCCACCCACAGTGATAAATGAAATTTGTTTGTAAATAAAGTGCCTACCTTAAATTTTTTTTATCCCAATCCCAATCTTTCTCTTTTCTCTTTTCTTGACACACATCTTATTTCCTGGGGCGGGGGTGGTGCATGCATACATGCGTGTGCATGTATGCATGTGTGTGTGTGTGAGAGAGAGAGAGGGGGGAGGGAGGAAGAGAGAAGAATAAAGGAGGATGTGTTTACACTCTGTTTTTAGCACTGGTAGAATACATCCAGGATAAGGAAGGCATGTGTAGTTCTATAGAACAAAAATTCCTCTTGATGAACTGTCTAGCATGCCTACATCTCAAAACTGACATAGATGTCCGTGTTCCTCAGCCAGTGCACGATTATAAAAGGCAGAAGGACACTGCACAAAATCCTTTGAACCCTAAGGGAGCTCTTTCTGGACCGCCTTGGTTAGATGACTTATTTCAAGGCCTGTGCATTATCGCTCTGCCAGTTCTCCTACCCAGGCTGTGACTATGCAGAGAAAGAGGCATTGGGTCACCTTTCTTGAATGTGATCCTACATAGGAGGAAAAAATGATTCCTAGGACCATCTCTCACTGTGCTCCATGCTCAAAAGGGCTAGGCCTGAAAAAATGAGAGGAAGGTCTGCCCTTGTCTACCTCCTCTGAACTCATGCTATCTTAGAGTTCAGGGGAAAGAGAGTATGGCAAAATGGCTGCAGACTTCCGCCCTTTCTGATTTCATGGAATAAACACAGGTCAGACTCTGTCCCTTAAGAGAAGCTCAATCAAGCAAAGCATTTTAAATTGGAGTAGCCCACCCTCTGCTGTCTGTTCATATCACTTTTTCAAGATCCTCTCAACACTTCAAAGAATATTCATATAAAAACCAAACAGCAGGTTCCTTTGTCTTTCTGGATTTGCTCTTTCTCAGTCACTTTGATAGCACCTCCACATGAGAAGGCCCTGTCATCCTGAAGATAACTTGATTCCTCTGCTTATGATGTTGGATTTTTTTTTTCCGCTAATGTCATCCCAATTTTTGAGGATTTGCTACTGGCAACATTGCTATTGAATTCAAAGAAATAATAATTTGCCTCTGAGATAATTATTAAGAAATACTTCTGTAAAACCTTAGGCTTAGTGTTACCAGTCGCATTATTATTAACATCAGAAGGCCAAATAAGCACGCCATCCAAGTAGAAGTGACTCCTGTTCTGTTCTTGCTATTGGGTAAACATGTTCTTCATCAAGAATGAGGATCAAGGAATGACTTCCGCATTCATGTTTAGTACTGAGGGTGTTTGTCGCTTACCATAGTGATGGATAGGTGGTTTTAAATTCCCATCATAGAGAAAGCATGGTCACAGCAGGTAGCAACAATACATAGATTTTCTTGGTTTTGTCTTTATTGGCTCATATAAAAAGAAACTGAAGTTATTGAGTGTATAAGATAGGCAGTGAAATACAGGGCATGTGAGTCTTTCATTGGAAAGCTTACTGTGATTCAAGACTAAGGGAAAATCTATATACTTACTGAGAAACAGGGTAGGATAATAGTGGAAGACCCTGGAAAGATGAGAAAGACCATCTGTGGCTATACTTGAACATTCAACTAAGGAATCTATCTTGAACAGGGTCATTGAAGTCACGTTCTAAAGCTCTGGAGAACTGCACATGGTTTCTGTTGACATGGAGTTGTTGAGAATGTAGCTTAGTCGGTGTTTCTTTTGAATGAGAATCCATTGAAGATGTTTAAGCGCAGGAGTATCACGATCGTAGTGTTTTAGAGATTGACTAGTGAGTGCGGGGAGAGTCGGGTAGACCAGTTGTCAAAGTCTAGGGCAGCTGTGAGAATAGAAAAATAAGTATGTGAAAGATATTAACGGAGGAAAAATGAAGAGTTGGGCACGTCATGTCTGTGGGAAGAAAAGAGGCCGTTTCTTCTCAGGGTGAGACCATTGGAAGGGAGTGACTGAGGCTGTGACTCTGAGGCATTTACTAATAATCTCAGTGCCTAGGAAACAGAAAGGGGGGTTTGAAAATACTCTACAAAAGCTAAAGTAGCAAGTCTAGGCAAAAATCCAATCAAAATTAAAATCAAACAAATCTATAACCATAAAAAGGGTGCCCCATCGGTGCAAGAGCTAAAGGTCAGTAAGAGCCTGGGGGAGAGCATCTTTTTCCGGGTAGAGTCCTTTGTGAAGAGGGGTCAGTGGGAGCAGAAAAGAATGTGCTGTGTGATGAATCTGGAGCTATGAGGCTGTGACCAGATGAGTGGAGTAGTGAACATGGAGTGGGTGTTCTGTTCAAAGTCCCTAGAGCCTCTTGCATTGTAAATTCAAAAGGCTAATAAAAGAAAAACTACATCTCTTAATATACGAGGTGGGGAGGTCTAGTGCACTGAGGCCAAGCCACAAGCATTAAGCTGAACTGCAAAGCTGCACATGAGCAATGTCCAGCAGTATATGGGTTATATAGAAAGGTCTCTGATCACCCAGGGTCAGAATGTTCCAACTGGTCATTGCTGGTACATTGTTTCCTCCTCCTCCTCCTCCTCCTCCTCCTCCTCCTCCTCCTTTTCTCTCTCTCTCTCTCTCCTCCTGCCTCTATCCCCCCCCCCCATCTCTCTCTGGCAAAGAAGGGTTAACCATCATTTCCAGAAATACCTGAAAAGTATTTTTTTGATAGCTGGTTTGTTTGGTGGTTTATTTGTTTGTTTGTTTCCACTCCTTACCCAGGATCCCCTGGTTATTTTAAAGTCTCTCAGTCAACTCATTGTCATTTCTGTTGACAACGGTCCTACTCTGTGAAGATTTTCACCGATCTACACCGAAATGAAACACTAAATAAGGACGGTGAAAATTCTTTCCATAACGCTTTTCTCAGGGTTCAGGATACAACAGCCAATGGCGTGGCTTTAAATTAGAGGAGGCTAGAAAAGGCCTGACCGTCGCCCACCTTCCTTTCTTCCTCCCCTCACTCCAGAAGCTTGTAGAGATGCTTGCATTCCTTTTCCCCAAGAAAGGTCACAGAAACTCGGGTTCCTCCCCCCTGGTAATACCAAAGGGGCCACCTATCCTCTCTGCTATTAAAGTAGACCACAAGACCCTCATTCCAGATCCTACCCAGGGGGACCAGGTAGAATCTGAACCAACAGGCCTTGCTGTGGTCTGGTCCCTCCATCAGCTCATGAAAGTCCTGTCTATTCATCTGTCTCCCCAGCTGACCCTGCTTATTCTAACATAAACATAAAGTACACACAGGAGCACACCCCCTCCCATCCCTTGTGATAGATAAGCAAGGGACTGTACTATGTGCTTTCAATCCCAGAGCATATTCCTTTACACCAACTATCTCTCGACCTTAAATTAGGCCTATTCTGCCTTCGATGTGATTAAATACCATTTTTTTTCTGGTTTTTTGAGACAGGGTTTCTCTGTATAGCCTTGGACTCACATTATAGACCAGGCTGGCCTCAAACTCACATTGATCTGCCTGTCTCTGCCTCCCAAGTGCTGGGATTAAAGGCGTGCGCCACCACCCAGCTAAACACTGCTTCTGTATGAAATGGTGGGCGTGGCAGATGCTAGCTCTCTGCCTAAAAGCCCTGTGCTGCTTCCTATGGTTTTTTGTATCCTGCAAGTCTCGGGAGCTCTCTCAGCCTGGCCTTGTCACCTCCTCGCAAGCTCCTTGCAGTGCTGCCCACCAACCACATCCTGTTAAAGTTTTGCTTCCCTGAAAGCCTTCCTCAGCACTCCATCCCCACACTGAAGCCTGTGCTAGGCCCGACTCGCCTACAGAGTTCCACAGCGCGGACTCCCAGCCACTGAAGGCTCAAAACCAACTTAACCTTTCTCCCCAGTCCTAACAGCTTCAAGGCTATATATCCAAGACCCACAGTTACCCACAACTCCCTCCCCCTCTCCTCCCCACCCTCCCCCCACCCCATCCCCCACCCTGATCTGCCTGTGAAAACCTCTATCTTATCCAACCTCAATAGAGACATCCCTGCCTACATTCTGGTCCCTAAGAGGATCGATCCCTAATGTGGGGGGGGTGAGGTGGGGGGGTGTTCATTTCTTCTTAACTTTCACACCAGAAAATGATGGGGAGCCAGCCAGACACCCCAAGATCTATCACTCATCACCCTGGCCTTTCGTCTTCACACACTTTAGCCCTGTTAATGCTCTACCTTAGATTTCGCCGCCTATGGCCACTTGTTGGCAGGCCCGCATTCAGAACTTCCAGGGCCAAACCATTAAGTTGAGCCATTGAGGAGCCAGTTTCCTCCTCCTGTCACTCTTTAACTGTAGCATCTCCAAAGGTTACTTGTATTTTTATTTCCCAAAGAGCCAAAGGCTAACAGGTTGCCTCCTGAATGCTCAGCCTCCTGGGCCGGATCCCCCTCCCCTCCCCCCCATGCTCCTCTTTCCTGCGATATAAAATGCCTGCCCAGCAGGAAATGGCGTGAGTGGTGAGCCAGTGAAAGCAGCAAGTCAAAGGTTGGCAAAATGCTTTCTACAGGAGAAAGGTGAAGCCTCCACTTGAGATTGAATGGGGCTGGGAAGTATAAACCAGCGAAAGGGCAGGTCAGCGGCTGCAGCAGGAATGAGTCGGCTTGCTGCTGGCGAGAGGGAGGACCGTGTGTGTGTGTGTGTGTGTGTGTGTGTGTGTGTGTGTGTGTGTGTGTGTGTAAGCCACAGTTCTCAACTTTGAATTGGGCCCTGTGGTTTACAGAAAGGATAATGGGTCTCAGGTCAGATGCCTAACAGTTCGAGTGATAGCTCGGCCAGGAGAGCCTTAACAAGTGATTTAACCTCTCCATCTTTATTTCTCTTTCTACAAGACGGGGGAAGGCTAATGCAGTACATACAGAATGATGTGTATGTAAGAGCATTCAGAGGATTTCTAAAGGACTATGGGAACTGTGAGCAATACAGTGTGATTCAAGAAGCTTGACTTAATGGTGCACGCCTGTGCTCCCAACACTCAGCGGTGGGGGGGGGGGGGGCACGTTCAGAGGCAGGCGGATCGCTGTGAGTTCGAGGCCAGCCTGGTCTGCAAAGCGAGTCCAGGCAGCCAAGGCTGCACAGAGAAACCCTATCTTGAAAAAAAAAATCATACTGAATATAAGCCACAACTTGAGACTGGTTTTGTTGATAATTCTGCATCTCCGTTTTGCCATGTGAGTGAGCCTTCTACATGTTTGCTTCGAGATCAATAATGTCTTCAGAAAAGAAGTGACAGCAGTAACCTATTTTGGATTTCTTTCATTGATGGCTTCATCTGCCTAGGGCACTGAGCTATCTGGGGAGGGAAAGAAGTCTGCTTTGTGTCTTCAGCGCTGCCTTTTCCAAGCAATGATGACTCTTAATGGTGCGCTTGCTTATCTTTGTCCTCCATCTCTCCCCCATTTCTTCCTGAGTGCCCCCACCGATGGCAAGCAGCGTGGCCCATCCCTGCGGCTGGCTGAACAGCGTGGTCCATCCCCACTGCTGGCTGAGCACCGTGGCAGGCTGTCACACCATGTCATTCAAACCCATGACCTCACTGACACTAACCTATTAACCTCTGAGTTAATAGGTTAGCATAACACCAGTCACCAAGCAGGCCTGTCCTCACCATCTTTATTGCCTGGAATCTTCCAACTGCAAACAACATCTGCATGCTCTTTCTAGCCTGCAGTCTAAATAGCTCTGCTTTTATACCTATTGTTAGGATTATGTGTTTGCCCTCCCCTGGTCATTTTGGTCTTCCTCTAAAAATACCCATCTTCCACCATCAGTGCTTCTGGAATTTTCCTGGAGAATTTTTGAACTTGTTGTTCTCTCTTAAGATAATGTGGTCATCTTTTGAAATTTTTCTGTGGTGATGTCACAAATGCAAAATTCAGGGAAAAATTCAATTCTTAGTCAAATACTGTTCCTATTGTATATTATTATCATCACGGCATCATATTTAAAATGGACCCTAACATTTAAGTAAGTTTCCCATATTTATATGATTAAAAAAAGCATGTAAAAGTATCTAGGAACTGTTAAATGTCAGGAATTACTGTATATCATTTCACTAAATATAATAAGTCAGTTGAGATAGCACAAACTCTTGAAATAACAGTATAGACGAGAGAGGCTGGGGGCTCCGCACTTAGGAAAATTTGTTCCTCTTTCTAAAGAACCAGCTCGGTCCCCAGCACCTACATCAGGAGATTCACCACGGAGTCCAACACCCTCTTTATTCTGCAGGCATCCTCCTGCATCATGTACACACCCCCTGATGTGTATACATAATTATATATATATATGTATATACATACTTTTTTTTTTTTTTTTTTTTGGTTTTTTGAGATAGGGTTTCTCTATGTAGCCTTGACTGCCCTGGACTCACTTTGTAGACCAGGTTGGCCTCGAACTCACAGGGATCCACCTGCCTCTGCTTCTTGAGTGCTGGGATTAAAGGCGTGTGCCACCACCGCCCAGCTTTAAAAATAAATTTTTAACAGCATTTTTTTAAAGAAAGGTTATCACCGTCACGACCACGGAAGTCCTAATTTGCCATAAACTATCTTAATCACTGAGAAATTTTTAAAGTCTTTAGGGCTAGAGATACAGTTTAGTGACAGAGCATTTACCCTGGTGTTCATTAGGTTCTGGGTGCCAGCCCTCAACACTGTCCAAAAAGAGTCTTTAAAGGGCCTTTTTTTCCCCCCTCTCTAATTTGTCGGAAAATGTGTCAAGATGCTAAAACAATACTTTAAATGTGTTTGAAGGGGGGTGCACACGTGTGCGTGTTGCACAGTCGCAAATGACTTGGTTGCTGTTAACTTTAAAAGCAGGGAGCGTTGAATTACCGCTACTTTGTGGAAAATATGGAGGAGCTCTCAGGAATTTCGTATCAGCAAGCATGTTCCCTTTGAAACAGCAAATTAGATGTGCAGGTGGGTTTCGGTCACACTTCAAAGACTAAAATGCTGAGATGGAGGACGATTCTGTTTACTCTCGCTCTCACCGGTGAGGTTTTTCTATGTTAAACAGGCTTTTGATTACTTCAAAGCGTGTTTGAAGTCCTCACTCTGCATAGCCCGTGCACAAAGACAAATACCTCTCCAAATGTGTGCTGCTGATTCTGGCGTGCCTTAAACGGCTAGGTAAAAAGTGCCTGCCGCTCCCCTGTTAACACCACGTGATGCCTCTCTCACTCAGCTACGACAGTGAAGGTCGCCTGACGAATGTCACGTTTCCAACTGGAGTGGTTACAAACTTACACGGGGATATGGACAAGGCCATCACGGTGGACCTTGAGTCATCCAGCCGAGAGGAAGACGTCAGTATCACTTCAAATTTGTCCTCCATCGACTCTTTCTACACCATGGTCCAAGGTAAAGCCGGAGCATAATCTGAAATGAATAATGTGAGCGAGTTATCAATAGCCCCCAAGTAGAATGTGGACTCTTGCGTTCTAAGATAAACCAGACGAAGGGAAGAGAGAGCAGGATGCGTAGAGAAACTAGTGAAGTAATCAAGGCCCTGCAGGCAGTATTATGTATGCACACACACACACACACACACACACACACACACACACTATTATTATATAGTGTATAAAATAATGACAACCTTGAAAAATGTCTTTTTCAATTATTTAATACGTCTTTTTTCCAGCTCTTGATAGGTGTCATCCCACCAGCTTTGTGTCATCCAACAGTTTTGGAGTGTACACCCTCTCCTCTGCCATCTCACGCAGTAACCTGAGGTGTGCAGCACCGTAACCCACTACGATGTGGTCATTGAAGCCACATGTGATGGCGATTTCACCCCACATCCCAAGAAGCTATTTATATATAATATCTGAACTCTTTCACAGCTTGGAATAATTTTCTCAATCTGCATTATACCTCTCTTACTTTGCTTGGGTTTGGTTTGGATTGACTTGTGTTTGTTTGTTTTCCTTTTTAAAAGTGTATCCATCAGACAACCTCTGCAATCATCTAAAAGTGATATTTCTTGGTTGTAGTTCTGCTACAAATGGTCCTATACTACTCCAGAATCTTAACACTGAGACAGAGACACTAGTTAGTCTATAATATGAAAATGGGTTTTTTATACAAAACATTAGGTGAATCCTTTTTCATTGGTGGATCTCCCCCCCCCCAAAAAAAGTCAGTTGGGAGGAGAATATCACTTTGCATTTAGTCTATGCATGCTATGGGTACTGATTTTCCAAAGGGTCTTTGACAAAAGACAACAGAATACACACAGGGAAGGGAACTCCTCTAAGACCCTGGAGGTGGACACACCCACCATACTGACCAGCCAGGTCTACTGAGCATCCCAAAGAAGATAAACTTTCATTCCATCTACTGAAGTCACTGGTACTTTTAAAGTCTCCTAAAAGGTCACCTTTGAAATTCAGCCAAAACCCTACTAGCGTGAAATGCCAAAAGCCCGGGCTGTTCTGTTACCCTCAGGATGGGCATCTGTGGTTATTACCTTATTCTATTACTTACATTACCTTACGTATTACGTTATCACGACTGTGACAAAACACAGTGACAAGCAACAGAAGGAAGGATCTGTTTAGCTCTCGGGTCCCGAGGTTTCTGACCGTGGTTGCCCACCCATGCGGCTGGGCAGAACATCGCGGCAGTGGAAACCCACAGTCGAAGAGTTTCCTATCTCCTGGTGTATGCGAAAGAAGGCTATTGGAGAGAGGGATGGAGACAGGAAAAGAGGGAGAAAAGAGGAAGGTAGGTAGGTACCTGGGTATCAGGTACCTGCCTGCGGTTACGTATTTCCTTCAGCCAGGTGCACTACCAAAACTGCCAGAGACTCCAAATCTAATCCCACAAACTAAAGACCAGGCTCCAACACCTAAGTCATTTTTGAGGGGACGCTTGCTACCCAGACCATACAAACATCGTTAAGTGCCCCTTTTTCCTCCTGCTAGGTTCCCTTGTCCAGCCTTGAGATGAGGGACTGTGCCTAGTCTTAATGTAATTTGTTATGCCATGTGCAGTTGATATCCCTGGGTGGCCTGTTCTTTTTTTTTTTTTTTTTAAGGGAAACTGAGCAGGGCTGGATCTAAGAGAGAAGGGAATAGATTGGTGGGCAGGGGGACTGGGAAGATTAGGGGTGGGGAGAACCAAGGTAGGAATGTAATGTATGTAAAGAATAAAAATTAAAAACATATTATATGAAAAATGAAAAAAAAAGAAGTCTAAAAAGAAATAAGTGGCCCTCGGTATGTTAGAAATATTTATCAGTTCTGAATGCATAACTGTCAGATATTTAATATAGACACAGTAGTTCACCTTTTCTGCTTTTCTCTTCTTTTTTTTTTTTTTTTTTAGACCAGTTAAGAAACAGCTACCAAATCGGATATGATGGCTCCCTGAGAATCATCTACGCCAGTGGTCTAGATTCGCACTACCAGACAGAGCCCCACGTTCTGGCTGGCACGGCAAATCCCACGGTGGCCAAAAGAAACATGACGCTCCCCGGGGAGAACGGACAGAACTTGGTAGAATGGAGGTTCCGGAAAGAACAAGCACAGGGCAAAGTCAACGTGTTCGGCCGAAAGCTGAGGGTAAGGGGTGCAAGAGGAGGGTGTCCAGCAGCGCGCTGTGGAGGTGGCCTGCAGGCCACCCGCCACCCTTGCCTGCCTACACCAAGCGTACGTCACAAATCACGCCAGCCGTCAAAACCTTCAAGAGGAAATTCTCTGCTAGGAAACGTAGGAATTGCATGTTACACAGGGTTGCAGGCAGCCTCTGGGGACCAGCTGAGCCTTGTCTTGCTAAGGTCGTCCTAAGAATTAGGACCATAATCTTCCTTCTGCCACTCTGTGAGCATCGATGGCTCCTTCCTGCCTAGGTGGGGATAAGTTAGACTCGCCTTAAATAGCGACAGTTTTCAAAGTCACAAGAATGAATGTTGAAGGAGACGAGCGAGCCGTTGAGAAGTGTGTTTCCTTTGCAGTCTCTATGTGTCTACACGTATAGGAAGACTTCCGACCTCAGAACCTCTATGCTGTCTCTTTGCTGAGACTGAAAGAAGCCCCTACCTGTGTGTGTGTGTGTGTGTGAGTGAGAGAGAGAGAGAGAGAGAGAGAGAGAGAGAGAGAGAGAGAGAGAGAAAGAGAGAGGGAGAGAGAGAGAGAGAGAGAAATGTGATGTTTCTCATTATGCTGGTGTAATTGAGCTTTGCAAAATGGTCTCTGCATTTAGTTGTCGGGTTTTTTTTTTTTTTATCACTCTTACATTACAGGCCAAATGCATCTGGAAGGCAGGCTGTGATTTATGGTAGCTATTTGGTAAAGACAATGTAGATTAAACACCAAAGCGTGGGTTGGAAGAAACCACCTTCAGCCACAGCAAACTGAGCTTGATTCATTCTTTATATTAGCAAACAGAGTTTTAGTTTATCAGGTAAATGTAGATAATCCTCCCCAACATTATTTCCCTTGACATTAAAAAAAAAAAGTAAATAAATAACTTCAAATCACGAAGCAAGAGCCAAACATGAAGCTGGCTGGTAATTCCTCTCCTCCTTCTCCCAACACTCAAATGGCTAACTTATTACCCTGAGGGGCCAGCATTATTTACCTTGCCAATTCTTCAGGGTGAGAAACAGCAACTAAATATTGCTCCTGGCTATTTCCAAGAAAAAGAAATGAAAATTTTTTAAAAGAATCAGTGGATCAAACACATACTCTCTCCAGCTTGTGGGTTCTGTTCTGATTGCAGTCAATCACAAGGCTGGGGCTTGGGACCGTAACACACGGTCTCGGGAGCCGGGTCTGAATGCGGCCACCTCCTCCGCATGCCTGGCTCCAGCCAGCCCCACATATTGGTTTCGGCTGGAGAGAGGTTAGGACAGTGAGAGGACCGAGAAGGGCAAACACAACGATCACCACAGAGGAAGATAAGGGAGAGGTCAAGGGAAAGCAACAGACAGAGAAACACTCACGACTCTTGGCTGGTTCTCTGGGACCGTGGTCTATTGAAGTACACTGGAGTTGCTATCTCTCTCTCCGCCATACCTAGTTGGCAATGGCTGCCTACTTCTTCTGCAGCTGCCATTTCCTGCCTCAGCCCGGGCCCTCCTTCCTCAGCCATTGCAAATGCATGAGCTTGCAGGCCTTGCCTTTCTTTTTTTTTATTAATTTATTAATTTATTCATATTATATCTCGATTGTTAGCCCTTCCCTTGTTTCCTCCTATTCTTCCCTCCCTCCCACTTCCCCCCTTCTCCCCTCCCCTATGCCTGTGATTGAGGGAGACCTCCTCCCCCTATATATGCTCTTAGAGTGTCGAGTCTCTTCTTGGTAACTTGCTATCCCTCCTCTGAGTGCCGTCAGGCCTCCCCATCCAGGGGATGTGGTCAGAACAGGGGCACCAGAGTTCATGTGAGAGCCAGATCTCACTCTCCACTCACCAGTGGAGAATATCCTGTTCGTCGGCTATGTCTTGGTAGGGGTTCGAAGTTTACTGCCTATATTCTCCTTGGCTGGTGCCTTAGTTTGAGGAGGACCCCTGGACCCAGATCTGCCTGTCATAAAGTTCTTCTTGTAGGTTTCTAGGACCCTGTGGATCCTACTATTTCCCCATTCTTCCATGCTACTCTCACCTAAAGTCTCAATAGGCTGTCCTCTCCTCTGACCCACTTTCCTGGAAAATAGAGTTTTTCATAGGACGTATCCCTTGGACTAGTGTCTTGATATAAGTGAGTATATACCATTTGTCTCTTTTTGCTTCTGGGTGAACTCACTCATTATGATAATTTCTAGATCAATCCATTTGTCCACAAATTTCTGGAATTCCTTGTTTTTAATAGCTGAGTAGTATTCCATAGTGTAAATGTACCACAGTTTCTTAGTCCATTCTTCTACTGAGGGACACTTAGGCTGTTTCCATGTTCTGGCTATTATGTATAAAGCAGCTATGAACATGGTTGAGCATATGTTCCTGTTGTGTGGTAGGACATTTTCTGGGTATATTCCAAGGAGTGGGATAGCTGGGTCTTGAGGAAGCCCTATTCCCATTTTTCTGAGAAAGCGCCAGATAGCTTTCCAAAATGACCTTTGTCAGATGTAGGGTTGGTGAAGATCTTTTCCCAGTCTGTAGGCTGTCGCTTTGTTCTACTGACAGTGTCTCCTGCCTTACAGAAGGCCTTGCCTTTCTTACTCAGAGGTTCCTGAGGACACGCACAGGTCACAGGCCCACACAGATGCTTGAGTCACCAGTACACACACAGATACACACAGGAGTCACAGGCACACACACAGATATGCATGCAAGTCATAGGCCTACATACAGACACACGTGCGCGTGCGCACACACACACACACACACACACACACACACAATGATAGCCTTCATCAAAAAACACAAAAACTCTCCTTCGATTTGAGTTTTCCCAGCCCCAAACATCAAAGACAATATAATATTTATCTAGAATTCCAAAAACACAGGTTCTAGCCTCAGGCTCCCATATTTTTAAATAGTTGTTTTTTTATTTATTGAACTGGCCAATATGAGGCAGTTTCAGGCAGGCATTGAGCATATCCCCTGCCGCCTCCCGTGTCTTGCTCCTTCCCTTTGTTAATCCCCTTTGTTTCTCCAGCCAGCTACGCTTCTCCCTTGATGGGATAGGTACATAAGCGAATCTGTATAAAAGCTAGGCACCATAAGTGAAAGAAGACATGGGACATTTGTCTTTTTGAAGTGGACTAGCTCCACTTAATATGATTACCTCCAACTGTATCCTTTTTCCTGCAGACAACATAACGTCCCTCTTCTTTATGGCTAAAATAATACAAAATCTCATTGCGTAGATGCCCACGTTGTTTTCACCCATCCCTTTCTTGTGGCACATGCAGGTTGGTCCCATAACTTACCTGTTGTGAATAACGCTGCAGCAAATGGGCTACTGACACGAACAAAGTAGATAGTTCCACAAACATGAAGTACACCATAAACACATGAAAAACTGTTTCACTAGCTGTGTTAGCTTTATGTTGCTATACCTAAAACACTATGACCAAGGCAACTTTAAAAAAAAAGCATTTAATTTAGGGCTTATGGTTCCAGAGGGTTAGAGTCCATGCCCATCATGGCAGGGAGCATGGTGGAAGACAGGCATGGTGCTGGGGCAGCAGTGGAGAGCTTGACCTTCTGATCCCCAAGCATGAAGGAAAAACAGGGAACTAACCAGAAATGGAGTAGACTTCTAAAACCTAAGGCCCACCCCCAGTGACACCCCGCCTCCAACAAGGCCACACCTCCCCATCCTTCCCAAACAGTTCCGCTAGCTGTGGCCCTCACAGTCAAATATCTGAGCCTGTGGGGGACATTCTTATTCAAACCACCTCGCTACATGGAAATGACACTAAGGAACCAGCAAATACCCAGCATGTGGGTAAAGGGGGAGTCATCATAAACTGATGGTGGGACCACAATCTAGTCCAGCCACTGTGGAAATCAGTTTCAACTTTCCTCAAAAAGGCAAAACTAGATGTAACATCTGACCGAGTCCTGGGAATCTACCCAATGGTGCCAGGTTTTCATAATAGTATATGTCATAGGCCATCTGTGTCCTGCCCTCTTCGTTTGCTTGTGCACATTACATTTATATAGAAAATAAAATATATAATATTATCTAGATATTAGACACAGCATTTTATAATCTAGATAGGTTTTATATTGCTACGTTACAGACAAGAGCTTCCCTGTTCACATAGTCAATACAGGCATCAGTGAGCCAGCGTGAAAGTACACTGGAAATAAAAAGCATGGTGACACATCCCTAACCCTAGCCCGGAAACCCTCAGCCACGTGTGCAGAATGCTGAGTGTTTCTACCCACACAGCACATGGCTAGGAGAGAGCTGTGCGATGTTCTGTAAAGGCCAGTGTCTGTGGGAAGAGGGTGACACTTGGTTCAAAGACAACATGGTGAGTTCCATGGCAGCCCAGGCTACAGAGAGAGAGAGAGAGAGAGAGAGAGAGAGAGAGAGAGAGAGAGAGAGAGAGAGAGAGATCTGAAGTCCCTGGGCCTGCATCCCATTCTAAATGGAGACACCACCTATGCAGACGGAGGGAGGGAGTCGTGCACACAGGCACAAGCATTGATGTCTGTATAAACAGCAGAACCAAGCAGTCTCAGCAAGACAATCTAGCCAGCGTGCTCCTTCAGATGGCCTGTCCGGTCCCACTGACAGGAGCTCGTGGCTGATAGGTGTGATTGCTCTGCCAGAGACAATGCTGAGACCACAAGGGGGGTGGATCTGATGGGATGAGCCCGCTCTCTCACTGCTAACTTTATTCCTCCTCTGTGGGTTCCAAGAGTGAAATCCTATGGAGAAAGTACTGGTGGGAAGGGCTGTTTGAGAACCGAACCTCGGGCCCACCGAGATGGGGCAAAGAAGGGAGGTCAAGAAGCCTGCAGCCACGTGGGTCGGAAGGGCCGTTCTCAGCCCTCCTCTTCCTGAGGCGCAGAATGTCGCCACTGTCCTTCTCAGTATTTCCTAGCAGAAGGTTCTTTTCATTTTCAAGTTGGGGGCTTAAATTTAGCTACGCGCCTGACACATGGTGGACGCTCAAATATTTATTCAGTGAATGAAGGGATGAGGAAAGACAGCCTTGCAATATGGATTGTCTGCGTTCCGCGCCATCTAGATCATCCAAGGAAAGAGGTCATGTGAGTACTGTCTGGCCTTGCTGCTGTTCACTTGCTGTAAACAAACCTAACAGTGCATTTAATGCATATAGCAGACAGGTGACTGATGGATGGGGAGCTACTTATTATACAGTGTGTTACATAAAAGAGATTAAAAAGTTAAAAAAGGAAGGCACAAAGAAGGAAAGAGAAATTCTATTAGAAAACTAGCAAGTGCATTTTCTATGAGACAGTGCGCTGGGGACAGGAAGGATAAATACAGTATAGACACATGGAACCTGGCAGCGATGCAGGAAACCATGACAGAGTAAAGATCATTCAGTGGCTTGCTAGCTAGTAGCTAAGCTTGAAAATAAAAATAGACGAAGGCTGGTGAGTTGGCTCAATCAGTAAAATACTTGCAAGCATGAGGACCTAAGTCCCGTCCCTATAAGCCACTTTTAAAAGCCAAGCAGGGCGGCACACTTGTAATGCCAGCACTGGGGAGGCAAAGATGGGCATATTCCTCAGGTTTACCAGCCAGCCAGCTAACCTAACTGTCAGTGGGAGATCCTGATGAAAAAAAAAAAAAAAAAAAAGAGGTGAACACCCAGGCTATCCTTCGGCCTCCACCCACGTGCACACAAACACACTCACAGATAGATGCATACGTGTGTGCATGCGTGTGGTCTCATGATGGTGATTGGTAAAGAGAAGTGGACCTGGGGCTGCAGAGATGGCTCAGTAGGTAAAGCCCGTAGGCACGAGTGAGGACCTGATTTCAGATTGCCAGAATCCGCCTAGAGGTAACTAAACGCGTTGGCTAGATTAGCGCACATCTGTAAGGGCAGGATTTCCACAACAGACATGGATTAGCACACATCTGTAACCTCAGCACTTCTACAGCAAGATGTGAAACCGAGTCGGGAGAATTCCCAAGTGCACACAGGACTAGCTGGCCTTGGGTACAAAGACCCTCTCTCAAACAAAGGGGAAGATGAAGACCAGCACCCAAGGTTAGCCTGTGACATCCACACACAGGCTCAGCGTAAGTGTAAGTGTGTCTATCTTCACACACGCACATACACACACACACACACACACACACACACACACACACACACACACAAAAACAGTTGGCCTTAAGTGCCACAGGCCAGTAATCCCAGCATTTAGGAAACTAAGGCTAGAGAATTAGGAGTTCGAGGCTAGCCTGGGCTACATAGTACAACTATGTATGTAATTGTTCTATATATATAGAACAGTATATAATAGTTCTAAGTTTTATCCGTGCTATACTTCGGGAGCAGCCATTGCTCCGACAGCAAAATTCACTTCTTATACCTGCCCAGACTTCATGTTAAAAGAATAATCTTGGTGAATTGTGTCAAAGAGAAGCACTCCGAATTTGAGAGTCCGAAGTGTGTTTGAAGGTATACATAAATACGATAGCAGATTTGAATCTCGCCCAGCCTATCACATGTGTGTGGTATTTTAACGCAGTGTTCTGTCCTGGAATGGGATCACACATTTAGTTAGCGCTCATGACGAGTTGAATATGGAGACACAGAACCATCTGTGGTGGTTGATGCTCCGACAGGCCACTGAGGAGGCTTCATGTTGTCAGCGAGTGTGCTGGGTGACAAGCCAGCCCTCCTCTCCTCCCCCTCCTCCCTCTCCCCTCCTCCCTCTCCCCTCCTCCCTCTCCCCTCCTCCCTCTCCCCTTCTCTTTTACTTCCCCTTCTCCCTCTCCTCTTCTCCTCCTTCCTCCATCCTCCTTCCCTCCCCTTCTCCTCCTCCCCCTCCCTCCTCTTCCTTAGTAACACTTTAGAAGAGTGTGTGTGGCCCAATCATGCAGGCTCCTCCTTTTGGGCAAATTGTTTAAGGTCATTATGAGTCGAATTCTCAAGCACTCCAGAAGGAAACGTGTAACTGTTCTCCTCTCACTGTCAGAGGACGCTGTGATTAATTACAGTCATGCTAGACATAGCTATGAAAATGGAGATTTCCGTGCTTGCTTAAGGGAGATAAAGTCCATCACGGAGACAGTCACAGTGGCCCCTTAATCGTACCCGAAACCGGGATTCACTTCAGGCAGATAGAGGTTAAAGGTTTTCATCTTGAGATTAGGTTCTTATTCTAACCTCGTTTTGTCCTTGTGTGTGTGCAGGCGCGCATGTGTGCACATTTGTGTGGAGGCCAGAAGTGAACTTTAGGTGCCATTCCTTAGGAAACGTCCACAGGTCCTGTCCCAGTGACCAGCAGCTAATTGTCTACTAGACTGGCTGTCCAGCGAGCGCCAGTGAGCGTCCTGTCCCTGTTTCCCCAGGGCTAGGGTTATAAGCACATGGCAGAGTCCCCAGGGTTGTTTTTTTTTTTTTTTTAATATGATCCTAGCAATCTGGACTCAGGTGTCCACGCTTAACACAGCAATACTGACTGAGCCATTTCCCAAATCTCATAAAGCTGACATTTTTTTAACTTATTTATAAAATCCCCCACTGAAACAATGTGCTTTATAAGAACAAGAAAAAGATTTAGAAGAGGCTTTGTTTAGGGAAACAGGACTAGGTCTCAGAGTGGACATGACCCTTGGACACTGCAATTTGTTTACAATACCCAAAGAAGGCATACCTGAAAGGGACAGAGTAAACAAGAGACATGACAGCATCCTTTGAAACTTTATATTTTTCATAACAGTGACTAATATCTGCAAACATTAAGAATGCTTAATACATTATCAGGCCATGTGGCACATACCTGTGGCCCCAGCAACTTGGAAAGCCAAATCAAGAGAATTGCTCAAACCTAGGAGTTTGATACCTCTATAACACACATACACATGTACACACATGCATGCACATGTACACACACACCTTGGTTTGTGTTGAAATGTGGAGAAAAAAATTTCCCAGCAGAAATTCATTATGTCAGCTTGAGGGCACAAGATATTACATACAGTATTTGTCTGGATAAAAAGAAAAGTTAAAGCATCCTTGGTATAGAGACCCACACCGTGTTGACAGTGATGACATGCTTGACTTTTATCTGGGGGAGAGAGACTTGCTCTCAGATAACCATCCTCCAACCCAAAGAAGCAAATCCGAAGCCAGTAGCAGGTTGCAGGTGAGCAAAAAGGAGTTCCAGACCCCTCTTCTGTTATTCAGCCTCCAGCCACTGGTCATCCCAGATAGGCGGCCCAGAACTCTGGTACTATAGCTGGAAGAACACTGCAGAGAGAGAAAATGGCCTTAGTGAACGCAGTAAAGAATTGAAGTACAAATTAACATGGATGCAAACTAAAATACAAACAGATGGGGCAATAATGCGGGCAGTGCTGTGGAAACCACACAGTCTTTCATGATTATTCATGGGATGCAACAACCTAAGGATTTTCTCTCTCTCTTTTTTTTTTTTTTTAAAGAGAGAACCCTGAAATTGGGAGTGGAGGGGTGGGGCATCGTCTAAAACACATGCTGAGAAACCCAAAAGCCCTAACGAAACCATTTAAACTGTACAAAAACCTCTTCGCCCCCTGCCCTTTAATACAGCTACCTTATTAACTGAGAATTTCATGCATGTGGAGAATCTATTTGATCATATCCATCCCTGGACTCCTCCCCCAAGTTCCCAGGGACCCACCCTCCCTCTGCCTCTCCCAACTTTGTCTTTTTTTTTTTTTCTTAAATAACCCACCAGGTATATTTTGTGCTGCCCATACACACACACACACACACACACACACACATGTGGGGCCGTGCACTGAAGTTTGGTTGACCTACCAAAGCTTCTTGCATCAAAAGCAATGCGCATAAAAGCGGAAGCACTTGATCCTGTCAGTTACCGAGTTGATTCTATATCAAATCTTTCTACAGCTTTAAGGGAAGATGTCTGTGATACTCGCCATCACTTCTTTCCAAAGCATCCTGCAAACTGTGGCAGAACTCACCTAGGCAGGGGAGCAACTGAGCAGAGGCAGTTCTTCCTCAGAAGAGGGGGAGGCAGGAAGCCTCCAGCTGGCTGGTTCACAGTCCAGGAAAATCACTGAACGACAGTGCCTCGGGGAGATCCAGTCCCGCTTCTGTATTTGCAGATGGACAAAACAGATGCGGGGGGCTTCAAAAGCCCAGCGGCAGGTTGCTCCTAGGCCTTGTCAATCCTGGAGCTCAGGCTCTGGAACTCCTGGGACTTTATGCACATGCGCGTGAGCGCACACGCAGGCCACATAGACCTTGATACGCACAAATGTCTGCCATGATATAATGTAGTGGTTTTCTTTACCTGAAGGGACAGAAAATGCAGGGTCACTTCACCTCACACTGCCTTCTGCCCTTTCTCATTATTCGTAAATCGCCTCTTTGAAGTATTTTCCCCAAACGCTCATTTTTTTAAGACTTACACCTCTACATGGACTTCACACCTCCCCCCTTGAACAGTAATTAGAAAAGTTTAGGCTTAAAGAAATAGTTCTGCTTGGAGTGCAACTAATACCAGTGATAGAATTCAAAAGCTAACTTTATCACAGGTTTTACACAAATGTACGTATAAGACATATACATACCTATGCATACATCTGTTGTGATTTAAAGTGATGTATTTGGGTATCTGGGTGACAAAGGGGTGCATTTGTGGTGGCAAATCCCCAGTCAGCCTAACTGGAACAGGATCTTCTGACTGAAGCACACCCCTGGATGTTTCCATAGACAATTAACTGAAGAGGGGGGAGAAAAAAAAGCCCTACCCTTCATCCCTATGGGTGGAACAAAAAGTGGAGATGAGAAATTGAGCCTAATCCCACCATTATTTCTTTCCACTTCCTGACTCCCTTCCCTCCACTGTATCCTTTCATCCTCGATTGACTGAACATACTTGAACTGTGAGCCAAAGTCAGTCCTACCACCCTTAAGTTATCCTTTCAGTAACAGTGACAAGAAAACTAAGATGGTATGTACATACAGGTGTTACAGATGTGAACATTGTGTGTGTGTGTGGGGGGGGGTGTTTATGTAGAAAGGTAGTATGTGTTTTGTTTTCTGTTGCTATAACAGAATGTCTGACACTGGGTTGTTTACAACGGAAAAGAGGTTTATTTTCGCCAGCCATCCTAGAAATCCAAAAACAGGGCAGCAACATCTGCTCGGGTTGTGTGAAAAACCTCAAGGCAGGAAGTAGAAGAACAAATGCTTAGGAAGGGACAAAGAATCCGCCCATGAGAACCAGACCTTGAGGGAACAAATCATTTCCCGTGAGAACTATCTCAATCTCTTGAGACATGAGACTCCCTTCAAGGCTCCACCTCCCTACCAGCCACATCTGAGCTTGGAGCCTAGGTCCTCTCCATGCGTGCTCTGTCTCCACAGATCAGGATGTAAAGTAAATAAATTTTAAAAAATAATTTTAACTAAAAGAAAAAAGGCCCCGCCTCCTTACCCTGTTATATTGGCAACTAAATTTTATCCTAGGTTTTGGCAAAACACACCACATACATATATATAGTTATAGATATATATAGTTAAACATATAAAATCAATCACCTCAAGATGTTCAGTTGTCAATTCTAAAAGTTCTCGTTAAAATGTGGCCATGCACCATCAAGGTTGTGCCATTTAATTTCTAACAACGTAAACATCTATTGAGAATTTTGGCGCATACCGACTGCCATCCCCACAAAGGTTCCATAGAAGGTCTGAGCAAGAGTTCACTCTGCAAACACTGTCAGCTACTTGCAAAGTAGAGTGTCATCAGCACCTCACTTGCAGTGCAGTGGTGAGTGCTGGCTCATGTATATATGTCTCTCATCACAGCCAGATTTCATCAGAGACCCTGGACATGGCAAGCAGCCATGAAAAGACCAATTGCCACAATATGATGCTAGGTTTATAATTTAAGTGCAATATCCAGACTGTTGGATATGTGGTAGGAAAGAACTCTAAAGTCTTGGCCAGTTACCCAGATGTTATCAAAAGAAAACAACACTCTAAAAAATTGTGACTTTTCAGTACTGGGCCCAAAGCAATGATCATGTTGTAACCTCCTGCTAGTTCAACTCATTAATAATTTACAGTAATGTGGGCTCCAACTTCTACTTAACTGCGCTTCAAAGGGTTAGAGTCACATTTACCACTGTTTTATTTAATGTAGCCATGATTAATTCACTAAGTAATTACTTTTTTCTTTGTCCTTTTGGGGGAGGAACTTGGCATGATTACACAGGGTGTAGTGTTTATCACTAGAAAAGAAAATCTTTAAAGCAAGCACATTTTGGGTGATATATATATATACACACATATAATCTTTCTCTCTTTCTCTCTCTCTCTCTCTCTCTCTCTCTCTCTCTCTCTCTTTCTCATCTGTTGCTTTTAGTTTACAAAATTTAGAAATGGTTTTGGACAAATGCCAGACTACCTTTCTGCTTAATCAAGCCTTGTGAAAGAATAGTTAATATATTACCTTGTCCTCTATATAAGAATTGGCTAAATTAATTTACTGACAAAGAGAATTGATCACCCCAAACCGCTTTTTTAAACAATACTGGGAACTCTGCTGAGTGGGAAGTGACCAGCCCTGGAATAATTGGATCTTGCTTTGTTGGTAACAGGTCAATGGGCGAAACCTGCTTTCAGTTGACTTTGATCGGACCACCAAGACGGAGAAGATCTATGATGACCACCGGAAATTTCTCCTGAGGATCGCTTATGACACCTCAGGCCACCCGACTCTCTGGCTGCCTAGTAGCAAGCTGATGGCCGTCAACGTCACCTACTCGTCCACTGGTCAGATTGCCAGCATCCAGAGAGGCACCACTAGTGAAAAAGTGGATTATGACAGCCAGGGGAGGATTGTGTCTCGAGTCTTCGCTGATGGGAAAACGTGGAGTTACACATACTTGGAAAAGGTACGCCTGTGTTCTGGTGTTTGGATAGCAGGATTAGCATTTTCCAACAGTCACCCCAAGCACCACGAGAAGAAGAAACAGCAACACATGACTGCGTTCCATTTATTATTCTAAGTATCGCTGTGGCAGTCGCAGGGGTGCAGGCTGATGAATTTCTGTATTAGGGAGTAGTTTCACCTTAGTTAAGTTCTACTATCTGAGACCCTTTTAAGTGATTTATACTGCAAACAAACAAGCGCTAACGCTATCCACCTGCCAAGCTCATACACTGACAACATTCACAAATTAGACCCAGAGCTTGCAAGTCATTTGTAAATAATTTCTGCTCCGGCTCTTTCATTTAAGAGAGAGCTTGCATTAGCACAGTTAAAACTGTCAGTTGTGTGGTGTCCCTGGCACAGCTTCAGCATAACCATAAAAAGCATGGAGGGCCTATTTATGCATTATTAACCAGAAGAGGCTATTTTCCTAGAAAGCCATACTTTCAGATACTGTGTGCTGTCTCTCTTTCATTTGCATGTAAGAGATAAGCATCAAAACTTGGGCTCTTTCCCATTCTTCAGATCTGCGCACAGTGCCACAGATGGAGATTTTTAGAGCTACACATGTGCAAAGAGCTAAGCTGTAGGCTGTGCAGCCTGAGGTTGGGGCCAGGGTCAAGAGGAAGGGCAGGGGGATGGGGGACAGGGGTGAGACAGGACCCTTCCTATAACTCCCTTCTTAAGGAATAGACTCCACCAAAGAACCTTTTTCTAGGATGTTCCCTGTGCCTCTGAGACAAGCCACAGAAGATGAGCTGGCTTTGAGCTCTTACATGCCCCCAGTCCTACAGCGCTGGACTCCCAATTAACACGATGCCTAAGTTACAGCCTCAACCCTTGACAATTACTGCCTCCAAGTGTCTGGACATTAAAAGTTATACGCAGAAGCATTTGTCCTCCGGAGCAATTATAAGCCGTGCAGACCACACAGTATTCACCTCAGCAGTTCTCTACCAGAGATGCTCTACAGAACCACTCAGTCTAAAACTAACCCTTTACGCACGAGCCTATCTCACGGGCCTATGAGCCAGAGGCACAGCTCTAGGGAGGATGCTCCAACCTTAATGCAGCCTACCAACTCTGAATGCTTCCAGCAAGGACCCTCCTGGCCAGACCGCATCTCCTTTCCTTAGAAGAGACTCACTCTGGGCCATGGGCTGGACCTTCCATCCCCCGTCATCGCACTCCAGACATTGAGCAGCTGTTTGGAGAAGAGACTGGAACACTTACTCCATTTAGACTAAACACATCATAGGGCATAGTAATAGAAATCCCCAGGTCCCCGCAAAATAGGAGCTGTCCTAATGTGGCTCCCAGCATTTAAAGGGAAGCAGTGAGGCCATTGTTGGTTATACGCATGTTCACAAAGTGGCAAATGTGGTTACGGAAGTCATCTTCATGCGCGTGTGAAGATCAGAAAACCCACCAGGACCTTCCTCATTACCTCTTAGGCTCCTCAAATCCTCCTGGACTGTATTTGCCTCCTAACTAGACCAACACCCTAAACCCAGACGTGTTCATAACCAGACAGGTAATAGCTTCACTAATTACCATCAAATACAACTCTCAATGCCTGTGAAGCTAACGCACGGCCCATAATTGCTCTGGAGGACAAATGCTTCTGCGTATAACTTTTAACGTCCACATGGTTGGAGGCAGTGAACGTCAAGGGTTGAGGCTGTAACTTAGGCACTGTGTCATTGGGAGTCCAGCGCTGTAGGACTGGGGGCATGTAAGAGCTCAAAGCCAGCTCATCTTCTGTGGCTGATGCTTGTCTCAGAGGCACAGGGAACATCCTAGAAAAAGGTTCTTTGGTGGAGTCTATTCCTTAAGAAGGGAGTTATAGGAAGGGTCCTGTCTCACCCCTGTCCCCCATCCCCCTGCCCTTCCTCTTGACCCTGGCCCCAACCTTGGCCTGCACAGCCTACAGCTTAGCTCTTTGCACAGTTATTCAAGCCTTCCTCAGAAAAATACAAGCCGTGTCTTAGTCAGCTTTCTGTTACTGTGACAAAATGCCTGAGGTGACAACCTACTCAGAAGAAAGATTTTTAGCTCTCATCTTCAGAAGACTCAATCCACCATGACTTGACTCCACTGTTGTAGTGTCTATGCTGGGATGAAATATGAGGGAGCGTGTGTCCTACAAAATCATGCAAGGAAGACGTGAGGGTCCCAGTGTCCCCTTCAAAGGCATGCTCCCAAGGACATAATTTCTTCCAGGAGGCTCTGCCATTTAAAAGTGTCACTACTTCCAAGTAGTACCACAGGCTAGTGACCGAATCATTAACGTATGGTCTTTAGGAGACATTTCCAAGCCATAAAAACCTACATGTAAAAGTGTTCCCTGCTCAAGCCGGGCATGATGGCCCACGCCTTTGATCCCAGCACTCGAGAGGCAGAGGCAGGTGGATGGATCACTGTGAGTTCGAGGTCAGCCTGCCCTACAAAGCAAGTCCAGGACAGCCAAGATAACATAGAGAAACCATGTCTCGGGTGAAAAAAAAATTTTCCCTGCTCATGGCAGGAGAAGAACGTCTTTGTGAACCAAAGTCATATGAACCACTTTTTTAACAGAGTAGGAAATGTATTTCCATGTCACAGGAAATGTTATCTCAGGAGGAACCACCCCAGGCCTGCATTACTATTAGGCCTCACTCAGCCTCCCTCACTTGACAAACTGGTGCCATCTGTCTTTCTATAGTTAACCTGGGTGGGGGGACGGAGGGGGATAGAGATTGTTTTTATTTGTACTCTTTTTTTTTTCATAATTTAATACCAACACTTAACAGAAGCCTGAAACCATTATGGTAGCACCCAAAGTGCGATTCAGATTTGGCATCTGCCAAAGGAAATACTGAAAGGTAAACTTGCCTGTACAGATCTCAGAGGTAGACACTATAGCTAAATCCTTATTTCTATGAAGGTCATTTTCGACTCTGAATCACTGCACGGCTAATTTAGCCTTGTTTGTTGACAGTGATGCTTTATGTACACACTATCCATTTTAGGCTAATTTTATGTCTCTTCTGAATAAATAATATTTTGGCTTTGTTCCTCCCCCAGATACATAGGAAATTAAAACCTGATTTGAGTGGCTCTTCAGTCAAATGAGGGGGAAAGCCACCTTTGTAAATAGTTGCTAATTACAGATAGGATTGCACTTCCCCTCTGCTATTTTCCCCCTTGAAATATTGTCTCGTGCCTGCATTATGACTTCTCCAAGTCCATTGACAATCTGCTGGTTGGCTGGGAACGCATGGAAAAAAGAATGGCACAATCACGCCAAGCAGCACATTGTGAATCTTAAGCCACTAATTGCAGACCCCGTCACAATTAAGCATCTAAGCCAATTAGGCAGGGAGTCGTTAACACCATGTAAGGTCAAGGACAACTCAGTTAAAAATGGAAACCGTTTTCGCTGGCGGAATGTCTCCGTGTGTTTGTGGTCACTGAGTCTGTGTTCTCTCCACAGTCCATGGTCCTTCTGCTCCACAGCCAGCGGCAGTATATCTTCGAATACGATATGTGGGACCGCCTATCCGCCATCACCATGCCCAGTGTGGCTCGCCACACCATGCAGACCATCCGGTCCATTGGCTACTACCGCAACATATACAACCCCCCGGAAAGCAATGCCTCTATCATCACAGACTACAACGAGCAAGGGCTGCTTCTGCAAACAGCTTTCCTGGGAACAAGTCGGAGGGTCTTATTCAAGTACAGAAGGCAGACCAGGCTGTCGGAAATCTTATACGATAGCACAAGAGTCAGCTTTACCTATGATGAGACAGCAGGGGTCCTGAAAACAGTAAACCTTCAGAGTGATGGTTTTATTTGCACCATTAGATACAGGCAAATTGGCCCCCTGATTGACAGGCAGATTTTCCGCTTTAGTGAGGATGGAATGGTGAATGCAAGATTTGACTACAGCTACGACAACAGCTTTCGGGTGACCAGCATGCAGGGTGTCATCAATGAAACGCCGCTGCCCATTGATCTATACCAGTTTGATGACATCTCCGGCAAAGTTGAGCAGTTTGGAAAATTTGGAGTTATATACTATGACATCAACCAGATCATTTCCACCGCCGTCATGACTTACACGAAGCACTTTGATGCCCATGGCCGCATCAAGGAGATCCAGTACGAGATATTCAGGTCCCTCATGTACTGGATTACAATTCAATACGATAACATGGGCCGGGTAACCAAGAGAGAGATCAAAATAGGACCCTTTGCCAACACTACCAAATATGCTTATGAATACGACGTTGACGGGCAGCTCCAAACAGTTTACCTCAACGAAAAGATCATGTGGCGGTACAACTACGACCTGAACGGCAACCTCCACCTGCTGAACCCCAGCAGCAGCGCGCGCTTGACGCCTCTGCGCTACGACCTGCGGGACAGAATCACCCGGCTGGGCGACGTTCAGTACCGGCTGGATGAAGACGGCTTCCTGCGTCAGAGGGGCACAGAGATCTTCGAATACAGCTCCAAGGGGCTTCTGACTCGAGTCTACAGTAAAGGCAGCGGCTGGACCGTCATCTATCGCTATGATGGCCTGGGAAGGCGTGTTTCGAGCAAAACCAGTCTGGGGCAGCACCTTCAGTTTTTTTACGCTGACCTGACGTACCCAACCAGGATTACTCATGTCTACAACCATTCGAGTTCAGAAATCACCTCCCTCTACTACGATCTCCAGGGGCACCTTTTTGCCATGGAGATCAGCAGCGGGGATGAGTTCTACATCGCCTCGGATAACACCGGGACGCCTCTGGCTGTTTTCAGTAGCAACGGGCTTATGCTAAAACAGATCCAGTACACTGCCTACGGTGAGATCTACTTTGACTCCAACATTGACTTTCAGCTGGTAATTGGATTCCACGGAGGCTTGTACGACCCGCTCACCAAACTAATCCACTTTGGAGAGAGAGATTATGACATTTTGGCAGGACGGTGGACAACGCCGGACATTGAAATCTGGAAAAGAATCGGAAAGGACCCGGCTCCTTTTAACCTGTATATGTTCCGGAATAACAACCCTGCAAGCAAAATCCATGATGTGAAAGACTACATCACAGGTGAGATGGCTTTTTTTTTCCCCTTTCCCAAGCGCTAAATTACTATTACCATTATATTAATACACAAAGTAACTAGACTTGACCTTTTGGAGGGATTCATCTCTCTAAGGATCCTTAGAGAAAGCACAAAGGGAAAATGAAATACAGTTACTTCCTCCTCTGCCTGACTGCTCAAGGCCATGGTTTCTGAAATGACGTGGAATTCAATCATCTAAGGAATGAAAGAGAGAGAGCAGAAAACACGCTAAATTCAGATTCCAAAAATTGAATACCACTCTCATCTTATGTTTGGAGCGCTGGGGGCCTTACAGTCTAATTGTTTTTTCCTCCAGCCTCAGTTGCTGGATTGCTTAGTTCACTTTCTGTCCTTACAACAAAATTTCCAAGATACTCACTTACAAAGAGGAAAGGTTTATTAGGACTCAGCTGGGCGGTCCCATTGGCCCCAGGGCTTCCGCCGAGGCAGGATATTGTAGGCGGAGTACATGGGGAGCGAGCCAATCACGTTATCAGCCAGGAAGCTGTGGGGCGGAGCAGAAAAAGAGATTGGAGTCCCGCAATCGCCTTCAAGGGTGTACCCCAGTGATGTAAAGACCTCTCACATTCTTCACCTCTCTAGGGTTCTACCACCTCCCAGCTGCACCCCCAGAACCACGCTTTAACAAATACAGACGTGGAGGCACTGAGCGTCTGGTCAGCGGCCTTCACATGAAATGGGGTGACACTGTCTGCCACAAAATATAAGAGTGTGGTGAATTCTGCACCAAACAGTAACTAAGTCACAAACACATACTGCTGGGTTTCCCCGAGTCTGTGGTGGGAAGTGTGTGTACACAATTATAATGTAAATAATCCATGTGGAAAAAAAAAACTACACAGCGTGACACCTTGTCTCATCCCTGAGAGATGCCTCACACCCTCCTCAGAACCATCACCTCAGGACAGTAGTGGAGCAGTTAGTCAGAGGCCCTACCTGGTTTCTCTTCTCAGTTGTCTCCTAACATGGTGACACTGCTAGCACCCACACTAACTTCAACACTAATACGGAATCCCGTCCAGACTATCGAATGAGAGTCTTTCTAAAGTTCATTCCCTGTGACCCTTTCGGTGAAGGAAACTGTGAAGAGTCGGTGTGCTCTTCTGCCACGACAGGAGCGTGTGATAAAACACAGACAGGCTCTGCCAGCTCTGCTCTGGTCCCCCTCACTGAACGGCCTTCTTCCATCCTCTTCAAGAATGTTAGGTCCTCCAGCCTTCCACGAGTGGCTTATACTGCCGTCATCCGACTTTCTATTCTCTCTGGTTGTTTTTGGTTTGCGGTTTTCCTGCCTTGTTTTGGCTTGTGCTGGATGCCCCGTCTCTTCCAGTTGAGCACACGAGGCACACCAAGACGTTCTTCCGCTCCTTAGGACGGGTGTCAGAAATGCCACCCCTGTTGATGTCACATCTGTTTTCCAACTTATCAAATGACACTGAGCTTTTCCCAGCTCCCTTCCACATGGCCAGATCTGCGTCCCTTCCTGCCCCTTCACCAACACCTCAGTCAGAGACGCCCTGTGGTGTTCGCAGCACGTGTCCACATTCCAAATCCCACTTTCTTGGCGGTGCCTTTCAATACTAAAGACTCTGGTTCTCACATAAGCGCATGCTATTCAGAGTACAAGAAACTCTGCTCTCGATACGTCAACATTTGGGAGACAGACTGCACCCCCAAACATAAGCCCCCCCATAGTCATATATGCACTAATCACAGGAAAGGTTAACACTTTGCATCCTCTGTGAACCCTATGGAGATTTCTCCCCAACACACACACACACACACACACACACACACACACACAGCCACCCCATTTAACAGAGAGAACACCACTGATTTTGTAGCCACGTGACACCTGGACAAAGGACCTGCCAGCCCGGCAGTGAGGTGAGAGTTTGTGCCCTAGAGAAGGAAACGGGAAGCAAGCAGCTCTCCATCACTCCAACAGGCAGTTTACCACTGGTTATTTGAGGGGTGCTGACAGGGGCTGACTGAACGAGTGGAAAGCCCACAGCTCCTGAATTCATCTTCTCCTAGCAGCGTGGACTGCAGGGAATGCCACTGCAGCACTTTCCGAAAAACATCAAAAGAGAGAAGGAACAGCATAAAATATATTAGGTGAAATGCAATTTCAAATCTTCCAGCAATGTGCTTAATATATAAAATAATCTACGCCCAACTGTACTCATAAAGCGGCAAGCCTGCTGAGTGGCTCCGTAAATCATAACCTCCAGAAGAGAATAAAGGCCTTATTCTTTGCTTAATGGCTTTTGGAGGCACGTGGCAATATTTGAAAAATACCATTTTTAAAGGTTTCCATGTTCTCTCCCCCCCCCCTCAAAAAAAAGTTAGTCTCCACTTGTGTGCAGCGAGCCTTTGAAGTCAGAGCTGGTGGTAAGCAGTGCATCAGAGCCCTCAGCCAGGGCTGCCAGCTCCTAGCATTCGTCTTTGATTAAGAGTCAACTGTTCATTTTCATGCCCTCAGACTAGAGGTTTTGACTAATGGAAAAAATAGGTGGTGGAAGTACCTTTGCCCCGGTTCTCCTGAGGGCCCGTCACACAGCCTCTATTGACAACCAGCCTTTGCTAACAACAAACTTCATTTGTTTTCTACGTCTGTCTTGGATGCTCACATGGCTGAGTGTTGCTAGTGCCGCTTTTATCACTATTACTAGCACGGGATGCAATTTTGCGCTTCTGACAGTGTGTCTACCCTGTCTAAGTGAGCATCTATTACGCTCAGTTTTCTGCAGCATTTGCCATAGTTCTGCTGCGGAAGTTACTGTCTGCATGTCTGAAAATAGACAGCGGGTTTAAAACGGTAGGAGGGAGGCAAACACGAGCTCCTTTGCAGGTGATTACTTGTGAAGTTGTGTGTGTGTGTGTGTGTGTGTGTGTGTGTGTGTGTGTGTGTGTGTGTTTAAAGGTAGGGATGTAAATTCGTGAAATCGCCCAGTAAACTCTTCACACCTTTGACTCCGCATGTGCTCCCCCTAGATGTTAACAGCTGGCTGGTGACATTCGGCTTCCATCTGCACAATGCTATTCCTGGATTTCCTGTTCCCAAATTTGATTTAACAGAACCTTCGTACGAACTTGTGAAGAGTCAACAGTGGGACGACATGCCGGTAAGAACCAGAAAGGCAGAAGGAAGAGAACACGGTGGAAGGCATAGTTGCGTCTTGCTTACCAAGATTTCAAGGAACTACCCTTATGAAAACTGTCCCCAAACCAGATTTTCTTTTCCCTTTTCTTCTCTCTTTTTCCCCCACACTTTCGAGGAAGGAACAATGACAGTTCTCCTGCATTTCTGTTCAGTGTGATAGAGGCCTCTTAAACAGGCCAAATCTGTTTCCAGGTAATGCTAATAAAAGCATCGAAATACACTATGAAAAGGCAATAAAATGCAGAAGCCTGTGTTTTTGTGTAGGGCTTCTACCGAGAACCCCAGGAAAAAAGCATTTATGGCACCTGGGAGCTGAGGGCCAGATTCAATAAACAGGAGAACGGGGATTCAGATTTCAAATTAGCAGCCCACAAACAGTGCCACAACAGCGTTTGCAGAAAAACAAAAATAAAATAAAATAAAAATGTCCTCTAGTAAGGCTCTGTCTGCGAGCAGGTGTTCATAGAGTTTTCCTGAAAAATAACAGATCAGGAGGCCTGACCCCGTTGCGAGAAATAAACTAAGAAATAGAATGGGAAATTGCCGTGTCAGGAAGTGGCTCTTTAACTCCCATGGTTCAGAGCTCAGAAAAGAATCCACAACAAAACACCGGGACGCCTAGCTCAGAGCAGGAACAATTAGAGATCAAGAAACTAGGTTACCTCTTAATGCTAAGCAAAGTGCGGAGTTCCTAGGAAACATAGTCCCGCCTGGAGCAACTTCCTACCACTTTCGTGAACACAAAAGGGCAGTCACGATTAAGACACACAAGTACACACATGGCATAGACAGTGCTCAGAGATACATTTTTCTGATAAAGTTTCATTCTTAACATAAATAAACTGTCTCAGTGGCGTCTTTATTTAATAAGCAAAATCTATCAAGCTTCTAAGGTCTGGAAGCCATTTTAACATTGCTTCCTTCCCCCCCCCCCCCCGAGATTTTTTTTTTTAACTGCATCTACAGAGGTGTGCATCTGTGAGTTGCAGGTCCAGAAGAGGGTATAGGATCGCCCTGGAAAAGGAGCTACAGGCAGATGTGAGCCGTCACATGTTGGTGCCAGGAACCTAACACCAGTCCTGTGCAAGAGCAGTGTGCTCTTAACCCATGAGGCTTCTCTCCAGTCCCCATTTTTTACATTTCTAACTGCAGCTGTATCTGGCACTGACAAAGTGCCTTGAAGACACACCAAGGCCTCCTAATGCGCTTGAGCGTGCACGTCCTAACTGTATGACTTCCCAAGATGTCTGAAAGCACTTCAGTCTTTTGGTTCAGACGGACGTGCCAACTTTTTTCCTAGGCTGGAGTTCTCTGTTAAGAAAAGCGCACCCTAAGGACAGTGTAGGGAATCCCACGTAGACACTGGGCAGCCTCCCTGGTGCAGGAGGAAAAGGAGGGCGTTTAAATGCTGCAAATGAAACAGGTGTTTCCATTTGGCTAGACAGACTTCTGCTGATATAAGAAATGGCTGGATTAGAATAACACACACGGGGCTGGAGAGATGGCTCAGAGGTTAAGAGCACCGCCTGCTCTTCCAAAGGTCCTGAGTTCAATTCCCAGCAACCATATGGTGGCTCACAACCATCTATAATGAGATCTGATGCCCTCTTCTGGCCTGCAGGTGTACATGCAGACAGAACACTGTATACATAATAAATAAATCTTTAAAAAAAAAAAAAAGAATAACACACACACTCTCTAGTTTCAGTATCTGCATGAGATACTTGTTTTCCAACGTTGAAGCACTCATGCCTTGCTAGTCCACAGGCCACGCATACCTGCACATTTCAGTTACCAGTTACACTGGTGACTCAGCCAAAACTGTGTTCCAGGGGACAAGAGGCACAGGGGACTTACAGCACAGCCATTTCAAAGGGTCTAAGAACCTGGTGACTCCAGCCCTTTCTCTCTGTCCGCGGCTTTCTCCAAAGCATCCCAAGAGAAAGCTACTGCCTCAGGCCTGGTGGAGTGGTTTAAGAATAAAGCTAGGAATTATAAGATGAAAGCTAATATATGGATAGTTTGCCTGCCGTGGGAAACTGAAAAGGCGGCCAGAGATATGTGAGATGTCCTTTAAATTGTTTCATGCATTTTTATTTTGTGCAAAAATATATACCCCACACAACAGCACATGTGTCAGAGGACAATTTGGTCAGGCTTAGCAGTAGGCACCTTTATCCAATGAGCCAGCCAATAAACTCCCTTTTTGAACATTTTAAACACTAGTAGAATCACCACGAGGGAAGGAAATGTCATTCCATCCCAGCATTCTAATCCCTCTATAGCCCAGGGAGTTGTGGGTAAAGACGTCTGCACCTCCACTCAGACCTGTTTTGTTTGCTTGTTAGTTGGCGTTTGGTTTTCTGGGGTAGGAACTCACATAGCTCAGAGTAACCCTGAACTCACTGTGCAGCCAAGGGTGGCCCTGATCCTCCTCTCTCCATCTCCCCGGGGCTCGGGGAGGGGCCGGTTTATTTGTGATCAGGAATGAGGAGGTCGCCAGCAAGCATGGCTCCCACCAACCAGGATCTACACAGTGATGTTCTTTCAATCTCCTTTCTCTTGTGTTTGCTTCTCAGCCCATCTTTGGAGTTCAGCAGCAAGTGGCAAGGCAAGCCAAGGCTTTCCTGTCCCTGGGGAAGATGGCCGAGGTGCAGGTGAGCAGACGCAAGGCAGGTGGCGAGCAGTCGTGGCTGTGGTTCGCCACGGTCAAGTCGCTCATCGGCAAGGGCGTCATGCTGGCCGTGAGCCAAGGGCGCGTGCAGACCAACGTGCTCAACATTGCCAACGAGGACTGCATCAAGGTGGCGGCGGTGCTCAACAACGCCTTCTACCTCGAGAATCTGCACTTCACCATCGAGGGCAAGGACACGCACTACTTCATCAAGAGCACCACGCCCGAGAGCGACCTGGGCACGCTGCGGTTGACGAGCGGCCGCAAGGCGCTGGAGAATGGCATCAATGTCACGGTGTCGCAGTCCACCACGGTGGTGAACGGCAGGACTCGCAGGTTCGCCGACGTGGAGATGCAGTTCGGCGCGCTGGCCCTGCACGTGCGCTACGGCATGACGCTAGACGAGGAGAAGGCGCGCATCCTGGAGCAGGCGCGACAGCGCGCTCTCGCCCGGGCCTGGGCGCGCGAGCAGCAGCGCGTGCGCGATGGCGAGGAGGGCGCGCGCCTCTGGACGGAGGGCGAGAAGCGGCAGCTGCTGAGCGCAGGCAAGGTGCAGGGCTACGACGGGTACTACGTACTGTCGGTGGAGCAGTACCCAGAGCTGGCCGACAGCGCCAACAACATCCAGTTCCTGCGACAAAGTGAGATCGGCAAGAGGTAACCCCTGGGCCACCCCTGCGCAGATTCTCCTGTAGCACAATCCGAACGGGACTCTCCAAAGAGCCTTCCAGAATGACACTGCTCTGCAGACACACACACCGCATACATACATGCAACACAAACCAGAAACAAAGACAACTTTTTCTGAATGACCTTAAAGGTGATCGGCTTTAAAGAATATGTTTACATACGCATATTGCTGCACTCATTTGGACTGGAAGTATGAGAAGAGAAAAAAAGCATTAAAAAGGCAACATTTTGCCTTGGCCCTCTATACCTTCGAGGCACTGTATTTAACTAAGGTTCAAAAGAAAAAGAAAAAAAAGAAAAATGCGTACAGTGTTTCCAGATATACTGAATTGTCGACCTTTGCTTACAGGAAGTAATCTCTACTTAGGATGTGATATATAGAGATCTGTTCATTTTAAAATGTGGGGCAAAGTTATTGTTCATAGAACCCAGCTGCTTTCCTGTGCTGCTTTGTAAAAAGGACATTGGCACAAGGGACGTCTGCCTGGGCGGGGATTCTACTAACAAGGCTCGCCCTGGGAGGGAAAAACTGACCAATACAATCCTTGTCACTGATAAGCAAAGGAGACCCTGATTTTTTTTGTAAATTATGTGAGACAAGTTGTTTATGGATTTTTATATGAATTACAATTTACTGTACATCAAATATTAGTCTCAGAGGAGTTAATTTATGTAAAGTGTTTAAAAAGTTTATACTTAAAAATAAAACGATAAAAACATGTGAACTGTGTGATTTTTTTAAAGGGATTGCACCTTTTGTTATCTGTTATAACTGTACAGTATAACTTATTATATTGTAGAGATATAACAACTTATGCCTATCATGTTCAGAAGTGTTAATATTTTTGTATTAGGTTGAAAAAACAATGTGCAACTTTCTATCACTTAGCTGGATAGGACCGTGCAATCCTACATGGGTGGCTAATCAGAGAACTCCTTTTTCTTCCTTCTCTTTCGCATCAAGCCGCTGTCCTCAACCATTATCAACCAAGAGGCTGGTGGAATGTGCTGGAAGATACCTGGGGAGGGGAGAGGGGGAACACACAGAAAACAACACAAGGGAGAGCACGGGTTCTCTGACCCTCCCCCTAAAAGTCAAGCTGACTTAGCTGACCAGAGCATTTAAGACTATATTGCTGTCCCTCCAAAGCTCCACTCAAAGGAAAGAAACCACAACCTGATGCTCGGAAACATTTGTGGGAGGGAAGGACTTGATGTCATGGTAACCGGAGAGCGAGCAGAAACCGAGCAGTAGTGAGGCGGGGAGGACCGGCCAGTTAAGGTCACTCTCTGTGACCTTGGACCCCCTTAGGCCAGCAAGTGGGAGCAAGGCAGAAAGGCAAGCTCCTGCAAGCCCACATGGCCCAGCCATCATAAGTGGCTGACTTGAGTGGCAGCCTGTGCTGGCCAGGGGTAGCCTGGGGTAGTGGGTAGAGTAGGGAAGAAACTGATCAGTGCCCCCTAAAAGCTTGGGGTTCCACCATAGACACCATGTGCACTTCTGTGCCAACCCAGCCACTCTGGAGAATCTTTCATGAGCACTAGATTCAGCCACAAAAATATTTTTAGAAAATATTTCTCAGTTCATTGAGCTATATAGTACACACTGTTTTCCTCTATGTATAATGGTGATAAATATAGCGGGTGAACATGTCGTAAATATAAAGGTTCAAGTGATGTATTGAAGATAATTTTCTAACTGCTTTGTATGTATCACATACTCTAAATTGCACAGTAGGCGTGTTTATTAAACAGATTGGCTGGGGAAAGTTTTGAAATAGCTACTGAATTTACAGTCTCAGTGCTATTCCTGTGGCTGTGTATGTGGTAGAGCATACCGAAGTAATTAATCTTCTAATGAATGCTGATATTTTATTAGAATGAAAGCACAGATTAGCATTACTATTTTTTATCCTGGAAATCCTTTGGCAAGTACTAGGAAGCCCAAATTTAGAAAACTCTTGAGATTTCCAACCACATAACCATGGCTCTGTTTGACTTTTTTTTTTTTTTTTTTTTTTGAACTGTTAACTTAGGTGTCCGCGGCTCTGTGGAACGGGGCCTCTGCAGGGCTGTATGTAGCATGCTTTAAGTACTTTCGGGTGAGAGAGGCTCCCGGTCTAAAACTCACCGATGTCTGTGATGTACTGACCATGAATAGCGTGCACCACGTGACGGAAGCGAATTTACACTCTCAAGCCCTTCTCGGTGTGGACTGGTCTTTACAGGGGCACCAATAAATGACACATTTGGAAAGTCTCGTGGTGCTTATTTTAGAAGAAGTCAAATCAACCCAATTAGTGTCTTGTTAGTAGGAATAATGAGCCTATTTCTTTCTTAAAAAAAAAAAGGCTTGTGGTCTGGACGTGCTTTTACAAGAAATAGTGACCTTGGGGAACATGTAAACAAGAGATCTTTTTCTAAGAGTTGGGGGGGGGGGAGGTTGGGGGACTGTATAATGACAAGAATTAGCTTACAAAAAAAAACACAAAAAAAAACAACAAAAGAAATTGATATTCAAAGTATTTTAGGCAAAGCCAGTCAAAATGCTTTCATGATATTTTGAGATGTAAATTTTTGTCTGATTTGTATTGTTCTTTTCATTTGCCTTCTTAACTTTATATGTGACCTGAATTTTCCATAACTTGATGGCTATAGATTGCATTTAGGCATCCCAATAAAAGCCAACCCAATGTGTGTGCGTTTATATATTTTTTCTTTTTCAAATCTTGACTAGCCAGATTTGCTTTCGTGTTTGACATGGATGTAGAAGGAGGTGGCAGATCTGGGGGTGTGATTCATCTGCAACCGGACTGGCGATAGCTTTTATTACTGGTTTCAGCTCTTTGCTTTTGTATTTACTATCAAAATGACAGCTCGGAAGGGCACATTTCACAGAGGACTCTCCCCTGGCCTACTTTAGAAAAATGTTAACTATACCTCCACAGAGCCAAACACTAACTGTAAAGAAGAATTGGGAGAAAAACAAAAACAAAAAACAAAAAAAAAACCCACCCATTACTACTGCAAAGCAGGTCTCATTCCTGGGATGTTGGCATTGAGTGTGCTTAATTAAAACACTTGATTAGAATAATCAGTTTGGGCCTGTAGGTTCCCAGCCTCCTGGAGATGTCTAAATCTACATATAGACTGACTGATTAAGGTTTGCTTTGTTCAGCAATTCCAGGCTGACAGGCCAAGGCTTTGATTTTAGTATGAAAAAGGCAGGCTTCCCCATGCTTGCTTTACAGTGACAACCCCGACTTGATACCGTGTGGGTGCTACAGGAATCAGGTCGCTCCACCAGGCAAAAAGGGTCTAGTTTTCTTCTCAAATTAGAGTTTAATGTGCTGGAAGCCCAGGAACCCAGCAAAATGCAGCACATTCCAAGCCTTCCCTTCCACAATGCTTTTCCTGTCTGAGCAAGCACAAAGAACAGTAGTGGAAGTGAATCCTAGGTAATGAACTGGGTACCAAACAGGCCACTCCCACAGTGAGATAGATGTGCATCCATATTTACATTCATTGTGTGGTACCTATCAGTAACGTGACTGATAGGTCACTTAAAGGAAATGAGGAGAGGATCCTGCCTTCGAAACCCAAACCATGCTCACTCCTTTCACTCCACACACACCACCTTTTCTTTTGTCTCCTCTGACCCCCAAATGCAGCGCCTCGCTCACCCTGGTAGGCAGCCAATCAGCTATCGGAATAAGGTGCTTTGGGGAGTAAAGGAGTCCAGAAGAGGGAGCCTGAGGCCCTGGTCCAATGGCATGCTCTGTGACAAAACCCACCTGAGCACTGTTCTGTGCTTTCTGTACTTAAAAGATACAGCCCACCCATGAACTGCCCCCACCCAGCCCAGGCTCCCGAGGAGCGAGGTGAGAGCCTGTGTAGTACCCAGATCGCCCAGATCTTGAGACTCCCGAAAAGACCGCCAGGACTCGATACCAATGCAACGCACACAGGGTCCTGTATTACAGGCTCAATCTCAGACCACAATCCTTCCAGATGCAAAAGCATAGGAGAGTGGTGCAGAGCTTCAAGAGCAATGGGTTTATAAAGGGGAAAAACCATAAAGGGTGTGGGGGTTGTGGGTCACAGGAATGTAGACTTTTTTTTTTAATCTCGGAGGAGCACTGGATTGTATCTAATCGCTCAGGTGGAGTTTCTGGAGACTGCTGGCAGGTGCAGTTCACAGCAGTACATGGTCACTCCCCGAATGCAGGGAGAAGTGGGGGTCACCTAGAGGACAAGTTCTCACAGAACATACAGACCATGGCATGAGTTTGGTCCTTGCACCTGGAAGGGCAGTGTGGCATCATCATACCTCTTTCACAGATGCCTAAACTCCATCACACTGTCCTGCAGGAGCTCAGCCTAGAGCTCCAGTGCGCAGCATGCAGTAGATTCTCAGAGATGAGGAAGAAAGAACTTAGAGAAATTTCAATGAGTTATCCAAGCAGTACGGAAGGGGTTCAAGCCAAAGTGGGCCAAGATTCTCTGTCGGGTGGTTGCCCTTCCTGCCTCGCATAGGCTCCTGATAACATTCCCCCAGAAGATTCTGGAAGTGTGTCACCAGCCCTATCTGCATAGGTCATAAGACATATATTTCTAGCTTCTAAGCTTCCTCGCGTAGAGAAACAAGTCCTCTGTGTAATGTTGGTGGCCGCCCATCATTTCTAAAGGGAGGACTAGAGATGTCCCATATGTCACTCATTTGGTTTCCTCATCCTACCAAGGCCGTGGGAGAAATTACAAGTTGTTTATATCCATCCTGCTCACCTTAGCCACAGCGGTAAGCCCAAGTACCAAAGACATACTGATCCACCACTGGAGTTTCCTACCCTGCCACTCAAGTTTCCTACCCCACATAATGACTATCCTCTGTTGCCAACGGTCTCATTTGTCATTCACCGCCTCCACGAGCAGTGGTCTCCTGGTGTCAGTTAATTACTAATAACTTTTAGGTAGATTGAGTAAACCTTTTCATTTATGAACTGACTTAAAATTCTGTCATGGAGGGATGCTGGACTCTTACAGCCCTGAGTAGAGAAAATGGACTACAAACCGACGCTGGGCTCAAAGTAGCATCATTATTCAGTTTAGAGTTAATGGGCCCCACAAAGCAAATTTAATAAATCCTTCTGGGATCTAAGCAAAGGAAAGTTAAAACTGCAAGTATAAACTGTGAGTTCTAGGGCAGGAGGATGGCTTGGTTGCAGTCTTCCTCCTTACAGGGAAGGGAGGGAGACCACGTTCTCTTCCCACACGCTGTGGAGACTTCCTGAATTCCACCCGCAGTGGCCATTTCCATCTGACATAGCTCGCTGCATAGACCTGACAGGATTTACAAGTAGCCCACTGGGTGGAAAAGAGTTCTTTAAAAAATCTTCGCAAGTTAACTTTATCAAGGTGAGGGGAAAGGAAATGCCCAAGGAGGGAAAATGGCAGGCTCTTTGACATGAGTAAAGGCTGAAAATAGGACTGCTCAGAGGAATTCTGAGGGAGCACAATGACTAGCCTCTTCCACCTCAGGTTCTTGTCACGTGATTAGCAATGGTGTAAGTGAAGGGCCACCCCATCCCAAACTGTCCTCCAAGATAAATGGATGGTAGGCCTATTGTACCTATTTCAGGGAAAAAAAAAAAAACTCCTTAAAAAAAATAGTTGCCAGATCCTCCTATCTCTACAGCCTTCCTTTTTCTTTCCCTTAATTGTCTTTTTCTGGAATGACCCCAGCAAGAGCTGCTTGGGTTGTGACCAAAAAGATTGTACCTGTTTTTCTTCCCCCTTAGGAAGAAAATCATGCTGGTCTATTGATAAGCCAGGCGGTTTTGAACTGCTGGGGATATCATAGGAAAGTAGAGTCTTTTCATCCCCAACTTATTGACAGAAGGTTATAAGCAGGCAGGTTTCAAAGTCTCGCTTCAACTGTGACCTTATCTTCAAGGTCAGGCGCGAGATTTTTGCGTCATTTTCAAGCAACACTGAAAAGGGCAGGTGGAGGGAGAACAGGAGAGTGTTTCAGGGCAGCCCAGCTCGCTTGAGGTAGGGAAGGGGGAGACCGTCTTTCCACAAGGTTTCCTCCTTAGGTTTCACGACTTGATTCTTTCGGAGTGAGAGATTGCTCCCAACATCTGGTGACAAGCTAGAGAGAGCCTCAGCTGAGACCTGTGTCTGGGTCATGGTAGCTGCGCAGCGCTTTCATGAAGGGCTCTTGCGCCCCCTAGCGACGGGCACCTTAGGTATCGACAGGCTGTGCTAAAAGCAGCTGCAACGCCCAGAACCAGAAACAAACAAAACCACCACCAACAAACAAACAAAACCTCTCCTTACCTCTCTGGATGGGCCAGTTCAAATGATCCTTCCTGCTCTCATTCTTCTCTGCCCACAGACTTCCACACATAAAGTGATTCCTTCTACTTCACGCAGTGCCTTACGGAGGCCTGGTCCCTGCAAACCGTGGTCCCCTCACACCAAGCAGAAACTCTGTCAAGGCATGTGCCTCTTGCCTGGCAGACCGCACGATGGCCCTTCCTCCCAGGAGTTGTCCGCGGGCCGTCTGAGCTCCGCAGCCCACTCACAACAGTGATTTCTGAAATACGTTGTTTACTTTCTCCTTTCCATGTTAACAGCCCCGTCGCTAGGAAGACTTTCCCAGAAGGACAGATCTTTTAAATTCAGAGCGACATTTTTTTTTTTATTTCTGCCCAAGCTAGACTCTCACGGAAAGTGCTGGAATGACAGGCAGCCTGGAAAAGCAAAACTCCTTCCTGACTCCACCACTCCCTTCCTCCCTCAGAGTGGCCTCACTGCCAGGATGAGGGGGGAAAAATGGACTTTCAACCTTTCGTTCCTGGGTTGTCACAAAGAGAAGCCAATAGATGATGATTTTAAGTGACAGCATGTACCTACCTTTAGAAACCATCCCTGGCTAGGTAAACACCTATTGATGGTTCTGGAGGTTCCTTGGGGATGCAAATATGGAGGACCATTTTCTCACTTTCTCTCTGAGATAAGAAAAGGAGACTAAAGATGGCATGTTGGAGTCAAAATACCATGAAAGACAGGATGAAGTTGGTAGCTTGCAGCATCAAGAAGATAAAAGCAGGCCACTAATTAGAGGTCCAGGTTAACCGAACATCCTGCCCTTTCCTGAAGGCACCACAGGGCCAGGCAGGCTGTCCACGGTGGGTGAGGCAAGAGAGGAGAGGAAACAAGATTTTCCTGCATGAGCCAAATATGTCCAGCTGACGTCTTCATGGTTCACCAGTAAGGCTCCCTCAGGTGCCCCCTGGGAGCCGAATGCCAGGGAGAGACGGAGCCAGGGTCGGAACACATACAGAGTCACACATCCACTCAGACACTCCAAAAATACCAAGGAGGCAGTTTTGCACCTGGATTAGAAGGCGTACCGGTCCTGGTCTTGGGCCCCTGTTTTTAGCTGGGTGCCTTCCTCCCCGTGCCTTTCCTCATCTGGCCTCTGCCAAGGTACAAGTGGGACCCCCACATGAAGCGTCTGCCTCCCTCTGGGCTTCTCTTTGCTGGCTGCCTGGGAACCAGCCCTAAGACCCCAAGTCGCTGCCTCCTAAGTACAAACTGGCAGCATTCCAGATTCCGAGGGCCATGCCATAAATCTACACTCTGTTGGAGTTCTCCGCTCCTGTCTCCAGACCACCCTCTCCCACTGTCACACCCAAAGGCAGCATTCTCTGCCCATAGTAAGAGCAAGTGAGATGGGCTCCAGCTTGGCGCTCTTTGAAGGCAACAGGTCCCCAATTACTTCCTGCTCATTAAACTGTGGACGTAGCCTTGCCTGGCTCTTGTAAATCAAAGAAAACACGACTAGCCTTGCCATACTCCGGCTCTGTCTGCAGCCTCCGCCAATTAGCACTCTAGTTAATCAAACTTTAGAAGGTCCCTGGAGAGGTGGTGAAACTGGGAGCAGTCCGGAGCAGAAAAGGCACATTTAGTCATTTAGCTCTGCCGGGCTGGAGGCAGCTACTTGCTTTCGCCCAGTTTTCTCCATCTTTAAAGAGAGCTACTCTGTACTTCCCATAAAGTAGGAGTGTGTGTGTGTGTGTGTGTGTGTGTGTGTGTGTGTGTGTGTGTGTGTGTGTACAAAGTGGAAAGAGGGTGGGCAGAAAAGTTACAATAAAGAGTTCAGGATGGTTTTAACGCGATGCCTTTCAGCACCTCTGGGAGAGTTTCTGGCTGCCCCACAGCTGAGGTCCCTGAGCTGTGAGCAGTGTCCCCTAGAAAAGGGATTTTTCTCCCTGACTTCTTCTGCTCTAGTGCTACATCTTTGTCCTTCCAAGGCGGTGTGAACAGTCAGTGACTCTTGAACCACTTAAGAATTGCATGGAATAACTTTCTGCATTAGTCAGTTAGCTTCCCCAGGCTGAGGAAAGGAAACTGACTGGCTGAGGAGAGTAAGCAAAGTACCCAGCCAGCATCCTTGGGTCTGTACCTAATGGGGCACAATTTTGTTCCCTTCTCCTGGCATCCTCGAAGGCCAAGAATGTACCCGAGCCAGAAGGTCTCCCGGGTCCAGGAAGTGTCGGTACCCCAACTGGCCCTGCTCAGTGTTCTGCACGGCCTGGAATCCCTGCAACACTACATACAGGCCCTGCTAACGAGCATCCCGAGCATCCCAGATGATGGCCCAGCACCAAGGCCGCAAATCCAGAGTCGGGGTAGCAAAGGGATCGTGACTGACTGGTTCTACCTGTAAGAAGCACACTGTGTTTCGGCTGCTCTTCTCAGCTTGACAAGATAAAAACAAACCCCACATGAGCCCAGGGAGTAAGAATGGTAGGCCAGTGACCTCAGGGACCTCTCCTGTCTCCTCAGGGGCCACCTGAGGAGGGGGCTAGTCTCAGGAGAGTCCCAAAGGGAGCCCTTTCTCAGGGGAAGTGAGGCAGGGCTTCTAAAGGGGCCATCACAAGAACCTGTGGAGGAACCAATGAGAAAGAGGGGTTCCCAGCAGGGCTGCCCTGGTTACAGCTTCCCTTGGGTGTCCCCTCGCACCTGGTATGTGCCACCCCCAACCCTCATTAGCATCTGGAGTCACACTGAGAAACTGATGATTTAGGTAAGGACAGAACATTTGAAGCAAGGCCTGTGGTGACCCTTAAGAGCACCATCTCCACACAGCCCTCAGGAGGATCTGGCTGCAGCCCCAGATGACTTTTGCACCCTAATACAGTGACTCTCAACCTTCCTAACACTGTGATCCTTTAATACAGTTCCTCAAGTTGTGGTGACCCCCCAACCATGAAATTATTTTTGTTGCTACTTCATAACTGCCAGATTGCTGCTGTTATGAATCATAATGTAGGCATCTGGTCTTAGGCAACTCCTGTAGAAAGGTCATTTGACTCCACCACCCCCACCCCACCTGTGCCACCAACAGGTCGTGACCCATGGGTTGAGAACCATTGCTCTAATAGAATGTCTAGAGGCTAAGCTGGGTTCTGAATTCTAGACAGAAAGTTAGACCAAGAGTCTCTCTCTCTCTCTCTCTCTCTCTCTCTCTCTCTCTCTCTCTCTCTCTCTCTCTCTCTCTCTGTCCCTCTCCCTGTCTCTCTGTGTCTCTGTCCCACTCCCTGTCTCTCCCTGTCTTTCTCTGTCTCCCTATCTCCTACACACACACACACACACACACACACACACACACACACACACAAATACACACATGCATACAGTACACAGCTCCTTCTCTTTTGCAGAGTGGGGATTCCAGCTCCATAAGCTTGCTGTAAGATTACACTAGTTGGTTCATGTCAAGTCTTTCAACCACACCTTAGAAAGTTGCATGCTGCCTATATGGCCCCTAGGCACCACCAGCCAGGGTCTCATGTTGATCCAAGGCCATGTAGAGCCAAGTTTCTGCTACCCTTGGCCACCACATGTATGGTTGGTAGGCACATTGGACACCAGACAAAATGGGGATGAGGACATGGCTGAAGGCAAGTTCTGGGTTCTGTTCCTAATGGTTCTAATTGCAGATGGTCCCAAAGTCTTCCAGGGGGGCTATGTCTGCCACCATACAGGCTAGCGACCCACACATGACCCACAGCTACTGTGGAAAGAACAGGAGCCGGAACTGTAATAAAACAGCCTCCTAGTCCACAAAGTCTAAGCAAGAAGCCCCATGCTCCCCAGCTGTCTACTCCAACCTTCTCTGGCACCCCCAGTGTGATAAAAACACATCCTATAATCTAACTCTGTGGCATGCCTCCCATTTTTGAAGGAACTCCACCATCCTCACATCCTTGGAGGTTTGCACATGCTGCTGTTCCCACTGCCTGGGGCTCAGCACCGGCACCTCTGACTCCACATTTCCCCCATTCCGCTCCCTGACACCATGGCCAGTCTAGGCCCTTTCATGACCAGATCACCTGCAAGGCCAGCCTCTTGATCAAGGTGGCCCAGAAGCATGCTCCATGGTTAAGGATGGGCCACCTATTGCACATTACTCCAGACACCTTACAGAATACAAAGCAGCTTCCTCGTTCTGCAAAATAGCCAGATGCTCCTGAAAACTCCGTTGTCTAAAACACACACACACACACACACACAACACACACACACCAAAAAAACCTTTAAATTTAAAAGCTGCAGTAATTTGTAGTGTAGAAATTATCTAAACTATTGAAGAGCTAATTTAACAGCTCAAAGTAGAGACACAGCAGGTGGCTGGCTCCTGTGATGCCCCGTGGCTTTGGGCTCACTTTGGGTGTGACAGAGTTCTTTCCACCCCACCTACCAGCTCCCATTGCGGCCTCTCTTCATCCCACTGTCCTCCTTTGGCTGGCCACACTATAGAACAGAAACAAACTATGTTGACAGAGGCTGCGTAGCTGGAGGTCCTCTCTTGTCTTATTAAGCTCAGTAAGTGAAAATGGCCAGCTCTCTTAAAATGGGCACTAGGGTACACAGCGGCAGCCTGGAGCTCCTAAGGACCAGATTCCTCCATCAATACCTCCCACTTGAGACCTTTCTTGTCTCTGGCATCCATCTCCTTCCTCTCTGTCAGACACTCCCTCAGCTCCGGGCATCCTCCAGACCTGGCCTCGGCCTTTCTCCATGTGTGGCCTCTGGTGGCATGGTGAGGTCATGGTCCACACACTTCATCCTGCCAGCCACGATGGGAATCAGTAACATCCAGTGCAAGCTTGTGACCTGCACTGGGGCCAGTCCAAGCCCATCTTTCATCTGCTGTGGGCTGTGGTGTTGGTACAGGATAAACTGTGCCTGGTCCCCCTGAGCAATGTGGATATTCTATTCACCAGCCCAGGAGCTTTACTGCTGATACTTTAAACACCTTATCCATGGCCCGCCCGGGCATCCTCAGCAACTTACACCATCCATTCTAGCATTGCAGGATCCAAGGCACAGAGAATGATGCACACACAACTCACAGGCATCACACCTGGACAGAAGCTATGCAGCCCTGACTGTAGAATCTGAACTGTCTCCTACATCTGACATGAAGACAAAATCAGGCTGGACACCAAATACGTAAAAACCCTCTCCACCTGCTCTTGGTTTTGGTTTTGGTTTTCATTAATTTGTTTAATCACTTTACAGTCTGAGTGAAGCCTCCTCCCCCAGTCCCATCCTCACATCCCCACCCACCTCCCCTTTATCTCAAAGAAGGGGAGCTCCCCCATGGGTACCAAGCCACCCTGGCACCTCAAGTCATAGCAGAATTAAGTACATCCTCTCCCTACAGCTCTAGCTAGGGGAGAGAGATCCAAAGGCAGGCAACAGAGTCCAAGACAGCCCCTACTCCCATTGTTAGGGGCCCCACATGATGACCGTGCTGCACATCTGTTACGTATGTGTTGGGGGTCGAGGTCCAGTCCATGCAAGCTCTTTGGCTGGTGGTTCAGTCTCTGTGAGCTCCCCACAGAGCTCCCCATGGACCCAGGTTAGTTGACTCTGTAGGTCGCCACGCAATGTCCTTGATTCCTTTGGCTCCCTAGACCCTTCCGCCCACTCTTCCACAAAACTCCCTGAGCTTGGCCCATTGTTTGGCTGATGCTCCTGTCTCGAAACAATAAAAGCTTTGAGAAATCTAACCAGATTCTAAGATTCTGCTCAGGTCACTCTGTTGGCCCTACCATGCTCTCCTGGGGTCACTACAGGCACACTGTGTGCTAGGAACCATGTGAAAGGACTCAGACCCGGCATCTCTAAGTGAACAGCATTAAGCCCAAAAGTTAGATTAGATTCCTCTCCTGTTCTACAGAGGAGACAAGTGAAGTGAGGGACACTGTAGGAAACTAGGCCAGAACTTAATCCAGGAATGCATGGCTTCAAAGCCAGAGGCTTCCTACTGGAGTTTCCTGACCCCCAGGGCACTGGGCCCACCCTTTGGAATCCCTTGAGTTAGTGTCTTCAGCCTCCACAGCACTGGGCAGGTGACCAGAGAGTGGGTGACAGCAGTGGGTGAGCAGCGAATGCCTAATCGATACCCTGGGTCCAAGAGCACTCCAAAGATGGCCTCCTTCAAAAACCGTGTCCCACTTGGCCCAGGATCTAGACCCTTCTGCATCCATAGTACCCGTTCCCCAAACACCTTCCTCTGATGCTTTAAATATCTTGTCTGATCCATCTAATACAATAAAACATCACTCCATACTCTCTAACCACCGAAGAATGCTTTTGGGTACCATCCTTGCTGGTGGCTGCTCTTGCTCTCAGAAGGAAGGCCAGGCTTCAGCCCTAAAGAAAAGCCTGTCTACCCACATCTGACTAGTGAAGCTACCAATGGCACCAGAGGCAAGAGAATGCCCATGGGTTTCTGGAAAAAAAAAAAAAAAAGACCCACACTGGGAAGCAGGCCTTCTTGCTGGGAACTCCCACCCAACTGCAGACATTGTCGGCCATGATGCTGGCTTGGAGCCTCAGAGGTTGTCCCTTCCCAGCTTACCCTTTCAGGGCTCTGTTTTGAGGAGATAGGACCATCACTCCTTCAATTACCAGGCTGGGTTCTCAGAACTTATCCTCGCCTCCTGGTGCGTTCCCAAGGCCACAGCATTCCTGAAGCACTCAAGCCTCAATCTCCCTGCATCCCCCCTAGACCAAAGTATCTCAGCACCTTGCCTTTGACCACAATGACCACCAGCTCTTCTTCCTTACCAGGCCTAAAGCTCCCTGGCTTTCACCTTAAATTTCCTGTCCCGATTTCTAAGAATTCAACACAACTCTGCCAGCTGGCTTCAGGTTTTCCAACGGCTCCTGAGTCTCCTGATTCACTCAACTGCACACCACCGCCACCACCTCCTCGGCCTCCCTCCTCCCTTTCCTCAGGAGGGAAATTGAAGACAGTTTAAAATAGAAAGAATCAAAGCGCAGAGGCTGATGCCAAGTGCTGCGCAGCGGGGATTGCAGTAGGCTCGAATCCCTCCTGCTGGAAGTCCTCCCCCCGCCCCCCGGGCAGGCGCCACAGACAACCCCCCCTTGCCTCTCCCCGTATGTTCAAATCCTGCCAGATTCCCATCCAGCTGGTGGAGAGGATGTTCAGACTACAGGCTGCTGGCAGTGCGCGGGGAGCCATCAGGGAGGGACGACTGTCGACTGTCGATCCAGAGCTCCCTCACTGGAAGAGCCAGCGGGTCACCACCTCCCAATAGCCCTTCGGTAAGACCTGGGCCGGACTAATATGGCCAAGGAAGAGGCTGGAGAAGGGAGCTGGCAGATAAAAGGCAGGACACACAGGCCGTAGGAATTACAAATCAGCAATGAATAAACTGTTCACATCAAGATGTTCCAGAGAATATTCAGAACACATTTAACGCTAAAATAAATTTTGTATTTGTTGTCTATCTTAAATGCAGAGTGCCCCGGAAGCCCTGTGCCATGCAGTTGTATTTATCTGTGTGAGACATCTGCCACCCCTGGGTGTGGCTTTGGGGCCTGTCTATGACTATTGCCCTCACATTTAACCCTCCAAGGAAACAAACGGAAAGAAGACAGGATGGATGGGTATCGCGTATCTTCCAGAAACAGAACCACAGGCTGGGGAGGTGGAGGGGTGGGGGGAAATGACACTTTTAACAGTGCAAATTTACAGTGTGCACCCAAGTATCAGTATCTCTGAAGATGCTCACTGCTAAGTGAGGCAGGCTCCCTCTCGGACAAACTTCAAAGTTAATATAATTCAAAGCAACTCTTTTTTGAGGTAATCTGCCCCATAACCTGGAGCTAAGTATGCTCCAAGATGAGCCTACTGTCCGTCCTTAAAAAAAAAGGATTACCCTAAACTGCGCATGCTCAAGAGTGAACTATGTAGTGAGCAAATTCAGGAATGGGCCAGCCAGCTCCAAGATCTGCAGTTCCCAACTCATGGGTTCAGGCCCATTTGAAGGAGTCAAACAAACCTTTCACAGGGGTCGCCCAAGACCATTGGAAAATGCAGATATTATGTTACGATTCCTAACAGTAGCAAAATTACAGTCATGAACCAGCAACAAAAAATAATTTTATGGTTAGGGGTATCACCAAACACGAGGGGCTGTGTTAAAGGGTCGCAGCGTTGAGAACGACTGCCCTAGATAATTACGGAGGAGAGCCTCTTTGAGTACAATCTCCACACCGCCCTTGTTTGGGGAGAACATTGACTGAAAAATAACTCCTGTGCCCTCCATGTCTGCGGCGGATGGGAAACCCTTCTGCCCTCTTTTGTGTGTTGCCTACAGTTGTTTTGGCTTTACGCACCCCAGTATGCCCGGCCCTCACAGTACAGCGGCTCTGAGGGGGATTCTCCATTGCCTCCACGAGCTACTTTCTTGGGGTAACTGGTCACCCTAGGATTTTAAAAACTGCTCTAGTCTGCCCAAGTCACCACACAGCCTTCTCCTCGGATATCGCTGGGCATGTTTTCTCTGTCAGACGCCAGCCATGAGGACATCACACACTCTCATCGTTGTATCGCACCTCAGTCACAGCCGCAGGTTTCTGGTAAACATGAATGTGGGAGGCTTTCTCAAATCCAGCAGAAGAGACTAAGTCCGACCCCACTCCGCACTCACTCGTGCCCTCCTCACTAGAAAAGTCTCCACCCAGGCCACCACAAAACAACAACAATGATCATGATGACAAGCGGGGGCTGGTGAGGGAGCTCAGGAAACTGCTTGTCATACACTAGGGACCTGATTTCATCCCCAAAGCCATATAAAACAAGTTAGGCCTCCCAGGGCTAGAGAGGCAGAGCCCTGGGACTCAGTGGCTGGCCAGCCAGTGAAAGGATTTGTCTCACAAAAGAACAAAACATGCACACACACCACACACACACACACACACACACACACACACACACACACACACAAACAAAACCAACAAAAGAACACATACACACACAAACCCAACAAAAAAACAAACCTGTAAATGGACAGTGCCTTAGGAGAAATATCCAACACTATAACTCCCACATATATTACTTACACACACACACACACACACACACACACACACACCCCTATTTCATATGTCTACAAATTGCAAAAGAATGCTTCACAGTAGCATGCTCTATACTCCTCGAATAGGAGTAATGAGACAGCAGTTGTCTCTATCCTCTTTCTGTGGAGACCTTACTAGAAAGAATGTCCATCCTGATGGGCTACAAATACCAGCGTGACATCATGCAACATCAAGACAGCTCTGGGAATGGTGTGTGTGTGTGTGTGTGTGTGTGTGTGTGTGTGTGTGTGTGTGTGTGTGTCTGGTTTCTGTGTCTGTGTGTCTGTGTCTGTTTGTGTTTCTATGTGTATGTGTGTGTGTCTGTGTCTGTATGTGTGTCTGTGTGCTGCCTGGAGCTAGCAGCTAAGTCTGTGAGGATGAGTTCTAGCTGAGAAAGGGGAATTGCCTCAGGCCCAGTGGAAGGCTATGCAGTCCAAATGTCCTTGTGGTCACCTTCAGCCCAGCCCAGCCCAAGCCAGAGTCTAGAGCTTGGTCGATGGAGTGCAGAAGCTGAGATGAGCCTGAAGGTTCCAGAAAGGGATGGCAACTGTGTTGGCTTCTCAAGAGCCTCCCTAGCTTTCCCTTGGAGGGATGGGTAAGTGGGCAGTGCCTGTTCCCAGGCAAGCTTTCTGCATGCCTGGAGCCCTGTCTCTCTCCCCAGTGGTAACTTCTGCAGCTGCAGTGTCTTAGAATTCAGGGCCTGGACCATTAGGAGATGCTACAAAACTATATCATGCTACCGAACAGGCTGGAGTCCTTCAATTATTATATGGGGCTTCTCTGACTAAAGAAGCCTTCAGTAACCTAATAGCCAATAATTAATTAATGGAGCTGCCTGTCTGGGCAATCACAATAAACAGTAACAGAGTAGACAGTAGTTTATAACTTAATGCATTAAACACACACACACACACACACACACACACACACACACACACGCTCACTGAAACACTCTCCCATTGGCTGGGTCTTTGCATGATGTTCTATGCTTATGGCAGCTTCTTCTAATCAGATCAAAGGCTCAAAACATCCTTCCTCCCCGTCCTCAGCCTGCCACAGTCACCCTTCCATACACGTGCCATTCTTCAGAGAAGTAGGAATTCAAAGGCTGGCTCTTCCATTATGTGGCTGCTGGCTGCCAATGGCCTGGCTCACACGGAGAGATTCAAAAGGGCCTGTCTTTGATGCACTTAAGATGCTCTGATCCTTCCAGGTTCCATCGAGCCTTCTAGTGCCTTGCAGATACTCTGCCCTCAAGAACCCACTGTGCATCAATCTGTGTATCTTTTGTAAAGCGACCGTGATGGGCCCCGGCATAATTAATGGAATATTCTAATATAAAAAGGAGCACCTCGCTTCTGAGTAACCAGTTCACACACATCCACCGGGGCCCCAACTTCAGTCAGCACATTTTGCTCAGACACACACTATCTTCTGAAGGGGAAGTGACAACTCAGTGTCCCCAGAGGGAGGGCCAAGAGCTGAGAGCCCATGCACAGGGAAGAAGCAACTTTGGTGAATTGCAGGAAAGACTATAAGAGATTTTTTGATTCTCTACACTTCCCTATGTGTCCCCAGGCCAGAAAGAACAATGTGACCAAGACGCCTGGCACTTTTTTTTTAAAAACAAGAACACAGAAAGGAGGTCCCAAAACAAGCTTTGTCCTGGGCCATATATGGAGCAGGGAGAATTGCAGGCAGAGGGACCTCACTTTCCCACGGGGCCTGCCTAGGCGGGGATGATGGACCGATGAGCAAACGGAAGTAGAAGCTTGAATTTCCAAGGTCTGAGACAGAGAGAATTTATTGTTGTAATCAAATAAAGCTTACAATCAACGTCATCTGACACATATGTAATGATGGGCAGAATCATTGCAGCACTGTTGGCACTTAGGCCTAAATGGTAATCAATTCCCCCTAAATGACTGCAATTAGAATGGTTCTTGCGCAGATGCACCACGCATGCGTTAAGGTCCGTGGGGGGGGGGGGCGGGAACGGGTCTGGCAGTTTGGCTGTGCCTGGTTGTACCCAGCAGGCAGACCTTTCTTCTTCCTGGGTGGCAGATTCTCCACCAGTAAAACTAGAGCTAGGCTGGAGAGATGTCTTAGTGGGTAAAGTGCTTGCCATGCAAGTGTGTGGAACTGAGTTCAAGTCCCCAGAACCCATGTAAAATGCTGCAGCATAGTGTTAGTGCCTGTGGTCTCAGCACTCCTGCAGGTAGAGAGGAGGTGGAGACAGTCCTGGGACACTCGCAGGCAAGCTGGCCAGCAAAGGTAGCAGGAAAAAAGTAGAGAGAGCCTGTCGCCAATGAAATGGGAGACAAGGTCTTCTGACCTTCACATGGCTGAGAACTTACATACATGCGTACACACACAAACATGCTTGCATGCCATGAATCTTAAAGCTAAAAGCTCTCTTTGCTACAATGCTCCTTTGAGATGTCCTAAAATACTAAGCCAGACAATATAATTCAATTTATCTCTATCTGTACACGAACCAAAGCCTCCATTGTCCTCGCTAAGTACACTTAATCAGATTGCTTTCCCAGCACTTAGCTCCTAGCCAAGAGTGGCTAGAGTGACCAGCCATTACAAGATTAAGTGTAGAAGAATTCCAGACTATATACCACAGAAAACAGAAAGGAGAAATTATCTCATATTTGGCCTTTAAAAAGAAAACTTATTATCTTTTAAAATCTCTTATATCCAGAAGGGGAAAGTCTAATCCCAGAGCCAAAATTCAAAGTGAATTTGTTCTTAGATCCCCGCCCCCCCACACCCCCATCTTTCAGATGTCCTCTAACTTATTGCATTTCCTTTCTTCTGCCTCTCGGGAGCCCAAGGCTTTGGTGTTGCCCTCTGTTGAAAACCTGCTCCAGGTTCCAGTGGCCTCTGCCTGCCCCTTAACAGCCCGTGATTACCATGAGCTTTCTTCCTTTCCTCAGAGAGTCATTTTCCTCAAGCAGATCCCAAGCCAAGAGTCTCCCCCTTACTATTGTGATAATTGAGGCAGAAAAGACAGGAAGTGCGGTGAAGAGGCCACAAGTGGATCAAGAGAATGGACAGCCAGGAGCAAACGAGGGGAAGGACTTTCAAAAGATCCAACTGACGAAGGACCGCTGTATAAAATGTGTAAAGGGTTTTAAACCCTCAACAAACAGAATACCCAACAGGCCATGTGTGGTGATGCACTCTTTTCATCTCAGTACTCCGGAGGCAGAAGTGGGTGGATCTCTCTGAGCTCTGAGACAGCCTGATCTAAATAGTGAATGAGACCCTGTCAAAAAACAAAACAAAACAACAATAAAAATCAAAACAACAACCCAGAACCCACAACTCAGTGAAAACTGGACCCAAGACTTGACAGAGACCTTACCAGAAAAGACATGCCAAATGACAAATAAGCCCGAGAAAAAGGTATTCACAACATGTATCAGAGGACTGCATGCTGGAAAATCAGGGAGCTACTCCACTCATACAGAATGCAGAGTCCTGGTGGTGACAGCACCCAACGCTGAGGAGGAAGTGGGACAACTGCATTCCCTTCTTTACCGACACTTTGGAAGAGAGTCTGCAGTTCCTTACGAAATTGAACACATCTTTCCCGATACTAAAGTGGTCGCCATTAAAAAAAAAAAAAAAGAATTGAAAACTTATTACTTACCAGCCCAAATCTTGCACACGGATGTTTATAATAGCTTTGTTCACAAGTGGCCAAACTTGGAAGCAACCTCGATGGTATTCTTTTTGTACGGCAGGAACTCACTATGTAGCCCTGGCTGCCCTTGAACTCACAGAGAGCGTAATTATTGTCTCCGGGTAATGATGCAGGCCAGCGTGGATTTATCAGCTGTAACAAATGCGCTGTCAGCCGGGCAGTGGTGGCGCAAATCTTGGGAGGAACAAGCTGGTGGATCTCTTGAGTTTGAAGCCAGCCAGCTTTGTGGAACTAGTTCCAGGACAGCCAAGGCTACACAGAGAGACCCAGAGTCAAACAAACAAACAAAAACGAATAAATGAATGTCCCGTCCCAGTGGGGGAAAGTGGTGACTGTGGCTACGCCTGTATGCCTTCCTGTTCGTGTGTGCGCGCCTCTTTGTCTGCCTCCTTTTATAACCCTCCCAGCTTAAGTACCACCTACGGGCCTTCAAACAGGTGGACCTCGTTAATGATGATCAAGGCCCATGCCAAGGAGCTCCCCTCTGAGGAATTTCACCATGCAACAGGTATAAGGAGATTTATTGTGGGAAGGGGAGAGGGAGATGGGGAGAGAGAGAGAGGAAGGGAGGGAGGGAGGGAGGGAGGGAGGGAGCACGAGGGGGAGGTCCTTATAGCTGGCTGCGCACCTGGCTGCGGCAGGCGATGGCATATGCTAGGAGCCTGAAGCAGGCCAGCTGAATCGCCAGTACACCAACACACCTGGTGTCAACCAATCCATTAAGAAGTGTCAACCAGCTGAGCAGCGGCGGCGCACGCCTTTAATCCCAGCACTCAGGGGAGGCAGAGACAGGAGGATCTCTGTGAGTTACAGGCCAGTCTGGTCTACTAAGCGAATCCAGGACAGCCAGAGCCACACAGAGAAACCCTGTCTCGAAAAAACAAAAATGGGGAGGGAGGGAGGGGCTGGAGAGATGGCTCAGAGGTAAAGAGCACTGATTGCTCTTCCAGAGGTCCTGAGTTCAATTCCCAGCACCCACATGGTGGCTCACAGCCATCTATAATGAGATCTGGTGCCCTCTTCTGGCGGGCAGGCAGAACACTGTAGGACATAATAAATAAATAAATGTAAAAAAAGAAAAAACAAAAAAGAAGTGTCAACCCACAGTCGCACCCGTACCCACCCCCTCCTACACCCATCCCTTGCAGCTCTGGTTAAAAAAAAAAAAATGGTTATTTCAGCAGGAAGAATTTAATAGAGGGAATTGGTCACAAACCAATGAAAGTTTGAAAAAGCAGGTGGGACACTGAGGACCACTGAAAGTAGAAAGGACACAATGACAGCAGCCGCTGTGACAGCCCTTACTTAGTAGCAGGGAGCAGCGTAGGGGCTGGCTATAGTCAACGAAGCTTAGAGGCTTGGAGAGAGGATTGCTCAGACCGAGTACACAGGGCCCCAAGCTGGGGGAAGCAGCCAGTTGCTGGCTAGCTTTGAGGGAAGCTGAAAGTGGAGAAAAGTTGCCGCCGCCGCTGCCATCAGGACAGCACAACATACCACAGTTGGAGCTGTGACAATGACAGGGACTAGTAAGCAAACAGGAAGTCCCTTCTCTCGTTCTCCTTCCCCCCCCCCCCCCCCCCCCCCCCCCCCCCCGGTTTCCGATGCTCCCTATTGGCTAACTAAATCAACTGGAGGAGGAGATGTGCAATTTTCAGAATCCCAGTCCGGGAGCCCAGAGGCAAGAGTGGGAGGATAGGTTTGGGGCTGAGGCAAATGACTGGAGGGCTCACTCGGCTGACAATGGCTCCCCGTTCCAACATTTGGCACCCTCTACTAGATGGCCAAGTGCTCCGTTCTGTTGTAAGCTTGAAAAATTCATGCAAAGTCATTTAATAGGAAACATGTATTTCCAGATCAAATCTATACACCAAAAACCGTTTCAAGGCTGGCATTAGGTGTCCTGCTCAAACGGCAGTGGGGAACGCAGCTGTGGACAGGAAGTCAGTCACCTATGTGGCGATCAGGCTCTCTCTGCCAGGCTACTGGCTATTTCTAGAGATGCCTTCATCGTCAACCCCTCAGTTCCTGCCGCTGGCTCTGTAAATGCATTGGCTCCTCCAGGGATTCAATTCACATTTATTATCATCACAACCACCATTTTCTCTTTGGGCTCTGTGTGTGTGTGTGTGTGTGTGTGTGTGTGTGTGTGTGTGTGTGTGTGTGTGTGTGTGTGTGTGTGTGTGTGTGTGTGTGTGCCCTCCCCCCAGAGCACAGTGCCTTTATCCCCAGGACCCAGAGGCGGAAACTGGAGGGCCAGCACTCCCCCTAGTGGTGGTCTGAAAATTCCTAACATTTATTTCAGCACTTCACTCCCGGGGGCCAGGAATGTACTAAGTCTCTGTTTGGATGCCCCCAAAAGATAAGAAGCTCTAAAGCTAATATAGTCCCCTCACCCAGGGATAGAAAGTGCCAATGACTAAAAGCATCTCTTTTAACTAACTCCAAACATGCCTTTGACTCTCAACCTCTCATTCTTTTTTTTTCTTTTTTTCTTTTTTTGGTTTTTCGAGACAGGGTTTCTCTGTGTAGCCTTGGCTGTCCTGGACTCACTTTGTAGACCAGGCTGGCCTCGAACTCACAGCGATCCGCCTGCCTCTGCCTCCCAAATGCTGGGATTAAAGGTGTGCGCCTTTCATTCTTATTGGGCTCAGAGGAATAGAAATAGAAAAACGGGAATGTCTGTTACCCTCTACCCAGAATCCCCTGCACCGGCCACTATTTCCATCACCCTTTCTTTCTCCTCTTTACACCTCCCAGTTTTAAAAAGCCAGTTTCTGGTAAACTGTCGTCCTAGCCTAAGGATGGCGGGACATAATCAGAACGGAACAACCCCCATTCCTCTCTCGTCTTCCAGCACAATAATCTCCCTACTATGCAGACTTGTCTCTGGTAACCTCACACCACCCCCTCCCAATCCCAGAATCCTCTCCTGTTCATCACAGACCTGAGGGCTTCTGATACTGTTCTGTGACCCACACAGTACTTTCTGGTGTCTTGATTTCCTCTGGTTTGTATAACTTAAGAGAACTCATCTCAAGCCCCCCAAAGTGTCTCACAGCCTTCCAGCAACTGAACCCCCATAGTAGTGTTCAGCTGGGCTCTGAGCGGTGGGCCTGCTCCCAGGCTCAGTGTCCACAGGAAGCAAGAGCATGTTTAGAACAGTGAAAGCCTTCCTTCCCAGCCCCTCTTCTGTTTTGGTACCCCTTCTCCTCCTGTTAAGATGGCTCCCATCTTTTACAGATGCAGGCTCCCCCCACCCCACCCCCCACCCCCCACCCCATGCATAGAAAGCAGATATGGACGTCCTTGGAACTCTACCACAAGCTGTTCTGTACAAGTGGCCTGTACAAGCACACTGTCCTTCTTGCTAAACTTCCAATGTCCTCGATGTGTTCTTCAACACCTTTGCATCATCTCAGCTCATTCGTCTTCTGTCACAGCTCATGCAAGGTCATCTGCCCATCGATGAAAGTAGATGCTTACCTTCCCGCATTAGGAAATACCCCTGAACACCAGGACTGCTCAGATTCCCCCCTTTGAAACTTTCTTCCTGCTTCCTTCCTCCTTTGCATCAAGCAGTGAAGAGCTTGGCTTGGGGCTTTTGCATCCCTTCCCATCGCTTGGCTGTTCATCACTTTGAGACACTCCTAGAGAGAGTGCTCCAGAGAAGGCTTCAAGTTTCCAGGTTTTGGCTGCTGCTCCCGGTTCCAGCCGCTGTGGCTGCAGTCACCTTTGTTGAATTTCTGCTTTGCTGTTTAACGGGTCTGCTGGAATCCTGACCACAAAGAATGGAATCCTTCCAAGGAACTGAGTCTAAAAAGATCTACTTCTCCTGTTCCCCATTAACCTCTTTTCTCTCCTATCTAGGGTAGGTGGGTTGGAAAGGAAGTATAAGCATTAAAGAACCCCAAATAAAGTAGGTTTAAAAAAAAATCAAAGCCTAATGTATACATCTAGTCCTAGAGTTAGATTACAGTTCAGAATTTAAAGTCCTACCAAAAGATTCAGTAACTCAAATAAACACCGTTTTAATTTAACTCAGAAAGTCTCTCTTGTTATCAAGATACATCCTACGTTTCCCACTGACTGCCTGAAGCCCTGAGTACAACCAAGCCTTATAAATTCAGTGTGTTTCTCTTTATATTGTACACCTACGATAAAGTTTAATTTCTAAATTAGACCCAATAAGAGAGCAACAATAACAACAGAGCACTCAGAGTACTGTGGTAAAAATGATACAAGGATTATAAATTATCTATCTCTAGAATTTTCTATGAAATATTTTCACACTATGGTTAATCGAAATCAAAGGCGCAGAAGGCAAACTGTGCCTTAGGGAGGATTACTAAAAGTTTTAAAAATCCAGGGCAGAATCCTTCATGGTCTTCATGGGAACTGATTTTGGCAATATGTCGACACAATAAGTTAGCAACCCTCCATCCAAAGCCGGCACACAGCAAGGGAGGGATTTGTGCCTCATGCTCAAACAGTGAGCCTCGCTCAGCAGCTCGCTGGCTTGCTGAGAAGGCTTTTAAGTTTGGGACTTTCTTTCTTTCTTTCTTTCTTTCTTTCTTTATTTATTTATTTATTTATTTATTTATTTATTTTAAATAGCAAGTGCCTTTTTTAAGGGGGGAAAAAGGGGTGTTCTACATAGTTGACTTGTTCCTCTGATTAAAAATAAGAACAGGGTGTTTTTCATTCTCCTGGGCACCCACTTAGGGAATCCACCACAAAGTGATTAGTGAAACAATTACAGCCGTGACCCGAACGCAACAACACCGGTGCTTCCGCTTAAGTGCAAGCAGGGTTTTCCCCTGGCTTTGCTGTTTATTGATTCCGTGTGCTCTCCCTTCTACCTTAATGATTCATAGTTTAAGCTTGTCTGCGTGATTTATATACAGGCTTGGAGACACCTATTATTCAGCTCTGCTCTCGCGCGAACACCCAGGGGAACTGTGTCCCTCGCCTCTTTCCCCAGCTCTCTCTCTCTCGTCATCCAGGCCGGGTGGAAGTAGAGAAAAGCTTGCAGGCATCTTCGGAACATAGAAGGAAATTGGTCAGAGGGAAAGGAAGAAATCGTCTCCCGAGACCAGAAGCTGAGAGAGCTGATTAAGTTGCTGAGGGTCAAAGCTCACACAAAACCCAAAGCCTCACAACCTCGGTTTACTTTCTGCAGCAAATCAGTTCACCTGGCCGGGCTTCCATCTTGACTCCACAACGCAGGGAGAGCTACAGCTACTGGCCTAGCCTAGACTGTCCCAACGAGGAGGATATTAATAACGATGCCAGTGAATCACTTTGTCTGTGCAGTTATTATCAGCGCCGTGTGGGTGCTTATTAATAATAATAATAATTTGGAGCAGGCTTTGCCGCTTTTGTGTAACAATGAGTACCTGGATTCTAATTATCTGTCTTATTTTAATATTTATGGAATTAATCAAACTTTTTAATGGAAAACCCCACAATGAAATTACTGAGCGCATGCTTCAATGAAGACAGATGCGACACGCTGTGGGAAGCGACAGCTCAACTTTATTAGCATTACTCGGGATCTAGCTCTGTGACGCAGGCTGGCCCCTGAGCCAAAGCTGGCCAGCAGCTGCGTAGCCTGGAGCCCTCTGCACGGCAGGGGGATCCCCGTCAGTGGCCTGGAAGAGTCATCCCCACAGTCCACCATCGCCTGTCTCCAAAAGACAAAGTAACTTGCTCACCAAAGCTAACCTGTTCACACAGACAGCCAAACTAGCCAAGGGAGTGGTGTGGCGAGTGGCTGACCTAGCTGACCCGATCCCCCAGGTGTGGAAGGGCTGCAAAGTTGGGCTCAAGCACACACCGGAGATCAAGGAAGGTGTTCCTTCCCGGAAGAAGAACTCTAAGGCGTGCCATCTTCCCCGGATATCACTTTGGTGCCTTCACTGGTGCCAGCAAGGAAAGAAATACTTCGTATAGCATTTTCCAGACCCAGAGGACCTCAAACCTGGCCTGAAGTCAGACAGCTGATGGTTACCTAAGGCCCTGCTAATATCCTGCAGTTTCCAGAGTGTAGGGAAGGAGACCTGTGTTGCTACTTTAACACACCAGTTCCTTCCTCTTTACGATCTTGTCACATGGCCAGGCCCGTGCAGTGTTTTCTCTCTGTTCCCCACCCTCAGTTTCACAAAAATAGAATTATAGCCTAGTAGCCAAGCAATTGCCCAGCAGGTGGAAGTCTCTAGATTAAGCCATAGGAGGAGAGGGGAGAAGAGGAAAGAAACAGGGAGGGAGGAGAGAGGGGAGGAGGGGAGGGGAGGGGAGGTTGAAAATGACTACATTTTAGTTAAAAAAAAAAAACATAAATTGTTCTCTTCATTTCGTAAAGGACAAAACAAGGCTTGTGGTGATAAGCTGCTGGCTCAAGTGCACAGAAAATGAGACTCAGAAAACGCTGGACTCTGAACACAGGCTGTTTAACACCAGGGTCCCTGCTCTGAGCCCTTGTGCTCTCTGAACCCCACTTGCTGTAATTCCTCCATGTGGGAAGAGGAGCTGAGACCTAGTGTTAGAGTCCTTCAGTCCCACCTACCTATGATGTCACTGCTTCCCTGCCATGGGGGCGTGGCCCTGCCCAGAGCCATATAAAAGAACAAACCCTCCTTTTGGTTTCTCTCCACTCCCTCTCTACTCTCTCTCTCTCTTACCCCTTTCTCTCTCTTCTCTTCTCTTCTCTCTCTCTCTCTCTCTCTCTCTCTCTCTCTCTCTCTCTCTCTCCTCCTTCTCCCCCTCTCTCTCTCTTCTTCTTACTCTTCCTGTCTCTGTCTCTGTCTCATTTAATAAACTCCATATAACATAATATCTGGCATCTGGTACCTTATTATACCTTATCATTACCTTATACCTTATCTTACCTTATATCTAATTATTAATCATAATTATTAATCATAACACCTAGAATCACAGATGCCCTTATCCAAGGTGACTTTTACCTTACTCTGCACGCCTCACCCCTAAACACCGTCTGAAGTCTGCAGCCAGAGCTGACAGAGCAGGTTCAGCTGGGAAAACTCCCAGGGCTCAGTCTGGACACCGCCAGGGATCCAAGGGTCTGTGGCTTACCTTTAAAAAGAAGTGTGAGCCGATTCAGATAAAGTGTCCAGAGGATGTGATTCCAACACAGCCACGGCTCCACCAGTGTCCCCCTATCCCGGCTTCTCTCTAGAATCACCTGGAGAGCTTTAAAAAGTTGAGGGTCCCACCACCCAGAGGTTGTTTCATGTAACTTCATACAGCACTGGTGATGTAGGTGTGTTTAAGGGTCTCAATGTATTTTAAGCAAACCACCTGTGCAGAGGTACAATTTGGAAAGAAAAATGTTTGTGGGAAATGGACCCCCCAAGAAGTGAATACGCCTCCTATAGCTGGTGTCCTCTTGCCCTGTAGGTGGAACTCTGAGGTCACTATACCAGAGAGCTCATCCACACTCTTCTGTTTAATCTCTTCTTAGTAAATTCTTACCCTGCCTCATCCCAGTTTGTCCTGAAAATCTTTTCTGTAGTAAAGTCAGGAATCGCAGCTTTACCTGTGTAGGAGGGGGGGGGGGGGCTCCAAAAAGAACACTCAAAACTCCCTACCTGTAACCTACGGAGTTGTCTCTGCTCTCTGCCTGACCGCTGCTTTGCTTCAGCACCATAGATGGCAATTCAGTATGTGGAACTGGCACACGGTGGGCCTCAGCTTGTTTGCTTGGCTGGCTAAATAAAACATCAATAAAATAGGGCCAGAGAGATAGCTCAGCAGGTAAAGGTGCCTGCCGCCATGGCTGACAACCTACATTTGATTCCCAGGACCCACACAATAGAAAGAGAAAAAACCAACTCGTCCACGTGCCTGCTTTGGCATGAATACCCCCTGACCCCTCCACATGAATACACAAATGTAGCATTTCAAGCAAATAAAAAAAAAAATAAAAATAAAAATTATTCTGTTTCCTGAAGCATAAGAATGAAGCTTAGATTTGCAGAAGCTACAAAGAAAAGCATCTTTAATTTAGCACCGCTTGCAAGTGGGGCCTGATTCAAAGTGCCTTGTCTGGCTTTCTCTGCTAGCCACCTGATAAGCTTGGGAAGTAGGCACTACTAATCTCACCTTATTGTGAAGGGACAGAGAAGTGTCGAGTCAAGGAATCAAACCCTGAGCCATCTGATTCAATAAACTCCACGCACTCACAGGAGGGCCTACCTTGCCCTCGCCTGTTCAAATGCCAGCAAAGATATATCCCCAGGGGACAGGGCGGAAGGAGCCAGCTCCTCCTTGGGAAAGACTGGGAACTTTGGCCACCACCAACCAATGCATTTTCCACCTCCTCTCGACAGTGTCTCTTTATCTCCCTTACCATCACTGCCAGAATTACAGCCAGAAAACTAATTTATCAAGGGCCTTGGAGAGTTCTAGAAGATCACCTAAAGAGGACAAGCCCAAATTAGAAGTGTTTGTCTTGTTTCAGATGCCTTTCTAGTTCAGCTTTCCTAGAGAGCAGTTTTGGGGGAGAAGAAGTTGAGCAAAACGAACCCACGTTGACATTCTAAGCAGGGAGGGGCCTGAACACCACAGACCAAAAGACAATCTGGGTTTTTTATTTTTGAAAAAAAAAAATGTATATTTTGTGTATGCATGATGTATGTGTGTGTATGTGTGTGGTGTGTATATGTATGAGTGCACACATGTGCCGTGGTCACCATGCGAAGGTCAGAGGACAGCCTTGGGTGTCCATCCTCGTCTTCCACCCTTATTCTGAGGTAAGGTCTCTTGCTCGCCGCTGTGTCGGCTAGGCTAGGTGTTGTGGGGGGGCGGGGTTCTCTGGTCTCTGCCTCCTATTTGCTGTAATCACCCTACACATGCACCCTACACATGTATTTTGTTTTATTTTTTTAGTGAGGGTCCCATTATGTGGCCCTGGCTGGCCTGAAATTCACAGAAATCTGCCTGCCTCTTGCCTCTCAAGTGCTGGGACTAAGAGTGTCCACCACCATGCCTGACTTCACATCTGCCTTCCTAATTGCATGGTGAGCTCTTTACACATTGAGCCGTTGGAAAAGAGAAGAAAGCTGAGCCCCTGGTCCAGTGTAAAGTCTGACTCTGGTTCTGCAGGAATCATAGGAATGTGGGAGATTCTGATTTGCCAAGCTGGAAGCCGGAGTCGTCTCTGTTTAAATATTACTAACAGGGGCATGTTTATGCTCTTCTATGATGCTGATTGAAAGTGCTGTGAAATCGGGTGTTCTGTGGCTTACCTTCACCGTGCCTCTAAATTATGCTGACATCTCTCTTCTTTTTTTCCTCTGCCGGAATCTAGTTTTAATTAATTTTCAGTAACAAGTCAATCGCCTTGTTTGTTTTCCCCTTCAAAGAGTGTTCGTCACCAGAACCGCATTAGTCATAAGTGACACTTGCAAACTAAAATCGATGCCACACCACCAAAGACATCAGAGATACCCAAGGCCAATGAATGAGGTCACCCAGATCAAGGCTTGAGCAGTTGGCTCACCAGTCACGGGAAAGCCTGTGGCTCTGGTCTCATCCCCCAACCTCTGGCTTCTGGAGAGACTGTCACGAGGGACAACGGTACTAGTTAGGGTTCTCTAGAGAAACAGGACAAAGACCATATTCGTGATTACCAAAAAAGGAGTATTAGATTAGCTTCCAAGGATGCAGGCTAAGAGTTATCAAGGGCCCTTTGCGTGTTGGAGCCGGAACGGAGCGTGCACTAGCTGCTCGATCCAGGAAGCTGAGAGCCTCGGAACAAAGCTTTCCAAGGATGCTGGCCCAGACGGACACCTTGGAGACTCACTGGCATGAGTCACAGAAAACGCTGTAGAAGGTGTGTCCCCAGGCAATGACAGAAGCAATAGATACACTCAAGAAGAGCAGAAGTTGCTGTCCCATATGCCGATCGACTCTAGTTCCACTCTCACAGACACACCCAGAAGTACGCTTTACCATTCTCCGGGGTATCTCCCAATACAACAATGTCGGTGATCAAGATTAGCCAGTCCTTTAAGCCTTCGACCAAGTTATGACTGCAGGAAGAGTGAAAGAGGCAGGCAAGGGGAAAAAGGAAAGGGGCTGGCAAGATGGAAGAGTGAAGAAGGTAATGTGGAGAGAGGGAGGGAGAGAGGGAGGGAGGGAGGGAAGGAGGGAGGAGTCGGAAACATTCAACTTATGAGGTTGGTAGCCTTGAAATGCCCACGTGATGTGAAGTCACCAAGCCCACATCCATGCCAAGGAAGAAGGCATCAAAAGGGGCAAGAAAGGGCCAGAAAGTTGGCTTCGTGGGTGTGGACGCTTGCTGCATACACAGGAAGACCTGAGTTTGGATTTCAGGTCCCAGGTAAATAGCTAGGTGTGTCCATGCAAACCTGTAAATCCAGCACTCCCGTGGAGGCAGGACAGGTGTGTGTGTGTGTGACCGGGGAGGTTCTGGCTGCCAACTTAGCTACAGATTCATTGACAGGGCCTGTGTCTAGGGGTAAGATGGAGAGTGATAGTGCAGAACACTAATGAACTTCCTCTGGCCTCCATGCACACACACACACACACACACACACACACGCATACACGCATGCACACTCACAGATACACCATACGTTCCTACATCACACACACACATACATGCATGCACGCATGCACACACACTCACAGATACACCACACATTCATATGTCACACACACACACACACACACATGCACACCACACATTCATACATCACACACACACACATATGCGTGCGCGCACACATACACGTGCACACGAAGCTTGAAAATAAAGACCAGTGTGATGAGGACACGCAAATGCTACTCATTCAGAGTTGGCTGTACAAAGAGGCTTGGCCTGTTCTGGGAAAAACTCCAAGGCAAGCATCGGAGCGCAAACCTTTCAGAATAGAACCGAGGGAAGGCTCCTGCCTGCCCCAGCGAGAGGCTGCTGCCGTAGGGAAATTTCAAGCCAGCTAGTAGAAGTGGGGCATCCAGTGTGGCGAGTTAGGGGAACACATTTGCCTTTCTTGAGTTCATACTCGGGCTGTAAGCAGGAAGCAGATGAAAGCAGCTGACAGGTACTGATACGTTCTCACTGCGTGAGACCGACTGGCCGAGGAGTCTCCGCTTTAACTCCCATCGGGCTAGCTCCTGGACTTGGATATGACCACAACGGGCTGGTTTCCTGAGCAGCAAGTGTGCCTTATTTCCACAGAGGGTCTGGCTGCTGTCTATCCCGTCAGTCTCTTTGGAGGTTCCAGTTAGCTTCCCCTTCCCCCACCCCGCTCATGGCTTACCCTACTCTCACCAACCATCATTTTTCTCCCGGATTTCAATTTCTAAGGCTTGGATCCATCCAGTCAAAAGTCACCATTCCCTCCTGTCTGAATTGCAGAGACTTCTCGTAAACACTTATTCGAAGGATCTAAGTCTGTGTGAGATTTCTGGCTCAACCGTGGGCAACAACAGAGCAGCAATGGCTTCACTTCACAGATCCCGTGGAGAAGGAGAGTATACCTTCCCTACTTCAACCTGGTGAACAGCCTTGTGTCAGGCCGTGGAGGGAGTGTAGCAAAGATCCCGATTCCCTGCCGGGTGCCTTCATTCAGAGGCCTGGCCAAGGGGCAGAGTCCCAGTTCAGGCTCCCTCTAGGAAGCCTTCATCAGAGACCCCTGAGACACTCAAACAATGGGACCGATTTTTCTGCCCGTCCGGGCCCTTTTCATCCCTCCCTCCGACCCTGCATCCTAGGGCTCCTAGGGTACAAAGGGTTTCTGTCCCCCAGGCCTCCTGGACCATATTCTAGCTGCCTCCTCGGCTCTTATCAAATCTTCTATTGTGAAAATGGAACGGAACACTGAGTGGGCTGGCCCTACTTTTCTCTTTGTGGCCTCTTGTGCACAGTCTTAAAACAAGGAAATAAACAACAACAACAACAACATGGTACTTACAGTTCAGCCGTAGTGGCAATTGACAGCTGGACACTTGACAATGCTAAGACCACATCGAGACCCACTTTCTTTCTTCAAACCCCTTCTTGGTCTCTCACAGCCTACAGGGAAGGAACTCACTTGCGAGGACTACTGTGACACGGAATCACAAATGATGTGTCTGTCGCCACCCTCACACTTCTGGCACCAAAGTCTGAGTAAGATCAAGCTGTGCCCTCAGAACCTATAGAAGGATGCTGCTTCCTTGTCCCTCGCATCTCCTGGTTTGCACCTTGCCTTTGCTGGCTACCGTGAGCATAAGTCCACCCCGCACATGGCCTTCCTCTCCTTGTATCTCTCACCCAGGCCTCCCAGGCCTGGGTCCGAGCTTTCCCCTTCTGTAAGGACTCTAGTTTACAGTGGATTAAAGCTCACCCTAATGATCTCAATCTCACCTGAACTTGATTAGACCTGCAAAGACCCCACTTGGCGACAAGGTCACATTCTAAGGGGAACTTTTAAATGCCCACAGTGGGTCTACAAGCCCTAAGCCTGTCAGTCCTATCTCCATCTCAACTTAGGACTCCATCCGCTCACACAAATTTAGTTTCTCAGCCTCTGCTGTCAATACCCCACACTTGCATATACACAGAGCCAGGTGACAAGCCTTGCCCAGGAACAGAAGAATGAGCTCCCAGAGGGAAGACGTGAGGCGGGAGTTCCAGATGTTTCTCTGAAGGCCCCTTCAGGGGAAGCTACATCTGTCCTCTGTCTGCAGCATCAGCGTGGTTCCCACCAATAAAGATAATCTTATTACGCCAGTCTGTCCTGCACACACGGGTAGATTTGTCACCGGGCCCTTTCATGGTGCTTTGCAGCTCACTCTTCCCTCTCTGTCGCTTTGGTGGCTCGTTGAAAGAGGTTTCCTGGATTCACTAAATGGAAACAGACTGCTCATGCTCAAACATACATAATTTACCTGAAAATAATTCAGTAAGGAGGCAGGAGGCAGGGAGAGAAACGCTAATCTACTCTCTGGGAGAAGCTGTCAGCGTTTGCAAGGCTGCATCAAGGGTGCCCTCAAGGGCAGAGGCCCCACATGCTCGCCATTCTGGACCACAGGCTTCACTCATGGGCACTGGATGCGAGAATTTATCTTCCACTGTGTAAGGAATAGTGCTGCAGAGATGGAGTTGCCTAGAAACAGATTGTTTTGCTTACCTGAACAGGTTGCCTGAATGGGAGCTCTTCCTTGTCATCCTTGGGAGAGACTGGATTTCCTCTTAGTACTGGGAGTATGTCTTTCCAGATGTTTCTTCCAAGATATCCAACAGATTCTTTTTTTTTTTTTTAAGAGTTATTTATTTATTATGTATAGTGCTCTGCCTGCATGTACACCTGCAGGCCAGAAGAGGGCACCCTATCTCATTCTAGATGGTTGTGAGCCACCATGTGGTTGCTGGGAATTGAACTCAGGACCTCTGGAAGAAAAGCCAGTGCTCTTAACCTCTGAGCCATTTCTCTGATACTATCCAACCGATTCTGTTGCTTGAATCATTCTGAATAGTCCTGGACTCTGCAAGCAGAACATCCTCACACAGCACTCAGTGGATCTTTCTGGAAGGTCAGTGAGCAAGAACCTCTTTAAGTCCATAGGTCCAAAGACTGCATTTGTATTTGGTCTTTTAGTCACTGCAGGCCCACCAGCAATCAGTTGAAGACTTGCTTTTAGCACAACACACCATCTGGAAAGGGAGTTGAAAGAAGAGGACAGATTCCCCGACACACACTAAATTGTCAAAGACTGGAGGTGTTTCCCAAGGAGAGTGGACCAATCAGTTCAGGTCTATTCTTAACAGCACAATGTGGTTAGCCAAGCAAGAGGAAAACACTCCGGAGCTCACACCTTCCTGTCTCTGAAGAACAGGTGACAGTCATTCAAGTGAACTATTGTTTCTGCCAAAGCTCTTAGCTTTTGCTTGGAGATTTCCTGGCTGGTCCAAAGGCTAGCCAAGGCAAGAACCGCATGCCATGTGCAGGGCATGGTGGCACATGCCTATTATCCCAGCACTCGGGAGGCAGAGGCAGGTGGATCACTGAGTTCTACAAAGCGAGTCCAGGACAGCCAAGATAGCACAGAGAAACCATATCTTGACAAACTAAACAAACAAACAAACAAAACAAAAACAACAACAACAAAAAGGAACCGTTCATCACTCCTTGCTTTAATTCTGAGCTTGTCCCCTGCAGTACTAGCTGGGCCTTGGACATCCAACAGCTGGATGTGACAGTTCCTCCATCTTTACTCCCAGCCACGCCCAGAGCCCAGGACTCTGATTCTTCCAAGCCAAAACTGAAGAGTCCATCAATGCCTCAGATGAAATTGTCTTGGTGCCTATCTTGGTCCAGAAAAGGTAGATGGAAAGGCAGTGATGTCACCATGATGCGCTGAGAACAAATCGGTCCACTTTGTCCATGTGGTTAATCTGCCTTGTCAGATTGACAGGATCTGGGATCTACTGAGGGAACATGCCTCTAGGTGGCGCTCTAAGGCCTGAGAGGAAATCAGTGCTACCTGCCTCCGCGGCCCCATATTCCTTCTTGCTAGTGGATTCACTATCCCTGTTGCTGCACCCTAGTTGCCAGTGTTCCGTCATTCACTGACAGAGTAGATAAGAGAGAGACTCTAGCTTCCTTGGCCTTCTAACGTGGCCTGAAGACCCGAGGCGCTCCAGGAATCTCACAGACCTTCAATGCCAGACTGGGGCTGCTGAGATACCCAGCATCACAGAGTAGCTACGAGGTCCTAGGTCTTCCTAGCCAGGCTGCCCTTGTTGGACAAGCCAGCACTTACCATATCCGCCAGTCGTAAACACTCTCGCTATAATGCAGCTTCATTCTATCAGTTTTGCTCCTCTGGAGTATCCTGTTTAATACAGCCTGCTTCCGTTTATTCAGAATTCTCTGCGGTGAAAATCCTGTGGAGAGGGGCCGGCAAGGTAGCTTAGTGGGTAAAGTACTTGGCAGCCAAGACTGATGACCTGAGTTCAGTTCTCGGGACCCAAGTACAGACGCCACAAAGTTGCCCTTTGACCTATCCATACTCATGCACCGTGACTCGCACACATATAAGCTGATAGGGAAACATTTAAATTTTCTTTCTTTTCTTTTCTTTTCTTTTTTTTTCAGCTTTTTCTTTTCTTTTTTTAATTTTATTTTAATTTTATTAATTTATTCAGATTACAGCTCAATTGTTATCCCATCCCTTGTATCCTCCCATTCCTCCCTCCCTCCCACTTTCACCCTATTCCCCTCCCCTAGGTCTATGATCGAGGGGGGCCGCCTCCCCCACTATATGGTCATAGGCTATCAAGTCTCATCTTGGTAGCCTGCTTATTCTTTCTTTGAGTGCCACCAGGCCTCCCCACCAAGGGGAGGTGGTCAAATATGGAGCACCAGAGTTCATGTCAGAGTTAGTCCCCGCTCTCCACATAACTGTGGAGAATGTCCTGTCCATTGAGTAGATCAGAGTAGGGGTTCGATGTTAAAATTTCTTGTAGAAAATAACAAAATAATTTATTTAGTGTGCTTGGGTTATTTTATAATACATTTTAATATTCTAAGTATGAATGTATGTTATATAAACATTTGTGTTATACAGTAAGCACATTGCATACAACACAATCTATATCATAAAACAAATACTATAAGATAAAAAAAAAACACTAAAATATATACAAGCAATCTATCTGTTTCTTAGTCACTTTTCCAGGGTCCAGAGCCAACGTGAGATGTAAAAGCACTGCTGGAGTTTATGCAAATGAATGCAAATAAGGAATCTTAAAGACGATCCTTAGCCCTTTGTGGTATGTGGAATCTCACTGAGAATTCCGACACACAAGGGGCCTCTGTTTCAATATGCCCAAAGGATCCAACCACCAGGCCTTCCAGAAGCTGCACTCTGTCCTTTGTGGATTCTGTGGCCTCTCTCAGGGGGGGTCCTGATGTATTGTGTAGGAGGAGAAAGTAGATCCTTTGCATTCTTAGAGTCTCTCACTCTAGCTGTCCAACACCAAGCAACCTTCAGTTGTTAGAATCTCAAATTGTAAGATCTGATAGTAACTAAAAGTATAAGGGGAGGGAGTCGATGAGCCTGGATTAAACTGAACTAGGTGGGTCCATCTGAAGTACTTGAGTTTACTTCTAAAAATAGAACCATTATCTAAATTTAACCTGTGGCTTACCAATCTCCAGACTCTGGCCTCAGACATTTTAAAATAACGTGCTGAGTCAGTGTGAAAAGCAGGTCACATAAAGGCAAACACACGAAGAACGCCATAGGAAGAAGGATCAATGTGACAGAGTGAGCTACAAGCCAAGCACTGAAGTGTGAAGCTAGAATGTCCTCCACCGTCTCAGCTTTCATGCACTTGTTCCCCACTTGGTGGTGTTATTGTAGATAGAAGGCAGCAGAGCCTAGGAGGTAGAGCCTCGCTGGTGGAACCAGGTCATTAGGATTGGCCTTTGAACATTTTACCTGCCACTGGTTTAGTCTGTTGAGCTCCTGTGCCATGTCATCCTCACCGCAATGGACTAAGACCCTCTGAAACCGTGAGCCAAAATATATTTTTCTCTCTTAAGTTGCTTCTATGATGTATTTTGTTACAGGAACGTAAAAATGTAACTAACATGCAAAGAAGAAAATGAAGAATGTTAGCAATCTGGGAAAAGGCAAAGAGGGGCAACCTACAGATTTCAGAGAGAGAGTTTGGCCCTGCAACTTCCAGACTGCAAAACTGTGATAAATGCATTTCTGTTGTAGCCAACCAGATGACAATAATGTCCTGTGACTCTTCCTAAGGATATTCTAGAATCAGGACCAAGGGATGTTGGTATCCTTTCCTGCTGCCTGAGAGTCAGGAAACACAACCAACGCAGACAAAATTTCATAGAGAAAATGTGCGTTTTCCTAAAGACGTCTCAAATGAGGGTGTTAAAAACATGAGCTGTACCGGGTGTGGTGGCACACGCCTGTAATCCCAGCATTTGGGAGGCAGAGGCATGAGGGTCGCTGTGAGTTCGAGGCCAGCCTGGTCTACAAAGCAAGTCCAGGACAGCCAGGGCTACACAGAGAAACCCTGCCTCAAAGCAAAACAAAACAACAACAACAAAAACCCATGAGCTGCATTTGTTTCACACCAGAATGTTCATAACCTTGGGTTTTACATTAGTACCCCTCCCTCATCCCTAAATCTAAACAACACAATTACAATGTCATTGACAAAAGGAAATTCTTTAAGAAAAAAAGAGCAAACCAACCCATATGTTTTTACTTCATTTTCAAGCTTTGCTAAATCTTTAAATCATGTGGATTATATTCTAAGAGGATTATAATTATAAAGTCCTACTATCTCATATATAACCACTGCAAGGGCACCTTGCAATGCACAAGACTCTCTCCTGAGACGTGCACACCCATGTTTTGGGGTTGTGTTCTGTCCTTCTCTTGTACGCTGTCTTGTCTAAATACTTCATAAGCTCACTAACATTGCTTCACCGTGGGTGGTTTTGAAATTCTTTTCTGTCTTATAGTCAAGGCTCTGGCTTTAAGTATAAGTTCTTGAGGAAGAGAACTCCTTAGCCTGCTGGCAGAAGCACTGGGTTACACTTGCTGCTGTGCCACAAGCACCTTGAACATCTACCCTGCAATGTTACGGTTACCATAGCAAAACAACACAGGCGTCTACTCTACTTCTCAAGACTCAACCCCAAGGCCTGCTCATCACCAAAATTCCAGGCAAAGATCACACTTCACTGTCCTGAGAGCCCTGTGACAGCAATGCAGACAAACATGCTTGTGTGTTTCCACAACGTCAACATTTATTGAATAACAGTGTAAGTGAGAGTGCAATCAAGAAACCACTGACATGGGCACTTCATGATTTAGAGGGAAGGTTTTTCGCTACAGATAAGAAAGAGATAGAACATCCAGAAGCATCTGGAAAAGTCTGGAGCAGAGAGAAAAGGAAGCAGACTGTACATGGCCAGGGCTAGCTCCAGGAGAGAATGGTGAGGAGAGAAGAGAGTTAGTGAACGAGAACAGCAAGAGAAAGAAAACAGAGGGGGGGGGGGAGAAAACTGCTCTTAAGAAGAGGGAGCTGTAGCCTGGAGCAGCCTGGGAGCTAGCACAGTACAGGAGGAGTCAGGGAGGTGAGAGGGACCAGGATGTTGGTGTGGACTTGGAGATACATAGCAGGTACTTGTGAATAGAGACTGAAGGAGTCTGGGAGTCAGCGTGGGCTTTGGTATGGAACCACGGGTACAGCCAAGTGGCCTTTTCTGGAAGGCAGAAAACAGGTTTCTGAGAAATGCTGACAGCAGGCTTTTAGCTAACCACCAGAAATCCTTCTATGGCTCAGCCTGAGCTGAGCCTACACTGTCATTTTTTGAATATATGCACTGCCTTTTAGAGTGTGAGACCTAACATACAGTAGACTCACAACTTAGAGAAGTTTTAGTGGCAACAATTTTCCAGATACTTCCTCTTTCTTTGACAGTCCTGGCGAAGACAAACACGAGTTCTTTTATTATGATCTTAATTACTAATAATCACTCTCAAATCATCCATTTCATACCACATAGTAGTATATCTGTATTTATGTATTTATATGTGTATCTATTTAAGTTTCTACCTATATATCTATTATATATGTATCTCTGAATTGAAGTATCTATCAGCTAATCTATATATGTATATACGTATCTATGTTTCTATCATCTGTCTCTATATATATATGTATTGACTTTTTCATCTATTATCTATCATCTATCTCTGTATTAAATCAATCATACATCTCTGTATTGAAGTTTCTACCTATCTATCTTCTATGTATGTATGCATGTATGTATGTATGTATGCATGCATGTATGTATGTATAAGTTTCTATCTCTCATTCTATCTGGTATATATCTATGTATGTATTGAAGTTTTTAATCAATCATCTATGTATATATATGTACATATGTATCTCTGTATTGAAGTATCTATGTATGTATATATGTATCATTCTTTCTATTACCTGTCTATGTATATATGTGTCTATGCATTGAAGTTTTTATCTATCATCTATCTATTTATGTCTCTTTCTCCCTATCATCTATCTCTGTATTGAAGTTTCTATCTATCATATCTATCTATCATCTATGTATATATGTATCTATAAGTTTCTGTCTACCATCTATAGATGTATATATGTACCTATGTATTGATGTTTCTAGCTGTCAATCATCTATCTATAGATCTATGTATTGAACTCTCTATGTATATATGTGTTGACGTTTGTTATCTATGTATGCATATATGTATATATGTATTGAAGTTTCTATGTATATATCTATCTAGAAAACCTACACATATATAGAAAACCTGCCTATATGTATATACACATGTGTATATATGTAGGTTACAGAGTAACTACAAAGAGTTAAGCAGTAAGCAGGCTTCAAAGAAATTCAAAGAAGCCTGAGAAGCAAATGTTTAGAAGCAGATAGGGATATCAGAGTCTCTGTATTGGTAAGATAACAGATCAAACCCAGCAACAGGGCTACAAGTCACAGATTTCAGGGTGGAACTAGGAGTTGCACAGAACTGCCTCCAAACAAAGGGACAAGAGGACAGATGGGCAGGCAGATCCAGATGGATGGACAAGAAGACAGGCAGATGGCCATTCCACTGAAATCTCATGCTGGAAGAAGAGAAAGCCGAGTAAAGCCTGGCCTAGCCAGAGGATGAACTTTTCTCCTAGAAAGAGATTTACAACGTGTTAGACCACTTTACCTAGGGACAAAGATGGGCAGGACCATACCTGCTAGATATGCATAGCCCTGACCTTCTACTTAAATTGTAATCTCCAGTTAGTGCTAGGGTTTAGCAGTGGAAGAATATGTTGGCAGATCAGGGCCAAATAATGCTACAAAGTCACACGATATAACAGACCTCACAAGAGAGATTTATTGGATGGGGGAGAGGGGATATACAGAGGCTGAGGGAGAAGAGAGGAGCAAGAACCCAGGCTGTGAAGGCACTGGCTTTATAAAGGGGTATAGCATATATTCATAGGAAGAATATGCAACTCGTGGTGACAGTAAAACTGTGTAGCGTTTGGAGGGTGATGATAACATGGCTGCTGGTGCCATGAATTGCTGAAGATCAGCTTGGAGAAGGTGCACCTGCGTCCCTCCGAGTCCACCACTGCTGCCTTGCCACACCAGGAAGTGCATTTCTCCAGCAGGATGGTCCAGGCTCACTGTCTCAGGTTCTGCTTTTCTCAGGAACAGCTGGAGCGCTGAGAGAGAGAGATCTGTGTCGTGTGCAAGGCTGCCTGATCTCACTAGGGTGGGAGTGGGGGGTGGGGCTGGGGGTGGAAAAGAGGTTCCCACTGTGTTAAAGTTACCTATTTTTAATGAGATTGCTGGAACTAGAGGGCAGTGGAAACTCCAGTGTTCTAGAGCCGGTGATGAGACCTCAGTGTTACAGCCTTCTGGTTAAGCTGCCATGCTGAGGGTGGAGGATGGAACAGAAGCCTGGAAGCAATGGCTCACCTCCTCTTCAGTAGTGACCAAGGCAGCTAGGGCCACCTCGCTGACAGCCAAGCCCCAGGAGTCCAGCGATGAATTCTTCAAGGAGAAGGGGAGCCCTTCATTCCCGAGGATGAATGACAAGTCTCAGAGAGTTGTGGTGGAAAAGCTGATGCAGCCCCCTTTTATTTCCTGTGAAACAGGGACTTATAAACCCTGGGTAGTAGGAGGGGTTTTGCTGGTGAATGTGTTTGATTCGAGGGGGTTAATGCTGCAGGGGATATTTCATTTACATGCACTAACACAGCCCTATCGTAAGACAGGGGAGGAAGTACTTAATTATCCTACGGGCGGGGGAAGAAATCCAGGTATGGTTAAAGGTCATTTGCTGAAAGCTAAGGTCTCATTAGCATTGAGTGGGGTATTTTCAGGAATTCCCAGGTGCCTTCTGAACAGGTTCTACCTGGAGAAAAGGAGTTGAACCTGTTTTTTCCCCCTTGCCATTCCTCAGGTAATGGATGTGGGGATTCTGGCTCCCAGATCAGGCAGAGAAGACGGAGCCCCACTACAAAGGGAGTCCATCATTTTGCACCAAGTCCAGGGGTTATCCAGTAATTCGAGACTTCAGCCATAAGAGCAGAGTCCCACACCTGGTTATGGAATGTGCGTAGTTCTTGGTTTTCCAACAGTCAGGGCACTTCCCGACGCGGCCACAGTGAGTAAATCCCTTCTGCTTGTCTTTGTTATTTGGCTCCTCCATTGATTTAAGGATTGGTGGATAAACCTGGCTTAGTCTGGTAGCATTATTACCAGGGAATTTTAGGACTTCTTTTTTGAGGGTTCATAGTCTTGTTCATTTTTTTTTTTTTAATTAGAAATAGACTTCAAGGAAACTGAAAGATGATTCTATTCAAGTTTGGGAGGAAAACAACAGGGAAGTTAAGCATAAATCTCTCCCGGCCCCTCGGACAAGGAAGTTGGAAAAGATGAAGAATGAAGCTCTTCCTTTTTGTGTTAGAGTCCAAAAAAAGTAGGCAGGTTTGATAATAAATGTCAGCAAACAATCACATGGTGGAAGGTGGGAGAAGCTTTAAAAAAAAAAAAAAGTGAGAAGTCCCAGAGTGTCAAAGAAAGTGTACCCAGGCTTCAGCCAGTGTTGGGGGGGGGGGGGGAGAGGGGGAAGAGAGAGAGAGATAGAAAGGAGAAAAAAGTAAAAGTGAATTGTTCAGGAAAGTAGGCAAGCCTCAGTGCTACATGACAGAGGATCTGCATGCAGCCGGGGTGGGGCTGGACAGTTTTGGGGAGGATAAGTGCATTATTTCATTAGGAGGGTAATTATTCCTCCCATATCCTTAGTGTGTCCTCAGACGAATCAGTTTCGGGGGTGGGGGAGGGGGAGATGATCTCCCAGCCAAGTGATTGACAGACCCATCTGAATTAACTCTTAAGGAAGAAGACAATAGTATGTAATGTTTTAAATTTTTGGAGCAGATCAGAACGTCATGTCTCTACCCACAGCCAGAGGTATTCCATTCTGTTGGCTAAGAGACCTGCAGAGTGGTAAAGTTAATGTTTTTGTTTTGTTTTGTTTTGTTTGGCTTTTAGTGTTAACCAAGGAAACTGGAGGTGGAGCTCAAAGTCCACCATGAAAGAGGAGTTCATCCTCAAAGGCTGTGGGTGGCGCAGGCCTGTAATCCCAGCGCTCAGGGAGGCAGAAGCAGGCAGATAGGTGTGAGTTCGAGGCCAGCCTGGTCTACAGAGTCTAGGACAGCCAAGGTTACGCAGAGAAACCTTGTCTTGAAAAACCAAAAAAAAAAAAAAAAAAAAAAAGGTCTGTGACAATCCTTCAGCCAACCCAAAATATAAGAATGTAACCAGAAGACATCTAAAACCTATTGCAGATTCCCCTAACACCCTCCCCTAAGTCTCTACCAGTGTTGTTGGAAAATGTCTGAATTTATGAATTTCCTTTGTCTTGTGACTGTGGAAGTCCATATAACTGCTTTCATGTTTGACCATGTCTTTCAGGGCAACTGAAATATGGTTCCTGAGCCACTTACGCTCGGCTCCGGTTAAGCTGAGGTGAGAGTTATATTTTGTGTTGACAGAAAAGAAGCAAAATATAGGGAGGTTGAGGGCATCTGAGCTTTCTGCCCATCTGGTGCCCAAGTCAGAGTCTTTATAAAAGAGGAACATAAGTGTTTTGAGTCTGAATAAAGCTTGTGTAGAAACTAAAACTCACCAGTTTTGCTTCCCCCAAGGACTGGTGCTGTCTACATGGGCGGATCTAATCACTACTATTTTATTTCTATTCCAGCATCAAATAACATTTTTATCCCACAAACTTATGGGAAAGGGCTCTCTCCCTGATACGTGCATGCTAATGTACTTCCTGCCCTGCCAATGTTTGCGAAAAAAGCATTCTCAGCCTTTGACAGGTAGGAAATTTGCATTTCCATTAGTGAGGCCTTTGTCAGTTGTGAGTCATAAAAGCCCCAGAAGAATAGGCTAGGGGGAAATGTATTGTACTTTAAAAAGGAGACTTTATTGCACGGTTCAAGGCGAGGTACCAAAGGAGACAAAGCCCGGGGCGGTGTAGGCTGCTGTAAACCCCCACAGCCCAAGCGCTTAGGAAGGCTCATATGCCTGTCACAGGACAAGCAGAGGGGAGGGGAATCTAAATGTGACTGTACTCGCTCACCATTTCCGATGTTTAACAATAAAATCATACACTTGATGGAGGATGATAAGGGAAGCACGGCATTGCTGGGCCGGAACAAGTGTTTCTTGTTCCTGCCCCATTAGCTGCAGCTGTAATAGTTTCATTTCAGATTTCTCCCGTTTGGCCACAGCAACTCCGGCGGAGCCGGGGGGTTTTGATTTGTGTATGCGATTTGTTTTCCTCTTTATGTTGATACAGTCAAGATGCCCAAGAAGAATAAAAGCTCACGAATCCCTAGCAGCGGAAAGAATGATGCCGGCTGTGCTGCTCCGTTCGTTATCTCATTTGCCCTCCAAACTCTGTCCCTAAACACTTCCAGTTAAGTAATTCAGAGGCAGCACTAAATACTGGGGAGGGGGAGGAGGCGGAAGGGAGGACGCTACTGAGTCCTGGGATAGAAGGGGAAAAAAAACAAAAACAAAAACAAAAAAAAAAAGAGACTTCCATGAGGAACATGCAGATGCAAAGGAGGGAGCAGAAGCATTGGGGGGCACCCCTCGAGGAGAGCCCCCAACCCTCTCCAGGGCTCTCCAGAATCACCACAGAGTAGGAGCTCCTTAAACTTCTCATGGTAACAAAGAAAGATGGCCGCAGGGGTTAAGTGATGAGCAAAGGGGCACACACATCTTTGGCAACGGGGCAAGCCCCAGAGTCTCACCTGCCTAGGCAAAGAGCAAACGGTTTGTTCGGTAGACGACCTGTTTCTCCTTGCCACATCCGTCTCCTGTTCTTTGCAGAGACTCCATGCCAGGCACTGAGAGTACAAAAGGCAAGGGTTGGGCCAGATCCACTGGAGAATGGAGGCTAGGCAGAAAGGACTGGAAGGAAATGGCCCTCTGCAGCCATCTGCTCCCCATTTGGAACATTTGATTATCAATATGTCAGCTCTCTGAGAGACAAATGGCATGATCAGTGGTCAGTAACACCCTGGTAGATAGGGAATTATTTTTATTAAGGAGGCAGATTTCAAGCAGTATAATGGAAAATCGTCACACTGCTTGTAACTCATTTCTATCACTGGTCTTCCATGGGTAGATTAAAAAAAAAAGCAAAAACCAGTGCCGTTTGCCAGTAAGTGATGGACATTCAAAGTTGGCTTATAAATAACGGCAAGGTCGAGGATGAGCCAATGGTAGCGGCTTTAAATGGGCTACAAAGCTGTAAAGGTTTGTAAAGGCTGGGAAGCTAGCTCCCCAGTTAAGGTTTTGCTGTGCGAGCATGTGGGCGTGACCGCCAGCCTGAGAAGGTAAGGGCAGGGGATCCCCAGAGCCAGCTGGCTAGTGGGGCTAATTGTTAGTAATTAGGCAGCGGTACAGCAATCCCAAAGGCCCTGAGGACCATGGGAAAACAGGAAACCTCAGAGCCACCCTAAAATACATCGCTTGTCATTGGAAGCACATCACTGCCAGGCACCAGGATTCAGGTTCCCCTAAATTCCCCAAAGGTCATCTCTGTATACCCTTCCAATAAAGCCTCCTCCATGGGTCTGTTGCATGGTGTGATTTGTATATCACATAGTTACACCGAGACAACACTAACACTCGCTGATATTACTACTTGCTTAGACGGACAGATCCTCAGTGAACAAGATGGAAGGACAATTGTGCATGATTCTTGGCATCAAGCTCAGATCTCCACATGCACATGCACATCCATGCGTGCACATGTGTGTGTGTGCACACACACATAAGCAAAAACATACAGAGGCACGCATGCACACTACACACATGCATACCCACATATGGAGGGGGAGCAGGGAGATAAAGGGTTACTGATGATAGTAAATGCCATTAACTAATCACTCTTGGTGAAGCTGGTAAAACTAAAAGGTAAACTAGTTACTTGTGGACAGCAGAGCCCAGTGAGAACCCTCAAGAATTTCTAGTCTTTTTTCCTAGACTAAGAAGTTCACAGGGATGCAAGGATAGTAGCAGAGACAGAACGAGGGTTTTGCTTGTGTTTTGTTTTGTTTTGTCTCTTGACAGGGTTTCTCTATGTAGCCTTGGCTGTCCAGGTCCACTTTGTAGACCAGGCTGGCCTCGAACTCAGGGATCACCTGCTCTGCCTCTGCCTCTCTGAGTGCTGGGATTAAGAGAGTTTATGAAGAGAGTGGGCTAGAGCAATAATTCAATAGGCAAAGTCTTTGATGTACAATCATGAAGACCGACATTCAATCCCCAGGCCCCATGTAGAAAAGATGGACAGGGTGTTTGTAATTTCAGCCCTGGGGAGACAGAGATAATTACTGTGGCACTCGGTGGCCAGCTATGACACCTGCTGTCACGGGAAAAACTCCCGTTTAGCAGGAAGGTGATGATCGTAAATGACCAACAAAAAAAAAGCCAACAAATACCCCTGCTGATGTCAGATAGTACTCTATGTTGCCAAGATAACAAAAGGATCATGGGAGAAAATGGGTAGATTTGGAAGGGATGAGAAGGCTGTCTGAGAGTAAAGGGAAGCAAAGATATCAAGAAATTTTTCAGACTGCAAAATCATCCACAAATTCCCAGGGCCCCATCCCACCAGGCCTCTGAAGCACCAGAAAAACTGATGCCAGCAGAGGAGTAGTCTAAGACCCTGCTCTCTAGCTAGAGGGCAGATCCAGATCCAGAATCTTAGAGAGTTTATTTAGTCTGCTTCCACCAGGAGAGGATTTTAACCCAGAAGTGACAAAATTCATTCAACTTGCATTTTGTAAAGCTACCCTAGATACTGAGAATGGAAGCGAATGTGAAGAGATAGTTGTGATATTGCTGAAATCAAGATGCTGGGGTCTTAAAAGCTAGGCACGCACGTGCACGCGCAGATGCACGCGCGCGCGCACACACACACCAAAAAACAAAACTCAACATTCATCTTTCTTGCTGAGTTTAGCAACCTTTGAGGAAAAACAATGGAATGACAGATGGAAGCTAAAATACTGTCCTCTCTTGACAGACAAGGTACAAGAGCTTAACAAAGACCCAACAATTAAATAGTCTTTCACCTACATAGGTTAAGAAGGAAGAGGAAGCCGGGCGTGGTAGTGCACACTTTTAATCCCAGCACTGAGGAGGCGGAGGCAGATAGATTTCTGTGAGTTTGAGGCCAGCCTGGTCTACAAAGCAAGTCCAGGACAGCCAAGGTTACACAGAGAAACCATGTATTGAAAAAACAAAACAAGAAGAAGAAGAAGAAGAAGAAGAAGAAGAAGAAGAAGAAGAAGAAGAAGAAGAAGAAGAAGAAGAAGAAGAGGAGGAGGAAAAACTTCCCCAATCTGGGCTGACCATGTTTCTAGAAGAGCCAAAGACTATTTAACAAGAAATACAACCTAGGCCTGAGACATTCTCTTTTGAATTGTTGACCAGGGTTGTTCAGAAACTCCCTAAACATTATTAGCTGGAGCCACTGCTCTTTGTTGTTTTCCAGAAGTGGAAAGTATTGCTTAAATCAGTATGCATCTCAAACCCAAGCTGTGTCTGACCTGAAAGCTTCCTTCCCAAGGACTAGCTTTCATGGTACCAGAAGAAGGCACCATACAAGGACTGATCCCGTTTACTTCCTTGACCTTTGCCACAGGAAGCACAACACTCCCTTCCTCTTCTCCCATACTCCCAGCTGTGGTCATGATCCCTGGCTTGGCTGCTCTGTTTTTTGTTTTTGTTGTTTTCTCTCTTTATCTTCAATAAGTTGTCCTTGCACCCACTGAGTAAAATTTAAATTATTTTATCTGTGAGTCCAAGAGCCTGCAAAGGGGACCCTGAGCCTTCAAATGACAGTGAAGTAAGAGAGGCCAGGGCTGACAGTGACACAGGGGCTCTCTGTGTAGTAAGAAGCATCAAGCATGAAGAAGCATCCTGCTTCATGTGAGATGCTGATCATGAAAAGAGAACGCCGAATAGTTTACACACTCAAAATATTGATCGTCAAGCACCGGGCTGGCCAGCTCCAGCTCTGGCCTGGGGCTAGCCCATAGTTTATCCTCTCTGTAGAAAATGTTATTAACTGACCCATTGACAATCTTCAGGGAGGTGGCATTCACAGTCATAATTTCATCAGGACTCTGCGCTGGCTTCCATGCCTGTACCCTCTGTGGATGTAAAGAGGCTCCTATCCACCCTCCTCTAGCTCCGTCTGAGTTCCACTGTTCCTGCACGTCCCTTTTACGAGTTAGACAACTCCCAGCTCCTCTGTAACCTTTGCTCATTTCTGCTTTTGATTTGCTGCAGTTTTACCTTAGCGCTCTTAAAATTCAGAAAGCAAAGCTCTGCGTGACGCCCTGTCACTGAGCCTGACCTCGCTGTGTGTGTGCAGCCCAAGGGTTGCTCCCTGGTGCTACTGTGTCCAGCCCAGTTCACCCTGGCCACAGTCACTCTCTGTCAACACCGCTGCCCCACTGCCTGCGGACTTCAGCTTCAGAGACTCCCAAGTCCCCGGGGCTTTGTCTGCTGTGCTGTCTCCCACCTGGCTCTGCATTACATAGCTGATATTCCATCCTTAAGAAATCATGTTACCCATGTTATTACCGAAAGGTGCCTTAGAATTCATCAGACATTTGTCAAACTTAACAAGGTTGCCTGAGTGCTGCCAATATGGAGACAGGTGATTCCCTGTGCCCTCCAGTGTCTCAGGGAGACCAAATTACCAGCTTCTTGGGTGTCAGGGAAGAGACCAGCTACTCGGAGTCCATTAATCCTTCACTTCTGGCCAGTGTTTCCCAAACTGGATATTTGGAGGGGGGGGGGGGGAGAGGGATTGTTGATTTTGATAGCATCACCAAGTGATGAAGATCAAGTGAAGTCTGCCCAAGAGTAGGCCACTGGGAGGGAGGGGTAGCATGAAGGTATGGCACTTGCCTACCAGGCATGAGGCCCTGGGTGTGATCCCTAACCCAGAGAAGTAGACGAAGAGGAGGAGGACAGAGGAGGAGGAAGAGGGGGGAGGAGGGAGAGGGAAGGAACAGAAAAACAAACAAACAAACAAACAAACAAAAACTAATGTGAGCTATTAGATGAAAGCCAACTCCAGAGTCACATGATCCCCCTGACACACACACACACACACACACACACACACACCAGCCTGTTTTTCCTCACACATATGGGTTATCCAGCCATGAACTCTAGACTCCTTAAGCATCCTCTCCCCTGAGGTCCTATGCTGGCTGTGGCTCTAGAATGTTCTTGCTTCCAACTCATCTGTTTCCTTCTCCTAAGCCTTCCCTGGGCATCACAACTCCCAAGTATACAACACTGTGTATGACTCTTCCAGGTTGTCCCATAGACCCAGACTTAGCATGCTCTGCCTTTTGGACTGGCCCTGACCAACAGAACTTTCTGCGGTACCGGTGCCTTGAATACCTTCTCTGTCTGGTCAGGTGACCACAGGGGTCATATTTGAAATGTGTCTGGCAAGACTGATGGACTGAATTTTGTCGTACGGTTGACTTTTTATTTAGGTTTAACTGGCTACCTGTACCTAGGAGCTCACTTAAAGTTTCTCTGTTCACCTGGCAGCTGCATGCAGGTACTCAGGCTAACTTGCAGTCACCTGATACTGATGGCTGGGGCTTTGGATGGGGTTGGGTGAATCTGAATGGCAGCCCACTGCTATGATGTGAAAGAAATCAACAGCTTCTACGTTGAACAATTGAGATTAAGTGGCTGCTACCACCTTAGCAGCCAGGTCAACATGCTGTTGTCTAAACAGGATGGCACTGAAGTTGAGTAAGACCTGATGCTTAACCATGAGGAGCTCGGTCAATCCTCATCCATAGGGTACATTCAACCTTGGATGTGGCCTAAGAGATGCATTCTTTCGGTGTTTTTGACTCTCATTTTTTCAATTAAATTAAAAGTCCATGAGGGACCAGGACCCATGTCTACTGTCTTATGTACATGACATATAGGGTACTATTGTATACATCACCTGCAGAAGAGAAGCAAAGGGACATTCTCCTTATGGCTCCCAGGAGGGGCCAGCCCTGCTGACCCCTGGATCTGAGACTTCTCAACTCCTGTGCTAGGACACAATACATTTCTGCTGTCGCACTTTAGCCACCAGGTTGTGGTGTTTAGTGGTCACAGTGGTCAGTCTAGGAAACTAGCAGATATTTTATTTACCTTTTTTTAATTTTTAGAAAATCTTTTATTTATTCATTGAAATGTTCATGCATGTATAAACTGTATTTTGATCATATCTGCCCCCACTCCCTCCTTCTATTTTTCCCATAACCCCCAGCATATGCTCCACCTATCTTTAGGGTCCTCCTATCTTTTTTTTTTTTTAACCCACTGAGTCCAATTAATACTGCCTATTGCAAAGTTACCTAATCTTATTGACTGGATCTTGTGCAAGTAGTCATTACTGCAGTAAGTTCCTGAAGACAAAGGCCAAGTCAAGTCCCTAAGACAGCATTTCACAGACATGCTTCCCCGGCCTCTGCCTCTTCCGTTCTTTCCAGCCCTCTCTCCTTGATGCTCCCTGAACATGAGAAGGGTGGGCTTTCATACAGATGCCTTATTTAGGGCTGTACACCCAACAACCACTTATTCTCAGAGCTTTGACCAATCATAAACCCCTGTCTTAACCACTGCCCACTGCAGGAAGACCAGTCTCTGACCAGCGAGGGCAGCACTGATCCATGGGTAAAACCATAAACATGTAGAAGGCAGTTTGACATGTCCATTTATCAAAACACCACTAGTAGATTCCCTCTAGGGCCTATGACCTCCTGATTCATTGGCTTTCCACTGGGTTTATAGGAACATTCATTTACTTTTTTTTTTTAATGTAAAGGGATAAATTGGGACTGAGGGGGGAAAAAACAAAACAAAAGCCAAAAACACCCCTTGTGCTCCAATTCCCCCCAGCTTGATTTTTTTTTTCATCAGCCAGCTAGGTGGTATAAAATCACCTTCTGCCTTCACGGAGTGGCTAGATATTTTCCAGGGTGCTTTAATTTCAACGTTTCTGTCCCGAATCCATATAATTTTGACTTTTCTAGCACTGTTTTTCCATTATCCCTTAGCTCAGGGAACACAGGTATACCCTTCATGGTCATTATCATAAAAAATAGAAAATGTCTATTCCAGTGTGCCAGGGGCTCCCAAAAGCGGATTAAGAAGATGTGGTTCTTCCTGCTATGGGACGCTGGGTCCAAGGCCAGCATTTGGACACCGCGATACCATTTGTCTTAATTTGCTAAACTTATTCAATGCATATTTACTTAACGCCTGCTTTGCAGCATGTGCTGGGGGGTGTCTTGTCTAGGGCTTTGAAAATTAGCAGGAAGAATGGCCCAGAAGGAAGCTTGGCTTCCTGTTTCATTTCTCTACCTGCCTGTTTCCTGGGGAGGTACTGAGTAAAGGCCCATTTGCAAAAGCACACAGTAATTAGCCAAGGGCAGGCAGAGGTAGGAGAGCTGCCAGCCATCTGCAGTCCAAGTCCCATGGCTATCTGTCTCTCTCCCCGACCCCTGGAGTTCATGCCTTCTGTAGCCCGTCCACAGCCACATTAGAACCCTGCAGGTGGCCCACTTCAGCCAGCCCGGTCCTCAGAAGGCAGACCTATGTGTTCCCTGGCAACCTGGAAGCCAAATGGAGGAAAAAAAAAAAAACCCGCATCTTTCTCCTGAAAGGATGCCTCCACACCTGGCCACCATGCCCATGACTGAGTTCTGGCTGAACACAGTCCTGCCTGCCATACTCATGAGCACAGCCACCAGAAGCTACTCCAGCGAACCAGAAATTAAAAGCAGGTGCCCACTTCCTGCCAGCTGGCTGCCGTCATCAGACAAAATGGCAAAAGCCATCACGCTTGCTGGTGTTCTCAGTGGCTCACACGTACAACTTCCCGTGTATTCCCTACTGACCCCAGCCTTCCCTGTGTACTTATGTCCTTGACTAGAAGCTCAGATCACGCAGGTCCTTGAACAACTGGCCATGGACCAGCTCTCTCCATGCCTCCCTGCAAAGCCTGAGCACTCTGGTCCATTTGGCAAAAACTAATCCTAACTATGGGGATTGTGCTTAATCTTCACAAAGTGGCAAAACAGGAAAGCAAGCCATGTCTGAAAGCAAAGCCAAAGAGCTTCCCCTCCTTCTGTGAAAGAGTCCGACCTCGTCCACCCCACCCCCCCACCCCTGCCCCACAGGAAAGCAGGGAGGGGAGGGAAGGGAAGGGATGCTTGATTTTTTTTGTGTGCCAAATCCATGGAAGAAAAGCTAACGTAAGAACGAAGGCCCAGCCTGTGGCTGTGGCTGTGGCTGTGGCTGTGGCTGTGGCTGTGGCTGTGGCTGTGGCTGCCCCTTCCAGGCCACAGAGTCTCTGCCATAGGAGTACCTGGGCAAGATGGGTTTTTGTCCCCTTTCTCTGTGAAAACAGATGTCTAAGCGCCTGGTAACTCTGCCAGGCAGAACCTGCCAGGAGCAGAAAAGATACAGCAGACACAGTCCCTCACACAGAGGCGGAACCTTGGGCTTCGTGACCTCAGAGGCCGGGTTAAGGAGGACCAAGCTGCATTGTTGAACCCTGACTTCTGACTCTCTGAACTCCCTCAGCCTTGTGCTCAGGTGTCTTCCAAAGCTTAATTAACTGACAGCTGTTAAACGCCTTGAGCTAGAGAAATATAACAATAAACCGCACTTCTCAGGAAGCAGAGTCGCAGCACCAGCCTTCCTTCCAGCTAGGAATCTAGGTCAGAATCCAGGATCAGTCGCTAATGTTAGTATGTGGGCTAGATTCTCAGCAAAGCTAAAATAGCCTTTGGATTTCCTATTGTTTGGACTGACTACCGTAGGAGGGGGGACAAAAAAACCCACTTTTTAAAAAGATGGGTGTGGCGCCCGCACCACGGTACTGAGTCGAGGGGGAGAAGCTGCAGATTTAACTCATGCACTCTCTCTCTCTCTCTCTCTCTCTCTCTCTCTCTCTCTCTCTCTCTCTCTCTCTCTCTCACACACACACACACACACACACACACACACACACACACACACACAAAATAACACAGCGGGTCCTTTGTGCTAAGAGAGCAGCAGCCGCAGCAGCAGCAGCAGCAGCAGCAGCAGCAGCAGCAGCAGCAGCAGCAGCAGCCACAGCAGTGGTTTATTCTTCTTTCTCCCAGAGTTCCAAAGAGCCTTCTTATAGGCAGCAAAACAGGAATCCTCCTCCCACGTGAAACCCCTCAAGAGGTAATCGCACACAGGAGGAAAAGTCTCGAGGAAGGGAGGTGTGTGTTCTCAGAGCAGTAAACACAACTAGCTAACCAAGATAAACACAGACATGGAAGCTGCTAGAAACAGGACATGAAACAGCAAGACAGGCAGGCAGCCCAGTCGGGCCTGGTTCCTACAGATGGGTCATATATATATGACCATATATATATATATGAGCTAGCCTTGAACTCACCGTCTAGCTGAGAATAACCCCTGAGTTTCCAATGCCATCGCCTCCAGTTTGTGCCACGCCAGGGATGGAACACGGGATTTCATCATGCATGCTAGGCAAGCACTCTGCCAATTATTTTATATTTAGTGTTATTACGGCTTAAATCTGAAACGTGGCACACAGGCCCATGTTTGTTTCCTGGCTGTTTTGAGAGACTATGGAGGTTTTAGAGCCATGTCGGCTTGGCCCCAGGCAGGCACTGGTTCAGGCTGCGGTCGGCTTTCTGTCTACAACAATATGAGGAATTCTTTTTTTTACAATGGACTCCGGCAGCCATGAACTGGGCCATGTCTTCCAAACTGTGGTGGGTTAAGAATGTCTGAAATCACGAGGCAAATAAACTTTTCCTCGCACAGTTGTTCTGTCAGGTATTTTGGCTCTGCAAAGCAAAACAGCTAAGAAACACAACACGGTCCCCATCCAACCTCTAAATCTCTGTCCACGGGGTTTCTCTCCCCGCAGAGCCCTTTCCGGTCCACGTTGCGCCTTCATCCCTCCTACCGTCGTCGTCTGCAAGCTAATGGGAACGCGTTTATTTCGAGGCATCAATAGCCATGTTCCAGGTTCTCCGCAACCAAAGACGCTCACTTCCTGCAGCGCTCCCCTACTCACTCCTGGACAGCTGTCTTTCCACTCCACAGCAAAAGGCCTCCATCTCACTCCTCTGTCTTAGTTTCCTTTCTGTTGCTGAAATAAGACACCACAACCAGGTCTGGAGAGATGGCTCAGCGGGTAAGAGCACTGCCTGCTCTTCCCGTGATCCTGAGTTCAATTCCCAACAACCACATGGTGGCTCACAACCATTCATACTGGACGCCCTCTTCCGGCATGCATATGGTGGGGAGAAGATGCCACCGGGCTCTTCTTCAGTCCGCTCTCCACTACATATATGCATTTTTTTTTGAGACAGGGTCTCTCACCCTAAGGCTAAAGGTTTAATAACACCTGCCTTAAAGCCATACGCCAATGAACTTTCTCCTCATGAGGATAGTAGTCTGCTGTGGCTAAAGGGAGGAAAAAAAATAATTGCCCATACTGGAGAAATGCCATGATACAGGAAGGTGCAGACACCATCCCCTGAGAGCTGCGGGCTACACTCTGGGCCTAAGAGCGGCTCTTCCTGCTGTTGCCCAGCTGACTGACCTCGAGCCTGCGCATGTCAGGTCCTATCTTCTCACACAGAGCATGCCAGGTCCTATCTTGTCACACAGACTCAAGTCTCAGAAAAATGAGATCCAGCGCCCCAGTCCCTCACAAACTCTAAAGGACCACACAGTGCCATATCCCATGGCTTGAGTCCCACTGTTCCCACAGCCTCCCTACTGCGCCCGCCCGGCCAACATCTGCGGTAGCCGGAGACAAATAGCAGCAACTTTACCTCAGCTGCTGCTGGAAACGAACCATAGATTAAAGCCTCTGGAAGTCAAAAAGCCGGCCCCAGACAAAACACTCCAGTGTGACAGGCAGCATGAATTACCCGCTAAGACGCAGTGACAGTCGGCAATGTTGTTCCCATCACTCTCCCCCTTGGGAAGACAAGGAAAACACATTGTTTCTGGGAGGGGAGAGGCAGGGAAACCATTTTTCCCCCTCAGCAGACCATGGGGAGCCATGGAAAGATGGTGAACTTGGGAGGCAGGCCTGGCACTCACTCATTTCAAGAGCCCCTGGGAGAGGAAATAAACAGCCAGACTTTCAACGTTCTTATCAGAGTGCAGGAAGTTAACAGCGCTGACCCAGCACTGGACCTTTCCTTCCCTGTGTGACAGGATGGAAAGATTCTTCAAGGAACACAGTGAGAAATGGCTTTGGAAGGGATGGGGGTGGGGGTACCAAAACCACACCTACAGAACTCATAAAATCTCATTCTTGTTAAGAACAAGCCACCAGCCGGGCGTGGTGGCGTATGCCTTTAATCCCAGCACTAGGGAAGGAGAGGCAGGCAGATCTCTGTGAATTCGAGGCCAGCCTGATCTACAGAGCGAGTCCAGGACAGCCAAGGCTACACAGAGAGACCCTGTCTCGAAACACACACACACACACACACACACACACACACACACACACACACACACACAAAGAGAGAGAGAAAGAAAGAAAAACAAGCCACCACTAAAAATAAATAAATAAACAAAAAGAACAACCATTATCTCTTCTTTCTTTTTTCTTTTGGTTTTTTGAGACAGGGTTTCTCTGTATAGCCTTGCCTGTCCTGGACTAGATTTGTAGACGACGCTGGCCTCAAGCTCAAGAGATTCTTCTGCCTCTGCCTCTCCAAATGCTGGGGGATATCCATATATATATGTGTATATGTGTGTGTGTGTGTGTGTGTGTGTGTGTGTGTGTGTGTGTGTGTGTTATTTCATGTGCATTGATGTGAGGGTGTCAGATCCCTTGGAACTGGAATTACAGACAGTTGTGAGCTGCCATGTGAGTGCTGGGAACTGAACCCCAGTCCTTTGGAAGAGCAAACAGTGCTCTTAACCACTGAGCCATCTGTCCAGCTCAGTTATCTCTTTCTTAATCTTATCAAATGTGAAAGAAGCTCTATATGAGGCTACTTGGAAACCCGCCCACCCCCCCTTTTGTTTCTGTCCAGAATAGGTCACTTGGGTGAATGTGGTGGTATTTGCAGACACCACAGCAGAATGTATTGGAGGAGCTGGAATTCAGGGATTCTGGCCTGGGCTGCAGACACCAGTCCACAGTAGAGAGGAACCCAGGTATCTGGACATTTTACAATGAAGAGTGCAAGCCAACCAGTTCCTCCAAAATAAAAGCATCAACATTTTCTCAGCCTTTTTTTTCCCCCTCCATTTGTTTGTCTGTGGTTTTGTTTGCATAAAGTCCAAGCTAGCCATGAACTCATCACGATGTAGCCCAAGCTGGTCAGGAACTCATGAGGTAACCCAGACTGGCTTCAAACTTTCAGTCCTCCTGCCTCAACTTTCCCTAGTGCTGTGACTCAAGTTAGTGCACCTTGCAGGGCTAAGGATATATTTTCACTTTTAATCGGGTTATTAAATATTTATTTGTGCATTGTTTGCCTGCTCGTGTATATGTGCACATGCCAGAGTGCATATGAAGTCAGAGGACAACTTATGGCCCCTCCCACCATGAGTCCCCAGGGACTGTGCTCAGGGTGCCAGAATTAGCAATAAGCATCCTTAGCCACTGAGCTGTCTCTCCTGCCCGTGGTGTGTTTTTAACTGGTTATTATGCATGTATGTTCTTGTTGCCTTTTCGGCGTGTAATTATATTCAAGGCACTTGCAAGGCCCTATGGCGATTGCTCTGCCCCCCAACCCCCACCCCACCCCCTCTGTCTCTATCTATCTTCCATTCAAATGAAAATAATTTTTCACAGATCCTGGTCCCATCTCCCCATAGAGAACATTTGTGCTCTTCAAGATGCTGCTTGGCCCCCCCAGCTTCTGATAGAGACCAGCTCAGCTGTTCCTAACCAGGTTATGGATGTCTCGGAGCCAACACAAATCTCAAATCTTCTTCAAGTCTGTTGAGCCTGACAGGGTCGTTTTTCTTAATGTTTCAGTTTCTTGTGAGGCCGTCTTTGGCTTGATGGCTTTATTCAAGGTTCCTCCCGAACAGGACAGATGGCTGCTCTGGTTTTGGTATGAGCCCTTGGTCACCTGTCCCTTAATCTTCATATTTTTACTTTACGTGGAAGTTAAGCCTTGCTGTCCGTGAAATCCATATCTTTACTCTCCTTGTGAAACAGGTGCCTGTGTGTTAACACAGAGCCGAGACACATCTCCATTTTCATTTAAGACCTGTCGCTTTGTATTTTCTTTGACCTGTGAGAGATTGAGTTGCTAGAAAGATCTGTCGGGCTCTATTGTTTCTTCTGATCATTGTTTTATTTTGGTTTTATTCTCTGTGCTTCTCTCTTAGGGGAAAAAAAGCTTTATTAAATATAACTTAATAAAACCCTGTTCGATGCGCCTAGCATATTCCCAGAGTTAGACAACCATAAATTTTAGAAAATTTTCATCACTCAAAAAAAAAAAAAAACTAAACTACACACCCAATTTCCTCCCTTACAGCCCTAGGGAAACCACCTGTCCCAGTTTGCTTTCTACTGCTGTTGACGAACACTATGAACAAAGGCGACTTGGGGAGGAAAGGGTTTGTTCACGTTAGAGCAGCGTACAGCCCATCAGCAAGGGAAGCCAGTAACTCAAACAGGGCTGGGACATAAAGTCAGGGCGGAAGCAGAGGCCCTGGAGGAACGCTGCTCACTGGCTCACATTCATCTTCCTTTAACAACTGAAAGTGACCCACCCAGGGATGGACCATCCCACAGTGGGTTGATCATTAATCAAGAAAATACCCCCAAGACTTGCCTACAGGCCAATCTGATGGAGGCATTTTCTCAACTGAGTTTCCCTCCTCCCAGATGACCCTTGTTTGTGTCAAGTTGACAAAAAACCTGCCTGCCAGCTGCCAATCCAATGTCTCCTGTAGATTCACTTGACTTGACTATTTTATAGAAATGGGGCATGTACAATATGTAGAATATTGCTTTGATTTCTTTTATTTGGTGTATTTTCCAAAAACTCACCCATTGTGTTGTATACATTAGTATTTTGCTGTTCTTCACTGTCAAATAGTGTTTTGTGGATAGACCACATTTTCCTAACCCACTCATTGATGGCTCTTTCAGTATTCATTGGGGACTGTTATATATAATGTTGCTGTGAGCATTCAAGTGCAAATTGTTGTAGAGACTCAGAAATGGGCTTTCTAGGTTACTTCTTGCATTTTTTTGAGAAACATGTTTCTCCAAACTCTTACGAGGTCATTTTCACCCAGTGCTCATGAAATTCTGCCAGCTCTTTATTAAGCAAGCATCGAGAAGTGTTTAGGAAGTCATTACTTAGCTGTGGCGGCAAGTTAAGTCCCAACATTTCGATGACTCAACGTGTTCAAAGTTTATTTCTGCCCTGCCTGCCAATGGGAAGTCACTGGCTGGCATGTGGCTCCTCCCAGGTGGTAATTGGGAGATGCCAGCACATCTGCTTCTGCAAACACACAGGCGCAGATCGTCCCATGGGTGAGAAGCAATCTCATCCCTCCGACTCAATGCAAGTCGAACTGGAAACCCCGACTTTGTCAGGATAAGCAGCCGCTCCCGGATGCGACTTCACGGCACGCTAAAGCAATTTCAAAATGTCACTGGCCAGCTGGCTGACTGCCACATGTGGGTTTCCGCGAGGGCTGTATAAGCTGGAAACTCGTGGCACAGGACGAACGGGGAATCTATGCCAGGAGCCCAGTGCAGATGGGGGAGGGGGGGCGTCATTCCTTTCCGTTTGTCTTCTGCTTACAAAGGAATTGTCCCTGGGTCCAACCGAATGCCAAGATACAGGTAGGGACTGTTAAGTGGGATCTGTGAACTTGGGATCACATCTCTTGTCTAAAACCCCGCGTCGGTATATTCCTTGATGCCATACCTACTGCTCCTGTGGAAAGGCCAGCTGTGGATCTTTGCATTTGGGGAGTTATCTAATTGGTCTTCTCTAGTAATAAAATAGATCCCTTCCTCTTCTCAGTAGGACTGTGAATCAAAGCATTCCCCTGCCTCTAACCTCAGGATGGACCTTTGTCCCACAGTACCTCACAGTGACCTTTCTGCCTGGAATTTGAACCCAAAGTAAGGTGACACAAAAATAGACACACCCAGAGGTCAGGGTCCTGAAGAGATATTGTCCAGTCCTTTCTGCTCCTGACATCTTAAAATGCTGCCGTCCTAGTTTTCTGGACTCGGCGAGTTGCCCCAGATCCTTACACAAAAGCCCTGCTTAATTAAGTCAGTGTTGGCCTCTTGTCCCTTGCAACAAAGAATCCCAACTAATACTCCACCTAAGGCAGGAACCCGAGAATCCTTCTAACACCTCTTTTGATCTTTTACATTCAAGTCCTATAGACTCTACAACCTGTGCGGCTTTCAGATCTGTCTCCTTTCTCAGCTAACTCCATCGCTGTAGTTCGGATTCTTGGCATTATCTGCCTGAACTTCAATAGATCCCTTTCCTACTATTTCTCTGTTCCCATAGAAACTTTCCTAAAGTACAAATAACAGGTTTTAGGCATTATAATAGCAGCATGGCTGCCGTGGAATTATGCGCCCTTAGCATACTTGCTGGTGGACCGGATCTGTCCCATGCATTCTCAAGGGTAATTTGACTACCCACATCAAGAGCCAGTACAAACATAATGCCATCTCTGACTCAACACCACTTGGTTGCAAGCATTATTTTGCCACTAAAGAAACAGACTCACATGCAAAGATTTAGACCTGAAAATGTTCTCTGAAATAATCATCTATTCGTTCACTGGATAAGTATCGAATGTCTACTCTATGCCAATGCTATGATTGCTACTCAAGACAACAAAATTATTGGGGGCACAAAATTAATAAAATAGTTAGAGAGAGCATATTAAATCAATAGTCATGGTGGCATGGCGTGAGTCTATGCCATCATTAAATGCCATATTTTAGGGGACTATTTAATGGTACTAGGGGAATATTTAATGGTACTAGGGGAATATTTAATGGTACTGGCAAACTTACATTAAGGGGTGAAGGGGACCATTATAGTAAGTATATTTTATATACATACTGAAACCCATTTAAAAGGAAGAAATGTTACACACACAGCAAAATATTAACAATGGTAAACTGTATCAATGTGACAGATATATTTTTAAATCTTAGCCGGGCATGGTGGTACATGCCTTTAATTCCAGCACTCAGGAGGCAGAAGGCAGGTGAATCGCTGTTAGTTCATGGCCAGCCTGGTCTACAAAGCAAGTCCAGGACAGCCAAGGCTACACAAAGAAACCCTGTCTCAAAAAAAAAAAAAAAAGAAAAAGAAAAAGAAAAAGAAAAAAAAATCTTCACCTCTTGTGGTTATGGAAGGCTCAACTAGATAGTCCAAAATGATTTCCTCCCAAATTTTCATATCCCTCATCATATCAGCAACGTTCATTTCACCATAGAAGGTAAAATACATACATACATACATACATACATACATACATACATACATACACACATATTCAAGGTTACAGAGATTGGAACATAGGGGCATTTTAGGAGTGAAAATCATGTGATTCAGAAAAGGTCACAGTGACAAGGGGACACTCAAGTACGGTCTTAGCACTCTCCATACCTGTGGCAATCACAGAGTTGTCCAGGCAAAATAGTTCACAAACAGCTGATGCAAGCGTCTCATCTCTGGGAAACCCTGCTGTACCCACTCCATCCTGCGGTGAGTTATTTGTGGCCAAGCTGTGACTCTGTATGCCATTCTTGTCCAATAATAAGTTTGTGTTTACGTATGGGTGTTTCCCTATAGCTTGTGTTTATGTATGGGTGTTTCCCTATAGTTTGTGTTTACGTATGGGTGTTTCCCTATAGCTTGCAAATGTCTTCACGACAAAGGCAATGAGTTGACCCCCACCACCACCAGCAGCCTGCACCCTGCCAGACAATAGTAAGTGCCCAATGAGGAGCTGATAAGCACTTGATTATATAAACGAGACCTGGTCTTAGAACCAAAGATGAATTCCAACTCCGCGTCTCCCACTCAGCAGTTACAGAGTAATTGGCAAGGTTTCAAATCCTTCTGCAGCCTCTTTTCTCATCTGTGAATGGGATGACAGCGATGCCGCTTGCCTGCTAGGATTAATTTGGGAATTCTAATAAGGATAAGAATATGTAAGATGTCTGGTGTTTGGCTTACGGTGGGAATTTCATTAAATCACATAAAGCAGTGTTGTATAATATTGGGGGTGACAAGCAGTTCACGGAAGAGAGGTTACTGAAGAGGTGTCCCTAGTCACTTAAAATCAAGGCGAGCTCAGTGCATACTCAGCGCAAACGCTACCACCCTGGCTCATAGGGCTTTGGCCTCTGTTGGCAGAGTTCTTTGTCTCGCTCATACTGTGATCCCTCTGGGGCCCAGAGCGTGCTTGTTTCATGGATGTAGGAAGTGTTCACTGTACCACCAAAAACTCAAAGGTCCACAGATCACCAGACAGGCTCATTTCAAGAGGAAAAACAAAGGAAAGTGAAGGTCCTGGCGAGAGGCTGGAGGGGTGTGTACTCAGGGAAAGGTAAAGATGAGACTTGCTTCAAAAAGCCCTTTGGCAGTATGACCGCACTTCAGGGGACATGGTATTTTCACAAGATGCCCCCCATTCTCCACGCAGTCTCTATGGGCAACAACACTGCTTTTGTCTGTGAAGTGTGCCGACACACCACTCTGCTCTCCCACAGTGCCAAGACATCCTCTGACACCTGTGCAGCTCCGGTCAGGAACATGCACGCACATCTATGTCGAGAGACAGACAGCAAGCACAGGAGCAACAATGACATCTCTGGAAGTTTCCATTTGCTTCCCAACCATCACATCCATCGTCTCAAGACTGTGAGCTGTGAGTCTGTTGTGTCTTAGAACATGTGAGATTAGCAGTAAGACTCTCAGGCCCGGTATCTTACTTGTTTCTCTGTCAGCTCACTTGTTTCGTGTCAGCTCACGGTTTCTGAGGGTTCTCGTCCATCCTTGTAGGGAAGAGATGGTAACAGCTGAGGAAGGTGGTTGGCAAGAGGCTGGCGGGTCACCCTGTATCCTCACTCAGGAAGTGAACAGAAGTGGGGCTTATTGGCTCTCTTTCTTAACAATTAAACTTTATTATACAACCCAGCTAGCTTATACAAGAGGGAAAAAAGGTTAAAGGGAAAAAAGAGTGAACCTTCCAGTGTCCGGTCCATGGGATGGGTCCCTCGGTGTCTCTGGCCTGTGCGCTGGTCCGGCCTGTTCGCTGATCCTCTTTCCGATCCACATGTGCTCAAGCCCAGTCTCAACCTGTTGTCCTCTCTCTGTCCCCTCCGCTTGCCTGTCTGTCACATGCCAAGGGTGGTCTCCCTCTCCCATTGAGGGTCGATTAGAAACACAATAGTCCAGGTGGAGTCCCCAGGTCCGCTTCCTGAGTTCCAGGCCCAGGACGGCTCCACCTAGTCTCTCTTAAGGTTCATCTCAGGGAGTATCCGTGGTGTGTCCAAGGGCAAAGCCCACCAAGACTGCTTTCACCTGTGACAAAGCTTACAATCCTTCCCACAGGGGGGCTGGGACACAAAGCCTCAAAGCCCATGCCTAGTACCCCTCCACCAGTGAGGTTCTACGCCTTAAAGCTTCCACAAGCATCCCCAACAGCTCCACTAGCTGAAGACCACGTGCTCAAACGCGTGACACCCAGGTGCCTCACAGGGGTGCTTCTCACTCAAACCACATCTGGGGTATACGTTGACACCACGTCAAATTTACCTGTTCATTTCTACGCAGTGAGGTTCTCAGGGTCAACTCTTATCTGTCCCTCAACAGCGAGAGAGCCTTTTCTGGATGGGATAGCATAGACACTGTTGTCACGTATAGTAGTATCTGGCTTGCTGTTCTCATTTCTCCCTGGCCTGCTAAGAGGCCACTCACAGGCCTGTGGCCCTACATCTGGCCCTTTGCTGTGGAGGTGACACAGGCAGCTCCAGTAGATCCAGGAGTCAGGCGGCTTGTGGCAACAAATGTGGGGGCCAGGTACTATGATGTCCCAGGTCTTGCCCAGGTGCCTAAGCTACCTGCATCCCACCTGCTCTAGCCTGGAGCTGACTTTGGCTTTCCTCACTGACCTCTGACCTCCTGCTAAACACATCTTTTCCCGCCATTGTCACATTTTCTTGGAGACGCAGCTCGAATTCTCTTTCCTGTTTGTCCTGGACACCGGTAAGAGTTCAGGAATGACAGGGAAGGACAATGTGGCCGTGGAGTCTGTAAGGACTGGTCTGGCCTATTTTGAAATTTAAATTTGGGTTTAAGTCATAAAAGGGCAATAAAAACCTTACGCTAAATAAGGAAAAGGATTTCATCCAGGGGCCTAATCCCTGTCCCGTTCTGCTCGACTTCGCTCCTTCATTATGCTTGTATAATACAGTATGGTTTCTACTGAGTGTTTCCTTCCTGTTTTTACACTTATTCTTGCTCCACTGACTTTATTATCGGCAGAATTTTGCCGTATTTTTTTTTACACAGCCATAAATACTATTCAATTCAACAAATGCATACAAATGGTTTCCATTAGAATTTTAATCTACTCTCCAAATGAAAGAAAAGCTTAATATAAATCTTTTTAAATTACCAGAACGTAAATCCAGACAGGGACAGCTCCACCTAGACTACGCACATGGGGTCACATCCTGCTGTCCTCGCTCATAAATTAATTGAGGTCTCTCGCCGCCGTAAACGAACAGTGCATTCTGGAAAGATCATATCTGTCAAGATTGCAGATTGCTTTCTCTCCGACTTTGTAAAAGTCACAGCTTACAATACCTTCATTATGCCGATGAGAATGGCTGTCTCCCCAACTGGAAAGAAATAGGTGTTTTGTTCTGTTGGACCAAGATTTACAGAATGCAATTTTCCTCCATGCAGGGGATATGACAAACCTACTGGAAAAAAAAATGTCATTTCACAACTTCTTTCATTTCATCACCTTTTTTTTCACGGTGAGATGTAGATGCTTCCCCTGTGTGAACGGGCTGCGGTGACATTTAATGGCTAAGTGAGGTAGTCACCGGTGAGTGAAGGCACCTTTCCAAGGGGCTAAGCTGCAGAGAGTTCGGGCACCTCACTTCTTCAGCTCCCTGTCTGGAAAGGTCCCTGGACCTGCTGCAGAGGGAAGGAAGGCATCGCTGAGCCATCGTTGAGGACTTGAACATGAGGATGCACTTGAGTCTTGACAGTCCTGAGAACTGCTGAAGTGGCCTCAGTTTCCCACGTGGTTTGTGAATCCCGCCATCCCAGCCTGCCTACTCTGCCCTTGGCCAACAGTGGCTCTCCTTTGCAGGAGGACAACTGAAGGGCAGAGTTGGAGCTTAGTTTTTTTTCTCTCTCTAGTTTCTCGTGTCATAACCTAACGCTGTCTAGTGGAGCTTCTGCATATTAAATCACCTTTTAGCAACTGGGAGGCAGCTAGGGTGATGTGTGGAGGGAGGGCCCCTTATGTAAATGTGTGATGCCTGACACGACCCCACTGAGAAGGAAGGTCAAGATGAACTGAGAGACCAGGGGTCAGTAAACCCCGGGAAGCATCACTCTGAACAGCTACTTCCTCCTCCTTGAGCCAAGAGCCACTGTTCTGGCCTCTTCATCTATGGCTGGCCCATCCCAGACCTGTCACCACTTGGGCTCTGGGCTTTGGTTGGTGAGAAATCCAAGGAGGTGTGAGGAGGGGGTCAGGAATTCTGCTTTGGGTTCTGAGAGCTGCTATGAGCTTTGCATAGCAGAGAGAAAGAGAAGAAGCAGGCAGCAAGGACAAAAAAAAAGGGTGTGTGTGTGTGTGTGTGTGTGTGTGTGTGTGTGTGATCTCTTCCACCCAGGAGGCAGGGGCAAGTCAGGTCCCAGGTGACAACCATCCTGCAGGAAGGTTTCCCACCTGGGCGGCTGCAGGGTGCAGGAAGGGCAAGATGGTGTCCTGGAGGGGTGGTGCTCCCATAGGCTGGTGAGATTTCTGCACGTCTTTCTACAAATGATGCTCTCTATCCACATAAAGTGGTGTAATAGCCTCTTCGCTTCCTGAGTGGTGCTGGCGGCTGGAGTGCTTATTTCTTGATTCTTAGCCCATTTGCTTCCCATTAGCAGTAATCCCAAGCCTGAAAACTCCAATCACTAGGTGATAATAGAAAGGCTGCTCTGCTGGAGTCCTGTGCGTAGCCATGAGCCTTTATGCTTGTGCCACAAGGGCCAAGGGGAGCAGGGGGCCATCTGTGCATTGCAGGGTCCTAGGGAGCTGGTAGAAACTGGCCCCATGTTCCTGAGAGAGTTTGGGATGCAGAGAAAGAGAGAGAGAGAGAGAGAGAGAGAGAGAGAGAGAGAGAGAGAGAGAGAGAGAAGACATGGGTTAGAGTGCAGGACGCCAGTGTATACAAGGAATGGACATACTATGAGTTGAATTGCATCCCCCACCCCCACCCCCACCCCCTGCCACCAATTCAGTCGAAGCCCCAGTGTGACGGCATTTGGGTGGGAGATTGTTGGGGTTAAATGAAATCATAAGAGAACTGTCATCACAATGAGGTTAGTGACCATTATGTTTGAATCTGCACTGCCCCTCAAGGGTCCATGCTTTGAGTATTATGCCTGGTGGTATCTCGGCGGGGACTGGGGAATCTTCTGGAAATGGCATCTGTCCAGGTAGGTTACTAGGGCTGGGCCTTTGAAGTGCGTGTTTGTCAGGGCAACCAGGCTTTCCCCGGTTAGCTAACACGATAGACAGGCAACTCCGACAAGGGCTATTGGCATGCTGCAAAGAGTAGGGCTGTGTGGCCATAGTTCATGAGGGCGGATGCTTCAACGGTCCCAGGCTGGCACTGAAGGCCTGGACGACTCCTAGGAAAGCAGTGCTCCTCACTCCCCGTGGAAAGGCTAAGACACTCTCCGTGAAGAATGGCCGCAGTAAGGACAGCAACAGGGTAGGTAGACTTCCCAGAGAGGAACAGAGACAGGCAAGCAGAACAGCACTGCGCTCTCCTCACACCTCCACTGTTGCAAGGTCTGATCCATTCAGTCTTTCTCCTTCTGCTAACCCTTCAGGGAAACACTCCCAGGCCCACCCAGAGGCGTGTCTTAGCTTGGGACCTACTTCTGTTATGCTCTCTGCTCGAGGGGGGGGGGGAACCCACAGGGATGTGATCAGCTCCTGTGACGTCACTTCCTCCACCTCTCTCACAGAGAGCTGTGTCGCTCCTCGCCATAGCCTTCCCTACCGATGACCGGAAGCCCCTGTGAAACTGTTGAGCCCAGATAAGCTTTCCTCTCCTGCGTTGTGCTTGTCAGCTACTGTATATAGTCACAGCAATGCAAAAGTGACTGGTATAAGTGCCCTTGTAGCAGACAAGAGAGCTTGTCACGTGACCGCACGGGAAGGGCAGGACCTACCTGGCTATGATGACACCCTGATCTCAGGCTTTCCAGCCTTCAGAACTGTGAGCAGATGTCTGTTGGTGACGCCTGCTCTATTGGAACAGCTTAAGCTGACTAAGACAGTTAGATAAAGAGCAGTCGTGAGGTCAGAATCACGTGAGGCCATGGAGAACTGACCCCAGTTCTCCTTAGCCATTCTACAGGCCAAGGCAGCTGTGGCCGGAAGCATCACACACGACCCACTAAGCCTTCCTGAGTGTTCACTTGAGCAGCGCTAACCATATGCATATTGGTGTGGAACCAGCCCCTCTCTTTTCATCGTGTAGAAATGAAACTTAGCCCATTAAACAACTCTTCGTTCCCTGCCACTCTTTCCAGCCAACATTCCTTTTGCCTCTATGAGTTGCCTTCTTTCCGTACCTCTTAAAAGTGGAGTCAGGAAATATTTACCCTTCAGGAACTGCTTCTTTCGCTTAGCGTAATGTTCTGCAGCCAGTGGGACTTCTTTCTTTCTTAAGACTGAATAATATTCCTTTGCAGGTATATGACACAGTTTGCTTACCCAGCCATCCCTGGAGGAACACCCAGGTGACTTCTGCCCCATGGGGGGTGAGGTGGCCCGCTTTATAAACTGCAGGCATTATACCATTCTGCAAATCTAGTATCTGCTTCCTTACTGCATTTAGGACCTCCTAAGGTGCCCCACCCCTCAGCAACCAACTTCTTACAGCTGGGTCAGCGCTTACCCTGGCTGAATTTCTTAACTGTCTGTCCATATGTTCAAAGACAGGATGCTAAGCTCCAATGTTCTCCAATAGCAACTCTGTGGAATGTTGGCTACCTGCAGCAACAAAGTTACAGAGAGAATACTGGAAGTCTAAATGCCAAGACTCGCATTTCTAGAGCCTGCTAGCTTGGCCAGTGCTTCTCTCAAAGTGGAAACCTGCCAACCCACAGTCCAGGGACACTGACAACTCACTTGGCCGCGGAGCAACGTCACAGCTGTGTCCAAGAGAGGAGAGGCAGGAGGAGCCGGGTAGCAGGCAGGAAGCCCACTCGGGGACAATGAGGCTCTTAAGAGTTCTGACTGAGCAGCAGCGGACTAAATTGAAACATCATCCCAATGCGGTGGAGTGATTGCATTGAAGCGCATTGGCAAAACATCAGACAGCAGGTAACATGGCTGCCTGCACAGGGAGACTCCAGCTGACTTCCTAATTGGGCCAAAGCTCCTCCAGTGTCCTCGAGTCCACTGACATCAGCACCAGTGGCTAAAACACTAATCCTTGAAACAATTAGCCTGTGTTGCCTAGGCAGCAGCCCATCCCTCCCTTGAAGCCATGGGTCTTACTCTTGGGATCAGCAGTAGCTTTGAGACCCACATTCAAGGCTGTGACCCTAGGTAGCTCGGAGCCTGCCTGTACCCTAACAAACCCTCACTGTCCATTTTGTTCCTCTCCACTTTAGGCTCTGACAGTTGAGGCTTAACCAAGGGGTCTGACGACAGGATTTTTTCATTCCGTGTTAATCCTTTCTGCGCATGCGCGCCATTCACTGCGCGTCTCAATTGGGGGGTGAGGGACGGGAGCATTTTTGAACCCTCTGCCTCCTGGTATCAAGTAAATGATGCTTCCACGGGGCAGTGAAGGTTGGATTGCCTTCACTGTTGATTGATTGGTTTGGGCTTTTCGAGAAAGAGTCTATGTAGTTGAGGCCGGCCTGGAACTCACCATCTTCCTCACTTGGCATTGGGAGTGCCTGGGATCCCAGGTGACAATTTTTTAATACCACTCTGCATTTCTTCCACCTTGCTTGTCCTGAATCTGACCAGGGGACTGCTGCAGCCACTACCCCCTGGAGATAGAGTGGGAGCAAAAGGGGAGACCTAGTGGTCGTTAGACTTCCGTTTGCTGGAATCCATGAAAACGCTGGTGCACCCCTCCCCCACCCCCTCCCTCTTGGAAGGAAGGGCTGAACTTGCCCGGTCCTCCCCATTTCTGTCTCTTCTAATAACGCACAGGAATCAAGGTCACAAAACACACAAGCAACATGCTCACAGTATGGACTTTCTTCTAAGCAATACTTTTCTGATTCATTTTATTAAGAAATTAAATTGCTGATCCGTTTGAACTCTCATTAATAGATATTAAATATTGCTTATTATAAAAATGCTAATAAATCATTACTTTTTGTTGTTTTGTTGTTGTTGTTGTTTTAACTAACCACCAAATGGCTAACAAATTAAATTTAAATCATTAAGTCTGATATTCCTAGCGAGGGATCACAGGGGGTGGTCCATTAGAGAACCTGTTTTTATTTTGTTTGGTTTTAAACACAAAGAGCCCGTGCTGACTCCTGGCTCGCGCCTCCCTGGCTCCTTTCCAGGCAGCAGTGAGCATCTGTGGAACAGCTGACGGGGCAGGGACAACAGTCTGGAGGGTAGGGGGATACCTGGGCTGCAGTCTGTGACCTCAGCCTCATTAGTCCTCACTCTAACCAGCTGGGTTAACCAGCGCAGAAGCAAGCGCCGCTCAAGTGTTAATTGTCACGTTTCTTATAGCCCCTTCCAGGATTGCCACTGGTAATTAAAAGCTTCGCCACTACTGGGCACAGAAAGAACAACGGTTGTCTCTTTTCGAGGGAAAGGGCGCAGGAAGGGCAAGGCTTCCGGTTTTAATTCGAACTCAGGGCCATCGGATGGCAGCAGTTTGCCCCGGTCTTCTGAGTACGTCGCAGTCTTGAAATGCATTCTGTAACGTGACTTACAGCGCTGCCTCTTCTGCACGTTTGAACGCAAGAGCGCTAACAAGAAGGGTCCGTGCTACTCTTAATTTGTGAATCAATAATAGAATGTTTCATTTGTTCAGCTGCAGCAAACCACGACGGCCCAGTATATATCAAGTTGCTCTATTTATTTATTTTCCCCCTTTTCCTAATTCGACGATATTAATCACACTTTGTGTATCCACCGTAGTAGGGGAGATAGGACTACAGGTGAGAATAGGACTACAGCTGGAGTTCTATGACTGCAACTGTAAGCACCAAGCTAAAAAGAAGAGAGGTGTTTTGGGGAGATGGCTCGGCAGCTTGCCATGTAATTATGAGGACCTGAGTTCAGATCCCTCAAACCCATGAGGTAGGACACAGGAGCCTCCCTCTAAAATTCCAGCTTCCACAGTGAGGTGGGAGGTGGAGACGGGAGAATCGCTGGAAATCCGTGAGCCAGCTAGCCAGCAGTTTGCAGTCATAAACAAGAATTCTATTCCTGCATAGAAGGCTAGGACTAATCTGAGGCTGTCCTCTGACATCAGCATGCAGGCCATGGTGCGCGCGCACACACACACACACACACACACACACACACAGAGAGAGAGAGAGAGAGAGAGAGAGAGAGAGAGAGAGAGAGAGAGAGAGAGAGAGTGTGTTTCTGTTTTGTTTTGGAATCAGGGTTTCTCTGTGGAGCTCTGGCTGTCCTGGAACTAACTCTGTAGACCAGACTGGACTGGAACTCAGAGATCTGCCTGCCTCTGGAGTGCTGGGATTAAAGGCATGTCCCACCATACCTGGCAGAATTTTTTTTTTTAAGAGAAAAGATTTCTTTTTGCTCATTCCCTAGTTTGAGTCCATGGTTAGCTGGTTCCAAGGCAAAGCAGAAGCAGTACTTCCTGATAGGAGCACAGTGGTACTTCCTGGTAGGAGAGGAAGCAGTTTACTTCATTGTCACCAGGGAGCAAAGAGAGAAAGAAAGGATAGATGTCCGAGCTTCCTCCCACAAGCCCCACATCTTCCTGATAGCATCATTGGTGAAGAAATTTAAGACCCCAACTGCAGATATACCTAAATAGAAAGGGGCAGAGTCACCAATAAGTGGGTATTTCCAACACACCTTTCAGGCTGAAAACAGGCCACTACACAGCTCTACACACCCTCCCCGGCATCCATATTAGCAGAACTAATCCCAATATCATGTGTTTGCCTTTTTCACTATGTTGATATTAACACTGATGCAACAAAAACAAGGGTGAAAGAAAATGCCGGTGAATGCATTAAAACACGATTATCAAAAGCAGTGATATGGACTCTTAACTATTGCAGTTAGGGAAGGAAAGAATTTCCCTAAGGTGCTGGCTAAGCCTTGGAAGTGGAGCCATTAGCTTTTGAACACTCCCTGGGATGAAATGGGAAGCATGCCTAAAGCCCTTCTGTTAGGTGCCAAGCACAAAGGCTGTCTCAAGAAAAGCATTGTGAGGTTGTCTGAGTTACAAGCTAAACTAGCCAGTCTGTTCTGATGAGCTCACTGGGGATACTTGCAAAAGTGATTTTTTTAAAAAAAATGCCAAATAATTAAATGTGTTAATACTTAATAATCCATATAATTTGAACCAGTGTTTTTCAAAGAATCAACACACATTATAATGTCACTAATAGAAAAAAAAAAACATCAGTTAAACACACAGGGCTGGTGGGATGATGGCTCAGTAGACAAAGTAGGTATTGCGAAGCCTGATGACCTGAGTTCAATCCCCAGAATTCCACATTGCAGAAAAGAACGGACTCTGACAAGTTGTCCTCTGACTTCCACACATGTACCATGGCACAGGAATAAAACGTTTAAAATATATCTCACGGATTTCAGTGTAAGGCACTATGAAATATTCACTGGTGTACCTTCAAATCTCATGTCATTACTGACCACTATGAAAAGTTACTCATTTTGGTGCGGTTTCAAGGAATACCCACACTTTCCAAAGTACAGACAGTGTGTGACTGGTGTTACCCAATAACTGTGTAACTATAAATGAAAGCTGGGTGATTTATTAGAGAAGAGGTTTATTCAGCTCATCTCTGATAGCTGTAAAGTTTGAACAGGATAGCGCCTACACCTAGTGTCTCAACATAGCACAGGAAAAGAAAAAAAGGAAACCAGCCACTGGTAGATGCCCAGAGACAAGCTTGCTTTGTCAGTCTACTCACTCAAGAAGTAGTTCAGTCACAGGAGACATAACCCACCCCAAGGAGCCAGCATTTGTTACTTGCAAGGATAGTGATGTCCAAGTCTTATCATTCCCCACCAGACCACACTTCATGGGGGCCTCCCACCTGAACAGGTAACAACAAGGACCAAGCTGCTAGCACATGGACTTTTGAGATACAAACTATATCCATTAATGCCAGCCCAAACAGTGGGTTGTGACAGTTAGAAACCCAACTGGTTTCTATTACGTCGGACTGTCATGTGACTTTTGCTGGGAAGATGTAACCAAATATCTGTTCACCTTAAGTAAGGCACCAATGGGACACCAAAGAAAAGAAATCCGTCTAAATCTTGTTTGGTGAACCCATGAATTTATTTGGGTTACTTATAGGCTTTTAGGAGAGGAGTAGCTTCTAAGAGTATGAGTGACTCAAAGGCAGAGGCATCACTGAAAAGCTCACCCCAATTCACAAGGGTGTACCCCTGGAACTCTATGTACAAATTACAGGCAATTCCAAGGGTTGGAGAGACTCTCTTCCTAGCAGTTGTTATTACTTTGGTGGCACTAGGTGCGGTGGGGGTGGGGGTCTGTGAGTCTTGTAATTTCCCGAATTTCCTCTACCTTGTACGGTATAAGCTTTTCCCCTTCCTCCGAGAGGGACTATTTCAATCAAGAGGAAATGGGCACACAACACAAGACATTTTTGTTGTTGTTGTTGTTGTTTGAGACAGGGTTTTTCTGTGTTATATTAGCTGTCCTGGACTCCCTTTGTAGACCAAGCTAGCCTCGAACTCACAGTGATCCACCTGCCTCTGCCTCCCAAGTGCTGGGATTACAGGCATGTGCCACCATGCCCGGCTCAACACAGACATTTTTTAAAGCTACAAAAAAGCAAAGCAATGCAACTCTGCTTACTAAATATCTTTGGTTCTTCTGGATGAGCCAACAGTCCTTTTTCATTAAAAAAAAAATTAAAGTATTATTTGTGTTAGCATGCAAAAGCGTTGTCATAGTTACTTGAAATGAATTAAACACTTAAAACTTAAATTTTTAATGCACCACACACCAATATTTCTAATCTATATAAACAAAAGTCCACTGGTATTTTCAATAATTTTTAAGAGTGCAAAGGGACCATGAGACTAGAAGTTGAGAACTGCTGATTCCAAGGGATTCGCGCATAAGGGAGCAGGAGAAGCAGCTTCTGGAGAAACAACACCCCCCGTGGGAATGGCCTATATTAAAGAGGCTAAGGAGACATGACAGTAAAGGCAAGACCAGGCTCTAAATGAGACTGCACTTTGGAAATGCCACAAAGAAAATTATTTGGCCAAATTTATAAAGTCAATAAATACATTATGATGATATATGAAAACATCCTGTTTCTTAGGAAATACACACTATCTATCTAGGGGCCAAAGGGTGTGATGTAACTCAAACTCAAACTCAAAAAAAAAAAAAAGATGTGTATAAAATTCTTATGATGATCTAAAAATATAAGGTTTTCCACAAAGGAGTTTGAAAGTTAATGTAAAACACACACACACACACACACACACACACACACACACACACACACACACACACACAAAACCCTTATGAGATAGGCATCACTTTTCATCTCAGCAAATATTGTAAGTATGAGGATGTAAAGAGAAGGTGAGTAAAAAAAAAAAATCACACAATTTGACTGCTGCACAAAGGTCTATTAAAGGGTTTGCCGTGGCTCTTATCGTGCCTTATAGCTATTATTCACCTCCGTCTCCACAGAGCCTCCGTGACAGAACCTTGAATGCTAAGTAGCCTCTCAGCCTCCCTTGCAGCTAGGAGTAGCCGCATAAACCAGTTGTGACCAGTAAGATGGAAGCGGATATTTGCTGAGGGGTCCTGGGGAAGTTTTGCTTTCCTGACCGAAGCAGCAGGCAAGTAATTGAGATACCCAGACTCTAAAAAAACAAGTTTGTGGAGAAAAAAAAAATCAAGAAAAGCAGTGAAGGCAAAATAAAGGGGAAAAGCCTAGACCTTTGTTGACATCCTTGGACAGCTGGACCCACTTCTAGGCAAACACATAAAGCTGCACTTGGTGGCCTGTGAAGGAAGAGCCTCCTGCTGTTCAAGCCACTGAGCCGAGTGCCTGCTTTGCACGGCTGCACCCATTCCTGATGCCTGCTCACTCAAGGAGAAGGCAGGAGGAATAAAGCAAGAATCAGGCCACACAGCACTGTGGGAGAACGTGACTTCAAAACAAAATGCCTGCTTAAAACCTGGACCAAATGGCACCCTTAAATTCTTAAGCAATGCCGAGATGCAATCACTTTCATTAACAAAAGTTCAAATAAAAGGAGCACGCGACAGTCAGTGTTCTGTGGTGATTTAAGACACGGAGGGTTACAGCGGCTTCCAATCCGATGGGTTTCAGCACTAACATCACTCTGGGTGCTCTGCCAAGAGCATCCATTATTGCCAAATCCCTAATTCAAAACCATATATAAGAACACTTTTACTCAAACACAGAAGTTAAAAATAAGGCATTTAAATAGTAATCTTCCTTCTCTCGCGAAGATAAATGTACCCATTAACCTCAGATGCTAACAGGAAGATTTCCTTCTCTTATATTCTAAATGACAATTGTTTTCCTCCCCCCCCCCCCCCCCGCCCCAAACCATCCACTGGGAAATACACATTAAAAAAAAAAAAACCTAAACAACAACAAACAGACAAACATCAGGAGGTTGCCTCCTAAACAGCTGCTTCGCTGAATTAAGTTGATCAGGTTTGTAGCTTTTAGGTAGAGATATTAAAAACATGGATTCGACGGTGCAATGCCTGGTAAGGAGAGGTGATTACAGCGCGTCTTCTTGTGGTCCTGATCATCTAGTTAGAGCAGGAAGAGACAAACAGGAAGTGAAATGTTTCAACAGCATCTCCAGACAGTGGAAGAGATGTCATAAAACAGAACGAAGCCCCTTGCCAGGAAGACTGTTGGTAACACTATCTGTGGCAGGGTCTCCAAGAGGAAAAAAAATCAGCTAGAACGGGAAGTCTGAGGAATGTACAGAGAAGGCAGGACGCCACCTCAGTCCTGAAAGACGTACGTATAGATGGTCAAAGAACATATCCCGAGAGTCTAAGAAAGGCTGGTTTAAAAGCCAGGTGTGGTTTGGGGAGATGGCTAGTGCAAAAAGCTCTTGCTGTTTGCAACCTCCCCTAACAATCTAGCTATGGTGGAACACGCCTGTAACCGCTGGCAGGGGCAGGAGAGCGGAGACAGGGGGAGCCAGGAGGCTTACTGGCCAACCGACATAACTAAAATGGCTGAGCTCCAGGCTCAGCAAGCGCCTCCAACACAAGGAATAAGTGGAAAGCTGGAAAGGAATCCATCTAAGATTACTTTGGGCTCACACGCATGTATGCACAGGCAACCATGGCTGCACACATGTGCCCACAAATGTGTACCTACACGTACACACAGCTACAAAGAGCCAGGTGTGGTGTGTACATCCCCTATGATCCTAGAACTCAGGAATCGGTGGCAGTTGGATTTAGAGATGGAGGCCAGCCTGAGCTACACAGCAATTTCCACATTTAAAAAAAAAAAACCATCTCAAAACAATAATGAAACATAAGGTGGAAAACATGATGGCTTAAAGATAGTCTTTAGCAGAGATTACAGAAGGGGAGGGAGGGAAAGAGGAAGTGGGGGAGGATGCTCTCAGGTGCTCAGGGCTGAGGGAGAATATACAGGTGAAAGGGAAACTCAAGAGAACAGAGAGCAAAACATGTCGTGTGTGTTTGCAACGGGATGTTCTTCAGCCGGCAGAAGGGAGACACATCCAACACAGGCTATAACACAGATGAATCCTGAAGGAATCACGCTAAGTAAAACAGCCCATCACAAGATACTTCTGATCCCATTTACGTAACGGGTGATATCTGGAGTGGTCCAATTCATACAGAAATTATGGTGGTTGTTACCAGGGACCAGGGAGGAGTTAAAGGGAGTTTAGCTAAGGGATGTGGAGATGCAGCTTGGAAACCATTTGTTCCATCCTGGAGGTGGATGGAGCAAGGGCTGCACAAGAGAGCTGAGGTCAGTACCACAGAGCTTAAAGCTAGGGAAGACGACAAATTCTGTGCTACACATATTTCAGGGCAATGTTGTTGTTGTTGTCGTTGTTTTTCTATTACAAGGAATGACGGCAAGCAAGATGTGGACCTGGCTTAAGACGGAACACATTGCTCATGAGTGGAGATGTGGCCACTGACGAGCAAAACAAAGGCAAGGGTAATGTTTTTATATAAGGCTCTAGGCTGGAACCTTGGGCTCTACAAAGTAATTCCCTCCCCGTGGCAGTCTGAGTAAGTATGGCCCCCATAGATTCATGTGTTTGACTACTTGGCTCGTAGGGAGGGGCACATCAGGAGGTGTTACCTTGTTGGAGGAAGTGCGTCACTGTGGGAGCAGGCTTAGCGGTTTCCTATGCTCAAGCGATGCCTAGGGTGGCACACAGTCTCCTGCTGCCTTTGGATCAAGATGTAGAACTCTCAGCTCCTTCTCCAGCACCATGTCTGCCTGCATGCTGCCACGCTTCCCGCCATGATGATAATGGACTAAACTCTTGAAACTGTAAGCCAGCCCCAATTAAACGTTTTCCCCTTATTTATCTTATTATTCTTTAATTTAATTTTATTTTTAAAGATATATTTATTGTTATATATACAGTGTTCTGCCTGCACGTACAGGCTAGAAGAGGGCATCAGATCAAGGTGGTTATAAGCCACCATGTGGTTGCTGGGAATTGAACTCAGGACCTTAGGAAGAACAGTCAGGGCTCTTAACCTCTGAGCCATCTCTAGCCTCCAAATGTTTTCCTTCTTAAGAGTTGCCATAGAGCTGGGTGTGGTGGCACATGCCTTTAATCCCAGCACTTAGGAGGTAGCGACAAGCAGGTATCTGTGAGTTTGAGGCCAGCCTGGTCTATAAAGCAAGTCCAGGACAGCTGTGGTGACACAAAGAACCCCTGTCTCAAAAAACAAACAAATAAAACAAAACACCAAAACAAAACAAGAAAAGAGTTGCCGTGGAACCAGGCTCATGCCTGTAATCCCAGCACTCAGGGAGGCAGAGGCAGGCAGATCTCTGAGGCCAGACTGCTCTACAAAGTGAGTCCAGGACAGCCAAAGCTACACACACACACACACACACACACACACACACACACACACACACACACACACACACAAACTTGCCATGGTCATAGTGCCTCTTCACAACAAGGAAACCCTAAGACACTGCCCTAGTCACAGGCAGACAACACCTTTTTCCTTGCCCAAAAAAAGGACCTCTCTCTTGAGTTCTCTGTGGAAATATTTAACTCAATGTAATCAAAGACGAGAACTTTTAAAAGCCTTTGGCCTTCCTAAGAGCCAGGCTTCTGCAAAGAGACCTGGCTCTGAGGGATGGCACTATCAAGAGCAGACCGTGTCAAGTGCAGGTCACCAGTGCGTGGCTCAGGTGCCTGAAGCCCATTTATTCCGTGTGATAAAGAGGGTCGTGGAAGTGGGCTTCATCAATCCCACAGTCTGGCATGTGGCCGTCAGCAGCGGTTTGACGCCAAAGCGTCAGAGAATTCAATGCATGGTCAGCACAAGGTAACTGTTTGGAGAGTTCATCCCATACTCGGAAAAGATGGCGCTGTAACTCCATCGACAGGTCTGCAAGGGCGCTAGCTGGAATCCTAGAGCACGTCTCACAGAGCCCAGTGTGATAAACGTCATCAGGCCACAAAGTCCTGGGCCCTGGAGATATTTTCGCCTGCACCTCTGCAGCTAGTCACCTACACAGCTAATAATCACCACGGTTGCCGGATGACAAGTTTGCAGGCCTCACTTGAGTTCCGTCCTCCCACTGAGCCCAAGGTAGGCTGTCCTGCTGATTACTTACAAAACTACCGTTTGTAGAGCAGCCTTCCTGTTTTTAAAAACATCAGCTACAAACGATAAAGCTTGTCTACTACTGAAAACTAGAATATCTTTGCCCTGAATTCCTCTGAGACATTTACAAGGACTCATTATGCCCTGTACCTCAAACCCGTCCTAAGGTTTCTCTGTGTAGGCCTGGCTGTCCCAGAACTCAATCTGTCGACCAGGCTGACCTCAGAGAACTGCCTGCCTCTGCATTTGGAATGCTGGGATTAAAGGTATGTCCCACCAGAAAATATTTAGTCTCCCTATGCAGCGTAAGATGGACCTGAATTTGCCATAGTCCTGCCTCTACCTCCCAAGTGCTGGGATTACAGGTCTGTCCCTTCATTTGGCTTTGTCCTAAATATTTTCCATCCTCAGTTAGATACAGGCATCGGAAGATAGCCCTAGCACATAAGAACTTCAGATCACTGGACACAGGAGTTTGTTTTTCTTAATGAGGTTTTTTTCTGTGGTTTTGCTTGTCTTATTTTGTTTAGGAAACATGGCTAATTACATTAGATCATTTTCACTGCTGGGTCTTAGTCTTTCGAGACATGTGCAAAAAAGAGAGGGGAGCATATAAGATGTCAGAAAAAGAGTTCCTATCAATTCACTCTAACTTTTGCCTTTTAAAGTAGTTCCGCCAGCAGAGCAGTGAACGATGGTTTCCTCATTGTCGTTTATTAGCTGTGACAGGCAGCCACAGCGGCTCTCAGATACAGTCTCCCCTTCACCACAATTATCCTGAAATGCCTGCAAGGCAGAAGTGCTCGGAACACCCCCCTTCTGGGATGCTTTTCCCAAAGGCAACAGTTCAAAGCCACCCGCTACCAGCTGGGGCCTTGACATCCACAGGATCCCCTGCACAGGACAATTCCGCTCCTCTTGGAGTGATGGCAGAAGCGAAGGCATAATTACCTACAACCCAGTCAACCAGGCTCAGGCCCCCACATCCACAGCGCCAGCGCCTCACAAACAACCCAGCCGCCACCTGTCATTACCTTCCCTACAAGAGGAAAAGAAAAATGTGGTCTTTCACTACAATTAGATGTAACAAGCTGAGACAAAAAAAAAAAAAAAAAGAAAGAAAGAAAAGAAAAAAAGAATAACAGTATCAAAATTAAATAATGTAGTAATGATTTATTAGCCCCTAGACCTATCTGCAAACCTGACACAAAAATCACTGTGCTAACAAGGCTTGCAACTTACAACGTAGCCACGGAACATTGGAATGCATTTTCTATCTTTGTCTCTTTTCTGATTTCTTTCTTCTAGGTTCCTTTTGTCATATTTTGGAACAAACCGAGGACAAGGGGATTGGAGAAGAGAAATAAATTGAGGGGGAAAAATAGAGAGTCCTGAGGGGTACAGTGAGTGGAAGGGTTTGAGGCCTCAAGTATAGTGAGACGGAATAACCTGTGACCTACCAGATAGACTAGCCAGAGACAGACCTGTCAATCATATAGGCAAAGCAGAGACAGGCATGGGATCCAGATGGAAATAGAGCCTTTTCCTACTGCCAAAATCTAGCCACAAAGAGGCACCCCGGCCAGGGAGATGGCTCAGTTGGGGAAAATGGTGGCTGCTCAATCCCTTAAACTCATGCGAAAAACTAGACGTGACAGCATGCAGGTAAAGCTTCTCCCGTTTGCAGAGCCGTGGCAAGTACAAGAGAAACGCCTGCCTCAGAAAAAGGTGGAAGGAGAGACTGACGCAAGAGACTGTTCTCTGACCTCCACATGTGCACTGTGGCATGGTGCCCAGTGCTCCCCAACCCCAATTTTAAAAGACCACAGTGCAACAACACAAAACAAAACACCACCCCCTCAATCCTGGAAAGAACATGGCATTAATACTTTCAATAGTCTCTGAGCACAAGCCTGTGTAATACCCTTTGCAGACAATACAGAAACAACACAGAGAGCCAAGCATGTAACAGTGAACATGTTTTGGTGCTAGTACATTTTAATAAAATTTTCAATAATATTGGTAAGGAGCAAAATTACAAAAAAATGCCCCCAGAATACAAAGCTTAAAAAACAAAAACAAAACCCAAAAAAACAAAAAACAAAAAAACCCCTCAAGAGATGAAATAGGAAACCCTGAAGAAAGGAGCACCCCAAGAAAGGTTAACAGTCTCTACGAGAGCGAGCCCACTTCAAAGACGCTGGATGTGTCTAATAGCTAAACGAAATTAAAAACAGAGTGCAGACTGATGCATCCCCCAAAGGACACCGTCAGAAAGATGCTGCCTGTGTGGGTGAAGGCACAAGTGGGGTGCAATCGCCAGTGGGTCTGGAGTGGAGCGCCTCCAGCTGGAGAGTATGGCCCACAGTTCCCTTACAGGACAGGAATTAACGTGTACTCTGGTTGCAGGCTGCCCTTGGATAGGAACCATGTTGGCACGTGGGGCGGGCGTGACATGTTTCCACGCAGCAGGAGCCGCGGGATGGGGGCTGCCCCGCACACCCATGCGTACAGCTCCAGCTGTCACCCCACAGCGCCCGCTCTGTGGGGAGCGATAAGCTGCCTCCTCTAGGAACTAGTTATTACTCAGATAAATTTAACAGTGCCATGCGACCAACAGACCAAGGATAAGAAGCTGGCACCAAGGGGGTCCCTACCCGCCGGAGGGATAGCGTGCTCTGCGTGTGACAGGGAAGTGGCAACTGAGAGGATGCCCCTGGTTCAGGTGCTGATCATCCACCAGGGCACGTGGCACCCCCTGGGTACGATGCTCGTGAGACGTCCCCTCACGTCTGCAGCAGACGCATCTGCACTACCATCGTTTGGTCCTATTTGTTTTTCCAAGGGCACGGCAGGGCGTGGCTTCATTTGGGCCGGGCGATCACATCGGTGTGTCTGCTCATCCCTGCCAACAACACGAAACAACTGTTTGTATGTACTTCTAGCCCAGGCAGTATCGAGGGAGCGGCTGTCAGGATTCGGTGGATGACAGAGAGCTGACAATTCTTCTGCCAAGCCGTCCTCATGTCAGGCAGATAGGCTCTGAGAAGGTGGAAAGCTCTTCACCCCCAGCTCCAGTGGCCAGGGGCCTCGGTTTCCAAATCAAACTAAATCAACAGCCTAAACAGATGTAGACCCATGCGCTGATGAGGACGGTGGAGAAGATTCGACGTTTTATTTTCTTTAGATGTCTATGTGTGCCACGCCGGCCATTTAAAAAGTTATGTGTGGCTTCAAGATGAAACGCACCGGCAGCTTCTTGGGCGTGGGAGTGGGGTGGGGTCCTCTTCTTCTGGAGATTTAATGAGCTCACTGAGGCTTCTGACTCGGTCGGCTATTAATTGAATCAAAGTCAATGACAATCTTGCTGTACTTCGGTGTGAATTTTCTAAACATGAAGAAACAAAATACGTGAAGAAATTGCCCAACGGGTAGTGAGAGGAGCGATTTGTTTATTTCGGCTTAAACTATATTTCCAGTGCAGAGGAGGGAAATGCCCTGGGATTCGCTTGATATTTTATCTCCATAGAAGCCAATTATAGGGCACCACACTGAGAGGAACACGGGGCAGAAAGGAACCATTGCACGGGGCGTGTGTTCTCCAACTATCCGAGTTCATGAATTACGCGGGAGTCAAAGGATTTCTAACAAGTTAGCTGCGCAACACGATATCCGATTACAGTGCCCCCGTCATATTTATCTTATTTTCTAGGAAATTTCTGCAGCCAACTTAAAGTTGCTCTAGAGCAAACACAAAGTAGTACATTTTCCTTTGCGTCTGACACATAGAGAAAGAACACTCGCTGAAGTGAGTCGGGGTGGTTCTAAAAATCAAGTTCTACATAAACAAGTAAGTCCTCCAAATTTTTACATTCAACACATCTGTAAGAATTGAAGATACTTAGGGACTTTTTACCGTAAGTAAATAAGAGAGTGTCAGCACCATTCTCCTGTCGTCTCTGCGTCAGTTCCTGCCTCCAGGTTCTGCCCTGACTTCCTGCCTCAACTTCTACAATGCTAGACTGTAACCCGAAAGCCAAATAAAGTCTTTCCTCCCATATTGGTTGCAGTCAGTGTTTTATCAAAGCAACGAAAAGCAAAGTATGGCACAGAAGGCACAATAATTCAAGACACGCATCATGCAAAATCATGTTTCTAAACCGGGCTTGGTGGCGCACGCCTTTAATCCCAGCCCTCGGGAGGCAGAGGCAGGTTGATCACTGGGAGTTCAAGGCCAGCCTGTTCTACAAAGTTAATCCAGGACAGCCAAGGATACACAGAGAAACCCTGTCTCGGGAAAAAAAAATCATGTTTCTAACTGAGCATGGTGCATGCTGTCATTTGGGAGACTCAGGCAGGAGGCAGTCTGGGCCACATAGCAAGCTCAGGGGAAGCCTGTTCCTACAGAGACCTTGTCTCAGAAAACAAAAAGTTTCCCCGTATTTCTAACTAAAAGCACAATGAATGCGGCAAGTCGCCATCATATAAGTCTTATCACCGATGGTCAGAAACACAGGAACACCTTGCAAAGCTTCCCATTCTAAAAACAATTCTGTACCAGCCATAAAAGACAGCAGCTCACAAGCAAGGGCTGGAGAGATGGCTCAGAGGTTAAGAGCACTGACTGCTCTGCCAGAGGTCCTGAGTTCAATTCCCAGCAACCACATGGTGGCTCATAACTATCTATGAGATCTGATGCCCTCTTCTGGCGGGCAGGTATACATGGAAATCTTTAAAAAAAAAAAAAAGCTTACAAGCAAAATATAATCTTTACTCTGCAAAGACTACCATAAAAATTTGGAAGGGTTTCTTTCTGCCCTTAATTCAAAATGATGCTCAAAAAAGAATTCCTGGGGTCTCATCGAGGCGGGCTGCTTTCATCCTAAACTATCCCTGCCAGAGCTCTTATACATGCAAAATTTAAAGGCTGGGCAGAACTAGCCCAAAAGCTGTAAATTTTTAAATTTCTTGCTACTTGCATGATTAGCCTAAGCCTTGAAAAGTCTCTTATATTAAAGTATCATCATTAAACAGGCTGTCTCTAGATACTTGTCTCGCCAATCCATACCTGAAGTAATCTTTAGAGGCTGTAATCTTTAGAGGCACCATCACATGTCTCAAGACACTGCTGCTGCGTGTGGAAGGCGAGCCTCATGGGAGACACTAGACCTCAAGCTAGGCCGCACGCTGGCATTTCCACACCAGTTCCCCCGACCTACCTGAACGTAACCCCAGCCAATTTAAACATGAGCCTGGCGGCCGTTGTCTCTTCACTGTCGTGGTATTTATCCGACATGAAAATAACTTCTTTTATACCTGGAAAGGTAACAGTGGGAGATAAGCAGAGACAGAAAATGCAAAAGACGGGCAGAGCGACGCAGCCCCGCGCCTGTGATTAATTACCCACTTCCAGCGAGCGTACAGACAATGTCCAGTTACTGAAATACTGATCTGCAGTTTCCTAGTACGGCAGAGGGGACTGCGTTTTTAATCTGCCTTCCAGTCTTTATGGATTTTTTTTTTCTTTTAATACAAATGCAAAGGGAAAACACGCCAAGCAGTCAAGCTTTGAGCCAATTAACAAGTTTTCTTTATTTCGGGTAAGCGAGTATTCTTTATTCGCAAAGCGACTACTTGTGTGGGGCTAATGGGGGAAGGTGAGGGAGCTGGCTACTCCAGGGATCAGCAGTGCCTACATCTCCGAGATCTGCCATCACTTTAGCTGGCTCTGTGAAGGGCAGATCGGCTTCACCATCTCACCAGGCAGCACGAATCTTTTAAGTCCCAAGGGCCTCCTCCTGAGGGCTGCTCTGGACCCTCTTCTGAGGGGTTGACCACACAGCCCATACGCTGCTCTGCTTGTGCGCAAGCTGCCAACAGCTTCACCGGGGACCAGCAAAGGAAGCACCCCACGAGGAGGACAGGCTAGCGGCAGCCGCTCCCTGCACGGGCACCTGCACTGTCCCTGACTGGTGGCTGTGGTCTGCTACCAGCCGATTTCTGCTGCTCTGACACCCAGGGGCTCATGATAAACAGTCCCTTTAACCCACACATCTGTCTAAACATGCTCGAGTCTTTACATCTCAAACCAAGAGCTTTATGGAGATAAAGCGAAGCTCACTCTTAGATGTGACAGTTCAGAAACGGGTGCAGTATACAGAGTACAGTGCGGTGGGTTACGGCAGATGTGACATAATAAAAGAAAAGCTCAGAGTAACAGTCGAGTCTCAGGATATTTATATGCAAAGATATGCTTAGATCCTCAAATATCTACCATGTATTAGATACAAATTAAAATTTGATATACCGACTCCCAGCCGACCTTGTTTCTGACAGAAGAGCATTTCCCTCCCTCCCCGCTAATCTATGCACAATAAGTCAGAGAATGGTAAATTGACAGTAATTATATGCAATGCCTGTGTTGTTTTTTTTTTTTCCTGGCAGCTTGCAGTTTAAGAAGTTGCAAACTAAATTAAAAACATGCTAAGAATCACAGAGGATGCAATTTGTCTTAGAATACCTGGCATCAAAAGCAAAACACGGGAAATATCCTGCAAAGTTGGTAGTGCAATTAATTTAGATCTAAACAGTAACAACGTAAGATCAGGCACACCCACGTGGGGGAGCTGCCGAGGAGCGGGCGCCCACGCAAATGCGAGCACCGGGGAGGCCTGGTTCCTACCTGCCTGGATGATGAGCTTAGCGCACTCGTTACACGGGAACAGGGCGACGTACATACTGCAGCCCTTGACGTCAGCCGAATTCTTGTTCATGATGGCGTTGAGCTCGGCATGGCACACTGTGGAAGAGAACGAGAAGAAGGGCTCAGGTCGCCCGCGGCTCCTGAACGGTTTACCAAGTAATTCTGCAACCACCTTGGAAACGGCGTGGAACAGACTCTTAATATAAAAGAGTAGACAGCCGGGATTGCCAGCTAAGGGCCCCATGGGCTGTCCGAGTGGAGACTAGCAGGGAAGGGAAGCTGCTCAGGCGGCTAGCCTCGGTTTCTAAGAGCCTACAGCAGGGGCTGAGGTAACGCACCTTCACCCACCCTACGCGCAGCAATACCTCACTGCTCCACAAGACCCTGGAGTATATAGTGCGCACGTAAAATGGCTCATTTGCGTGCTGATCTGCATGGCTGTTGGGAAGGCAGGGGCCATAAGAACGAGAGAGGTGAGGCTGAGAGCCTCCACCCTGAGGGATCTGCCCCCCCCCCCCCACTTGCCGTGCTCAGCTCACGAGAAAGATAAAAATTTTAAAAAGCCAGTGGATAACCAGCTATGTGTCTATTTTTAAAAACACACTCATCCACGAAGGGGCAGTCAAGGTCTCTACGCACAGGCCCATTCCACCACCGGAGATTACAGGGGTCATGCAGGCATCCTTGCCAGAGTTCAAGGTCAGTGGAAGAGCCTGCCTTTCCCTCCCACACCTACCTAAGCTGATCCTGTTCCGGGTCCCTTTGGCTAACTGTTGCTATTCCCTAGCCTCAGGGGTGCAATAGAGAAAAACTCCAGCACAGAGGTGGTTCTAAACCCCTCAGCCTGCCTCTCGGATTCCCACACGGCCATCGCGTGTCATCACTGAAGGGTGTAGGTGGATTATCGACAGCTATCTTGCCTACTTTTATTTTTTTAAAGATTTACTTATTTATCATGTATACAGTGTTTTGCGCCTGCCCACCAGAAGAGGACACCAGATCTCACTATAAATGGCTGTGGGCCACCACGTGGTTGCTGGGAATTGAACTCAGGACTTTTGGAAGAGCAGTCTTAACCTCTGAGCCATCTCTCCAGCCTGCACGCTCTTTATGACAATTACTCACATGTTTATCCCCAGAGGAGCTACCACTGTTCCGTACTGGAGGGGGTTGGGTCTGGGCGTGGGAACGCTGGAGAGAATCGCCAGGTGACTCAAAACATGCAAACAAATTTGGGAAGCCCTGCTCTATGGGATTCCGCGAGACCCCCCACCATACACTGTGCTCACAAATGCTAACACAAACTGCAGAGTGAACTGAGTCCCTCACTATGGTCCAAACCATATGTAACTCCCAGAAAATAAACATGGGTCCCCTCAAGAATCACCTCGTCCTTCCATCTCCAGCCACCAGCTTTCCACACTCGGCGCTGTGATCAGTTGCCGCTCACGACCATGGGCACTTCAACCACTGTCTGCTCATACAGCGCATACATTTACTGAGAATCTGTTCGGAAACATGCAAGGACCGGCCTCCTGGTCTGGCATGGAATAGCATCCACCTGTGCCGCAGCCAGTGTTTTACCAGAGAGTTAAGCGAGAGCTCTCTCGGGAAAGGTTCATACAAAACATAACTTCAAACTAGAAATTAATTTCAGCCAGAAGAAAGACTAGTCTCTGGCAATGCAGGGAGCTAAAGAAGCAATGTGTGATTCACCAAACCACAGGCCGTCAGAGAGCTATGGATGGCGAGAGGCGCTTGAGTCCTGTCTGCCAAGTCATGCCCCCCAATAAAAGGCCGTGGGAAGTCTAGGAGAGAGGAAAACTCAGAAAGGGTTGGAGTGGCCACAGGGCCACAGTGGCCCCTCCCCCTGGTAAGCAAGATGACAGGATGCTAGCATTAACGCTGCTCAGTGTTAAAAAACAATTAGATATAATTGTTTCCTTTATGTCCCTCTTGGGGGCAAAGCCTAGCCCTCTAAGATCGCCGTAGCTTCCCCCAGAGTCTACTGCCATGCCAGGAACATAATGGTGTTAAATATTTATTGAATAAATAAAGGCAAAAATGCAGATCCCAATTATTGATGGTGATGGTGGGAAAGAGCGAACGCTCTCTTCATTCAGATATCAAAAATGGGCTCTCCTCCACCTAAGAAGTGTCCTGTGGATGGGGGCCAGCACTGTGAAGGCTCCGACCCGCAACTACGCAGCGTTACGGTGTTCTCCACTGTAAGGATCGTCACAGCAACCTCAACTACCTTTGTCTAACTCTTCTGCAGCAACCAGAACGAAGTTTATAAAAGTTGAGGCTCATTACTGAGTAATCACCCCAAGAAACGGACCATCTTGGGTAACATCTGACATAGCACGAAGTGGGTGGTTTACAGAAATGAGACACAGGATTCTAAATGGACGGATGACCTTTATCTTACCAAAAGTCACCGGATGAAAAGTACAACGCTGCGTCTTAAGAGAGGTCTGCTGGGTACCGTGGACCGGCTGTCGGATGCAGCCCAGTTCGCAACCCACACAAGCCTACACTTTCAAGGGGAGATGACGAGATGACAACAAAAAAGAAACCACATGATCTAAAGAGGAGCTGAAAGACTCGACTGTAGGTGTTCCTGTCCAGTCCCCTACCCCTTCAGCTTCAGAGACCACAACACACGGTTCCCCAGAACTCCTTCCCTGCCTGGCCTATCTGACTAATACTAGCCTCCTGGCCACATGCAAGGGGCCCAGAGAATCCCCTCCCGGGGAGAAGGCTGAGCCCTCACCCTGGACCTGCCCATCTCACTCCCACCACCTCGAAGCTCTCTCTGTTCAAGGCCTCAAATTCATTCGTCTGTGAAGAACCAACCAGATGGGCTTCAGGGGTAAAGCCCCACACTGTGGTAGGCTGAACCAAAATGGCTCCTACAGGCTCATAGGGACTGGCACTATTAGGAAGTGTGGCCTTCTTGGAGGAAGTGTGTCACTGGGGGATGGACTTTGAGGTCTCAGAAGCTCAAGCCAGGCCCGGGGTCTCTCTTCCTGCTGCCTGCTGACCTGGATGTGTAGAACTGTCAGCTACCTCTGCAGCGCCATGTCTGCCCGTGTGCTTTCCGCCATGCTAATTAACCAAACCTCTAAACTGTAAGCCAGCTCCAAAGAAATGTTTTCTTATAAGAACTGTCGTGGCCGTGATGTCTCCTCACAGCAATAAAACCCTAACTAAGGCACTGTCCTTAAGGAGGGACAATGGAGCAAATTGTTAATCACCCATTCGATCCGCCTAGTGTACATCAGAGTGCAATGGCCGGGGCTTAGCTACACAAGCAGGTGGCCCCTAAAGCTGCTCCAAGCCAGAAAGCTTGCTCAGAACTCACATGCCTGGCCTGTGCCTATCTTGTCCTGGCCCTGGAGAGTAAGGCCACGCATCCAAGTGTCTTTCCCCTGAACTCTGAATGGAGAAGGCTTTGCACAGGGCTCCAACCAATGCGCAAGGCCCAGCCTGCCATTAGAAAGTCTACGAGGTCTCCATAAGGCGAATGCTAAATGCATACTTAATACCATCTCTAAGAAAGTGTATTTTAGGCTAAAAATAAAACATTAAAATAACGGCAGGTTGGGAGACAGTTCAGTTGATAAAGTGAGGGTGCAAGTCAGACCCCCAGGACCAACACTACAAACTAGACGCCGTGGCGCATGCCTGACATCACAAGGACTGGCACAGGAGGCAAGCCCTCTGTCCAGCTAGACTGGCCTACGCGGCTTGGGTCCAGGCTAATGACGTGGACGGTGCCTTTCCATGGATACCCGAAGCTGTCCTCTGACCTTCACACATGAGCCATAGCTCACACCTGTGCACACGCACAGAGACACACAGAGAAAGAGAGACAGACAGACAGATACACACAGAGAGAAAGAGGAGAGACAGAGACACACAGAGAGAGAAAGAGGACAGACAGACGACACACACAGAGAAAGAGGACAGACAGACAGACACACACAGAGAAGAGAGACAGACATACAGAGAAAGGAGAGGGAGGGAGGAAAGGAGGAGAGAGGGAATGAGAATAAACGCAAAAGCAATTTTAAAGTATCAAGCACATCAATTTTTGGCATCTTCCAAACGTTCCGGTTCACTCCTCGGTCCTCCAGGACAGGCTCTCGCTAACCAAACAGGGGCTCCTCCCTTGGCCAAGCTCAAGGCTGCGGACCCCACTCTCAGGGCTGGGTGGTGGCTCCCCTCTGCCCCGGTTCCTTCTCCCATAAACACGGGCACAGTCCCCATTCATTCAGCGGAGGGCAGACGCTCAGCACTTTAACTTTCTTCTCAAGAAGAAAATCATTTCAACAACTGCGACTCTAATTTTAAAAATAACTGCCTCATTGTAATGCAGATATAACCTCTAGTTTTCTTCTATCCAATTTTTTTTGGGGGGTTAGGGCATATTAATTATACAGAATAATAGGTTTCACTGTGCCCTTTTCATACATGCACAGAACATTCTTTAGTCATATCATTCCCTGCGTTACCCTCCTGGCCCCTCCCCTCCCCTCCCCCCTCCCCTCCCCTCCCCTCCCTTCCCTTCCCCTCCCCTCCCCTCCCCTCCCCTCCCCTCCCCTCCTGGTCCCATATTCACCTTTCTCTCTCATGCCACGCTCTGTGTATTTGTGTGTGTGTGTGTGTGTGTGTGTATGTGTGTCTGTCTGTCTCTGTGGTGTTTTGGTTTTTGAAGCACCGTCTTGCTATATAGTCCTAGCTGACTAGCACTCACCATGCAGCCTGAGCTGGTCTTAAACTCACAGCAATCCTTTCTTCAGCCCTGGGATTCCAAGCACACACTACCAAACCCAGCAGCTCACAAAATCAGCTAAATGAATTATAACCAGGTTCTGCCCTCTTGCTTGCTTGCTTGCTTGGTCTGAGGCAAACGCCACAGCCTGCCTGCGTAGCAGAAAGCATCCATGACCAGGTCTGTCTGGCAGCTTCACTCAGAGATTTTATACATAACACAAGAGCAGGACAAAGGGGTTAAGATGCACAATGCTTAAATGCACAACGCATAAAGAAGTCCATGTTGTCAAAAAAAAAAAAAAAGGTGAGTTTTCCCATTATTAACTAAAACTCCATATCTATGGCTAAGCAAGAACTTAAAGACATCCCCAAATAATGCAGATATCTGAACAGCACAAAGAGTGACACAAACCCTTTAATTATCCCCAACATCATTTAAAAAGAATAAGTGCGGAAAATACCGGATTAATGTGTATAAAGTGCGACGCTCAGAATAGTGTCTGTTTCAGGTGATTATAAGGCAATTCATACGCTTTGGTCTTTTCTTTCTTTCTTTTTTCTATTACTAACTGTCAGAATTCAGAACTGCATTAACCTTGGCCCACTGTAAAGATTGTATAATTAGAAAACTGTATTTTTCAAATTCTCTCTCACTGGGGCTTGATTAATCCTGGCTGTCTCATGTAGGCGGTTCTCTGGAAGTTTGACAAATTAACAGGATGTACTCCATCCTTGTTAGATTTAAGAGATTCAACATTTTATAGATTTGACTTCTATCTCATTTGATGTAAGATCATGCAATATCTATTTTAGACACCAGTACTATTATAGTTACTCAAGTAGAAAGAGAAGAAAATAGAAAGAAAAAAATCCCACACATTTGAATGATGCTAAACAAATTCTAAGTGCTACACATATAACCTGGCAGTCACAGTGTCACTCCCAATGATCTTAGTTAGTTTCCTGCTGAGACACGATGAAAAACACTGAAGCCGCATAAAATCTGGAGTCAGGGGCAAAACATACTGTGTCTTCTAATCTAAGAAAGATTTCTCTCTGCATAGATTTGACCCTGAAATTAATAACATGAAATAGGGTACCCCAACTTAAGGCTGATTTATACTTATTACTGACAAGCTGTGCCACTTGTTCCGATGCCCACACTTTTTGTCATTATCCTCCACATTAGAATCTAAGTGAGTTTATTGCTAGGGTACCAGAGTGTCAGAGTCACTAAGTCTGAGGCACACCTCCAGGACCACGGCCACCTCCACTTCTGCCTTCACTAATGTCCAGGAAGGGCACACACCCATGAGAGTTCACAGTGTCTAGAACAAAAATGGAGCTTCAACAACTACAATGACATCTTAATTATTGACAGTTACCCTGTCAAGGCCTCATCTGTCACTGCCAGCCCTTTTGAGCTCTTCTCCTTCGAGTCAATTATTAACAACAGCCTCTGAAATCAAACTCCACAACCTGCCACCACCCGACCCCAAAGGCCCACCTTTTATGGCTACCCACCAAAAACGGAAACCAACATTTCTAGAAGGCGCTGCCAAACAATGCCACACCTGTGTAGCAGTAGACAGGAGAGCTCACAGACCCATAAGACACCAGGGATGTTAATCACACAGGGCTGTCTTCTCAAAAGCAGGGAATGAATACCTGTTCCCACCCAGAAGGCTGGGAGTAGATGCTGTAAATGACCTGGTGACCTTTGCTACCTGTAGTGTTGGGCCTCACACCCAAATCCCCCAGAATGTTCATCCCAGCCTCCCCCTCCTCCCACAGACCTTTATCTTTAGCCTGGTTTCTCTTTCTCAGTCATCAGAGCCTACCCTTAGGGGAGATGTACTCGTTGACTTCTACGCTATCTCAGAGACCACACCACAGTCGAGGCCGTGAAGCTACAGAGCCAACCCACCCGTCTCTGTGGCCACGGGTGCTTCGTAAACAAGTCTTGATGTAGTAGCCCCTTAATCTTCCTTGACTCTGAGGACTGTATTGCACCAGGAAGCTTTTCTTCCAAAGTGCACTACAGTGTTTAAAAATGCTTACAACGCCTGGTGGTGTCAGATTCCAGAAGTTTCTGACCCAACACCAGCTAAGTCATGCCGACCTGAGTCTCATTTTTCACTTCACCCGGATCACTTCCTTGCCAGGTGTGATGCTTGGCGGGGCCGCTCCACACACCTGTGCCTGGTCCTCTCCCACAGCAAGACTGTAACTGTACTATAACTGTGAAGGGGCAAGCTGGTTAACGACCAGGGTTTTCCAAGGATCTGAAGCATACACACATGGGCTCTGGAACAGGAGAAGCAAGGAGGGAGCTAACAGTCACATCCGTTCTAGGAGGCCATTTGACCAACAGGCCTCGCCGGGACGCGCACCTCCACTCCTCTGCCCTTCGCAGCTCTTTGCTTCTGTCCCCAACTTCTCTCCTAGCCCTTTTTTGTCACTTTGTTGCAGCCTTCTTAGACCCTTCACTCATGGCCTCTTTAGACATAATTCCTGGGTACTGGGCTATAGCAGAATAGAAACTGGGTGTTTTTGTTTTTGTTTTTGTTTTTTGTTTTTGTTTTTTGTTTTTTTGCTCCTTATTGCTGGGAGTAAAGGCATGCCCCACCAGGCCTGGCTAAGAAAGAGAAACTCTAAAACTCTCAACTTTCCTGGATGTTTTGATAAACTCTGGCTGCAAACGCCGCTATCCAATCTGATCAGGTCCGAACTGGGTGACACGGCTACAGGAAGAAGTGGGTCCTGTCCCTCAGAGCTCAGAACCCACCAGGGAGCAGGGCAAACGCTTCAAGCACTTCTGGAAAAGGACTACATATGTGCTGTGTTGAGAAACTGCAGAGCACGGGATGGAGGGTGGGGGTGGGGGAGGGTTACATGCACTCTGCACAGACAGGTGGGAAACTGGATTTTTAAGTCACCTATTGTTTCTGCAGAAAAAAATGTGTGTGGATTAGAACTGTCTCTTGAAAGCAAGGCTACAAGGCACTGGGGTTTGGCTGCAGGAAGGTGAATCCTTCCTCAAGCCCCAGCCCCTCAGAACAATAAAGATATTCTGCCTTTCTTTGTGCAGTTACATAAGGAGCAACCGAGGAAGACGGAGTTGAAAGCTTTGCAATGAAAAAGAATTAAGCCAGTGAAGGCTGTGTTGCCACAGGTCAGGATGTTGCAGAGGACTCCTGGGAGATGGGCACCAGGGCGGTCCTGAGCAGAGATGACAGGGGGCAGCACTTCTGCCTGGCCAACTGATGGGCTGCGTGTGCACACCAATTGAGCCAGCGACCGTCCACCTCAGAAGATCATGGACCACACCCTCACAGCCTTCCGGCATCAAGGACACACACACACAGTCCTGCTTGAGACATGATAGTGTAGTTTGTATGTCAAGATGAAAACAGTAAACTGAGATAACTCAGAGAAAGCCAGCCCCAGGCCTGAAAAAAAAAAGTGTCTATCATTTTCAATTACCACCCTGTACCCATAGAAGAGGTCTCTGCAAGAAAATGACAAGGGAAAGGAATCTAGGTTCAGAAAAGAAGGCACACTGGGTATGGTGGTG